>NC_088926.1:652500-660000 GCF_038396675.1 Hydra vulgaris | reverse complement strand
TTTTTAACAATATAAAAAATGTTTTTTAAAGTTTTTTAGTTAAAATGCTTTTATTTTTAATTTTTTAATAAAATGTTTTTAGGTTTATTTTTTTTACTGTAAATCATGCGCCGAGTGTTGCTACATCGACTATCTTAATGCCTGAATCGCAAGGAGTGCTGCTACATCGACTGACAGGTAGCCTGACTCTCAAGGGAAAGCTGCTATATCGACTAACAAATAGCCTGACTCGCAACGGAATGCTGCTTCATCTACTATCTTTTAGCCTGACCCGCTAGAAAGTGCTGCTACATCGACTGAGGGTTTGGTTAAGGCAGGCAGTCTATCAATTATTAAAAAAAAAATTCCGGTCTTGCATTTTAATTTTTACTTTTTGTCAAAAAAGTATGGAAAAAACTTTGAGACAACATATACGAGTATATATATATATATATATATATATATATATATATATATATATATATATATATATATATATATATATATATATATATATATATATATATATATATATATGTTTTTCTGTGAGCGTAATGTTGTTTACTTCATCCGACGAAGTTTTCGTAAGTATAAAAGTTAGTAATGTGACTTACACTTTTATTATTATTGGTTTAAATATAATTAACTTGGACAACTGTGTTTTTTATGTGGTAAGCATTGGACAACAGTGGTTGTTTCAAAGTTGTCCTTTATTTTATATATATATATATATATATATATATATATATATATATATATATATATATATATATATATTTATATATATATATATATATATAGAACCCTTAGATGTATCCGAAAAATTTTTTTCGATATTTTGTTGACTAAAAGTAAAAATTAAAATGCAAGACCGGAATTTTTTTTTTTAATAATGATAGACTGCTTCCCGACCAAACCCTCAGTCGATGTAGCAGCACTCCTTGCGGGTCAGGCTATTTGTAGTCGATCACAGCGCTCCCTTGCGAGTCAGGCTATTTGTCAGTCGATGTCGCAGCACTCCCTTGCGAGTCAGGCTATAAGATAGTCGATGTAGCAACACTCCGCGCATGATTTACAGTAAAAAAAATAAAAATAAAAACATTTTATTAAAAAAAATAAAAACAAAAACATTTTATTAAAAAAAAAAATAAAAACATTGTTTATATTGTTAAAAACATTCAAAATGTTATAAAAAACGTTCGAATGTTTTTAAAAACATTCTGGTCAATTAAATTTGCGTTTTTGTGGTTTTTTTAAAAAACGATTAATTTGTAATTAAATTAATGGTTTTTACTTTCGTCCAACACGGAAATGTTGGACGAAAGTCAAAAGTAATTAAAAGTGACGTATGTGTTGGCGTAAGAATCACTTTTTTCCTTCCGCTCTTCCTAAAGCCAACAAACTATAGATCTATATATATATATATATATATATATATATATATATATATATACATATTTATATATATATATATATATGTATATATGTAAATATATATATATATTTATATATATATATATATATATATATATATATATATATATATATATATATATATATACATATATTTATATATATATATATATATGTATATATGTAAATATATATATATATTTATATATATATATATATTTATATATATATATATATATATATATATATATATATATATATATATATATATATATATATATATATATATATATATATATATGTAAATATATATCTACATAAATATATATATTTATATATATATATATATATATATATATATATACATATATATATTTTTTTAATTATAATTTATAAATATAATAATATATATATTTATTATATTTATATAAATTTATTTTTTATATACATATATGTAAATATATATATATATCTATATAAATATATATATATATATATATTTATATATATAAATTTATAAATATATTTATATATATATTTATTATACTTATATAAATTTATTTTATATATATATATATTTATATATAAATATATATATATATATATATAAATATATATAAAAATTTTATTTTTATATATATATATATATATATATGTATATATATATAATAAGTTTTTTTTATAATGACAAAAACATTCTCTTAAATTACTTCAACTTTTGTTTTTTTTTATAAAGTGTACCTTTTGTATCCTTTTGTATCCTAGTAAAAAATCGACTCAATATACTGATTTTGACTATTGGAAACAGATGGTCTGATGATGTATGTTCAATGCAGCATGATTTTAAATTATCAATTATCTCAAATGTATAAGATGTCAATTTAATTTGCAATTTATGTGCCAGGCAAAATTTAAAATGAAAAGTTTTAGATTGACTTTTCTATCTAGTTCATAAAACTGATAAACTTGACAGCATTACTATTTTACTTCTAATTAGAACTCTGTTACGTTCTGTATAGGCATGACACCTACAGAATGTGATAAAAACATGGCCATTGCAAATCAAAAGTTTCTTTCAGAAACACTAGACCTTCTCACAAAAAACCATAATAGTTCAATATTGTTTATAAACATGATACAAGAATATTTTTTGAAATTTGCAGAGTTTAAAAGCCAAACATCTTAGTTGTTTGTTCAATTAAGACATGTTCACTTAAAGAAATTAAAAAATTAAAGGCTAGTTTAAATTTAATTATATGGAAAATTTAAATATATAATTTTATGTATGTTACATCCCATATGTTTAGATCTAAGATCAAAGTGCCTGATAAATTGAAACAAGCATACATTGCTCTGTTGACTCATTTTTGTTAAAAATTTTAAAACTTATTAAACATTTTCCAACAGGTCAAAATAAGACATTTGATATTCTTTTATCTTATTTTTGAAAAATTTATTTTATTTTTCTCTGAAGTTAAAAAAAACACATTTTTATTAACGGTGTGTTCACTATTGGTTTTTGTATGGTTTATACAAACTTGATATAAAGTGATGATACAAAGACATCATTGAATCATCTATGATAAATAGATGAGGTTGGGGAAGGGAAAAGGTTGCATCGATACATTGTATAAAGTTAAAAAAAAAACTTTCATATAATTTTTTATTTGATTTTTCTAAATGTAAAAATAGGGGGGGGGGGGGGCAGTTATATTATCTAATCACACACTTAGTACGTTGTGGTTGTATATCACAATGTGTATATTACAATGTGGGTGTTATCATCACCCTGTAAAAAAATAAGTGCTCTAAAAGGTTACAAACTAACGTGGTTTATGAGTTGATGAATTTTTTATGGAAAAACCACAGATGTCCAAAATGAGTGTCTTGTTTTCAAAAGAACACTGTGAATAAATAATTCTTGTATTTAGCACAAAAATTGTATTTATATATTATTAATAATAAGCAGATATATAATGTCACTAAACACTAAATTTTATTTTTCTCAAAATGAGAGAAATGTGACATCTGTGGTTTTACCCGTGTGGTATATATATATATATATTCATATATATATATATATATATATATATATATATATATATATATATATATATATATATATATATATATATATATATATATATATATATATATATACAGTATGCGACAAAAGTGTTTACATGTTTTTGAAAATATTCTTTTTTAAAATAAATGATTGAAATACATGTATATATATCAATATATATATACCAAAATAAAGGTAATTCATTGTAGTTTCATGTTTTGAGCCTGAATTTAAATGAATGAGAAGTGCAAATTATTCATTGAAACAAAATGTCAGATGTAAACAGTTTTGTAGCGATTTATGCTATTATTAATTTTAATGCGAAATTAATACTTTGTGTAGCCTCCACGACTTCTAATGACTGCTGCAATTCTCGCAGGCATGCTACCAATCAACTTCTTGCATTCTTCAACAGTTATTGAACTCCAAACATACTCAACTCGTTCCCATAATTCTTGTCGACTGGCTGCTCTTGTTTCATAAATATAAACTCGATTCTTCACAGTAGACCAAAGATTCTCGATCGGGTTAAGATCGGGACTTTGCGCAGGCCACTCTAGAATCTTAAATTTCTTCGAATTTAGGAATTCTAATGTGATTTTTGCCTTGTGGTGTGGATCATTGCCTTGCATAAAAAGTGTCGAACGAATTTGCTTTCGCCATCCTCGTAAACTAGGCAAATAGCCATTGTTTAAAATGTCAATATAATGTTTCGCGTCCATTATTCCATCAATTTTTACGATTTACCAACACCAGACGAAGAGAAACATCCCCAAAACAACAACTTTCCGCCGCCATATTTTACTGTTGGAATAAAGTCACGATCAGAAATTCCTTCTCCAGCTTTTTTCCATACATATCGAATGCCATCAGAGCAATCAAGTTAATCTTGTTTTCGTCTCTCCAAATCACCTTACTCCACTCAGTAAAAGTCCAGTTTTCATACTTCTTTGCAAATTCCAATCGTTGTTTACGATGTTTCGGTGTTAGTAGTGGTTTCTTGATCTTCTTTTTTGCCTTGAATCTAATTCTCTTGAGTTCTCTCTGCACTGTTCGAGTACTTACCACTGTACCTTGAACATTATTTAATTGTTTCTTTCTATCGTGTGCTGATTTTGCTTTATTTGTCATGATTAATCTAGAAATTGTTCTCTGATCTCGAGTAGTGAAAATTTTCTTGCGTCCATTTTTGTTGCATTTCTCCTCAATATCGTTTCGCTTCTTAATTTTATAGACTAAACAATAAGATATATTAAGTTCTCGTCCTATCTCACGAAATGACAATCCTAATTTAAGCTTCTGAACAGCTAAATTTTCAATTTCTTTCGGCACTTTCTTCATTTTTTCAATTATAATTTTTCTGTTGTTTACATTACGAATTTTAAGTTAAAATAAACCGTTTATTACTAATTGAGATATGTTTTGTTTAAACAAATTAAAAATATAGCCACAAAGTATTAATTTCGCATTAAAACTAATAATAGCATAAATCGCGACAAAACTGTTTACATCTGACATTTTGTTTCAATAAATAATTTGCTATAAACACTTCTCATTCATTTAAATTTAGGCTCAAAACATGAAACTACAATGAATTATTTTTATTTTGGTATATATTTACAAAAACATGTAAACACTTTTTTCGCATACTGTATATATATATATACATATACATATATATATATATATATATATATATATATATATATATATATATATATATATATATATATATATATATATATATATATATACATATATATATTATATGTATATATATATATATATATATATATATATAAATATATATATATATTTATATATATATATATATATGTATATATATATTTAATGTATATATATATATATATATATATATATATTCATTGTATATATATATATATATATATATATATATATATATATATATATATATATATATATATATATATATATATATATATATATATATATATATATATATATGTATATATATATATATATATATATATGTATATATATATATACTTAAGCGAATTACACACATTTCGAAACCCTACTTATATATTATATATTTAGACTATATTTACATAAATATTTAGACTATATATATACTTATATATTTAGGCACCCGAAACTCTTTTTAAAAAACACAGAGGTTTTGAAAAAAGTCTTCTTAATCTTAATCTTTAAAAGGAACAAACACTCTATGTAAAGATAGAATTTTTACATTGAGAGTATTTACATAGAATGATGGAAGGTGTATGTATTGTAAAGTAATGATAGCACTTTATAGCGAGGCGCAGTGGGGCAAATGGTGGACAAAACCTAAAAAATAAATATTTATTATAATCAAAACGATATAATTAAATATTTTTGTAATATTCTCATTTAAAAATTTTATGGTTTTGAGTCTAATAGTATCTTTTAAAACCACAAAATCAGTTACGGTTTCATGTGTAATGGAAAATTAAATGTTTTTTTAAAAATAAGCCTGAATTTTTATATATTTTAAGCACAGCTATAGTAAACAGTATTTTTTAAAATTTTGTTAAAATTAAAAAACTTTTAAAATTTTGTCAAAATTAAAAAACTTTTAAAATTTTGTTAAAATTAAAAAACTTTTAAAATTTTGTCAAAATTAAAAAACTTTTAAAATTTTGTTAAAATTAAAAAACTTTTAAAATTTTGTTAAAATTAAAAAACTTTTAAAATTTTATTAAAATTAATAAACTTTTAAAATTTTTTCAACTTCCAGGATTAGTTTGTTTACTATAACTATTTACAAGTAAAACTTTTCGAAAAAAAAATACAAATTAAACATCAATCTTTAAAATACACATATAACCTAGCTTTAAGATAACGAATTTGTAACATTTAATACTTATATTTTTTACAAAAAGTGTCACATAATTTAGGGAATCTACGAGAACCTATACTAAATACTTGAACTAGTAAATGTAATTTGTAAAAAACTATTTCAATTATATACATTGACCCTAATATGCCCTTCTGGATTTCTTTAACATCTAAATTAATGACTTGTAACTTATGTTATTTGGTTGAACTCATTTTTACTTTCTCGTAAACAAAATCCCCTTAGGTTTGCAGCCAATTATAACTAAGTATATGAATTTTCGCTTTTAGAGAAACCATGTCATTGGGGTAAAGTGGGACAAGTCTGTGTAGAAGCGGTACAAGTAAATTTAAAACAACGTTTTAACACAAATTATTAAATAGAAACTGATAAAACCATACAGTCAAGTAATCGGCATAAAAATGTTCAAGAGGTTTCACCAATCAAAAAAGTCGAATGGCGACGGGAAAAAGTGAGACATAAATATTTCTTTTTTTTGTCCCACTACACCGCATTGTAAACACTTTTTTAAGATACATCTGTACTTCAGTTCCACGATTTTAAGAAGTTATAGGATTTGAAATTAAAAAATTATAAATCCGCGTTTTTAAAAGTTTTATAAAGTTTGTTAAATAATTTTATTATTAGCAACTATTCAACTAAAACTTATTATAAAAGTAAATATATCTTAATAGAAAGTAGTTCTTTGCACATATAAAGGGTTTCAGTAAAAAAAAAAGATCAAAATAATTTTGTCCACTGTCTCATATCCAGCCCACTGTTTGAGGGAAAAAACATTTTATTACTGTTTTAACCAGCGCTCTTGCATTTTCTTAATAACATCGGTTTTTATAAAACTTAACAAAAGTTATATGTAGCCAATAATAAATACAAAATAAACTCACTAATTTAAAATATAATTTGAATTTATTATTTGTTGTTTTTATGTTTAGGTTAATAATATGTAAATTATTAAATCTGCTATTGATAAAAATTTTATTAAACAAAAAAAAAAAATTAGCAGTTTTTATATTGCTATTAATCTTTGCTTTTACATATTCAGTTATACAGTGTAATACAAGATATTAAGTTCTTTTCTGTTTATGTTATCAAGAATGATGATGAAGGCTAATTGAGCGACAAAGAATACAGAAAGATAAAGCTAACTCAATTGAATCCTTTA
>NC_088926.1:590000-647500 GCF_038396675.1 Hydra vulgaris | reverse complement strand
ATATATATATATACACGTGTATATATATATATATATATATATATATGTATATATATATATATATATATATATATATATATATATATATATATATATATGTATATATATATATATATATATATATATATATATATATATATATATATATATATATGTATATATATATATATATATATATTATATATAATATAATGTTATATGTAATGTAATCAAAAATTTTTATATGTACAAGTTTGGTATAAGAAAATGTACCTGGGCAAATAATATCATTTGAGCAGTCTTCTGTGTAATTGTTGATACCTACACAATTTCGACCAGAATATGCTGGAGGTGGATTATCACAGGTTCTGTATAATGTTAGTATGCCACCACTGCAAGTTTTTGAACATTCAGAGCTTATCCATTTACTCCACATCCCATTTACTAAAAAGTTGTATATGCTAAAATAAAAAGTACCCTCTCTTTTTTATCTTAAAAAAAAAATTTTAAATGGATATAATTACTAGATGTTAACATACTTATAAATGATAAAAAAACACTTGAGTGATTGTACATAAAAACAAATTTAAGTCACAAAATCATCAACTTATAATATTAATAAAATAATTATTTTATACTTTTAATCAAAACTGCCAAACATCCAATTAAAACATCCAATTATTTAAAAATTCAATTAATTAAGACATCCAAATAATGTATGGCAGAGTCTGTTTGGCTTAAAAAATGTTATATATATTGTGCAACATTTTTAAAGAAACATACCGTTACGTTAGTTTGATAGATTCTAACTGAAATTCTTTACATTAGGATAATTTTGAAAAAAATATCTTATTTTTTTAAAAATGTTTGATTAAAACTATTTATAATATTGTATTTTTGTGCTTTTTTTTTATATGTCTTAGTATTCTTTTTTTGGGTAATAAATAAAAATACATAAACAAATAAACAGTTATGTAAATATATCTGTTTAGAAATTAAAAAAAAACTAAAAAAAATGTATTTGTTTTTCTCCTAATGTTAAAGAATCAGTTAGAAACGCTACGATGAAAGGTAGTTGAGAACATAAAAGTTGTAAATTAGAAATGTACTAAGAACAAAGTTCTTTATATTTCTAATTTGAAACCTAAGCAAAATATGCAATTTTAGCCTTAGCTGGATCCACCTTTGACTAAGCTAGCCAAATTTTTACCTATCAAGCGTAAGAATACATTCATATAAATACAAATAATTTATTTACCAAAAAAATATATGAAATTTAAAATCAATTTAAATCATCTTATTAAAATCACTGCAAAGTTCAGTTGAACACTGTGTTTAACTGAACATTGCAGTACTTTTTAATGGCATGATTTAAATTTAATTTAAATTTCATACATTATTTTGGTAAACAAATTATTTACATTTTTATTTATCTAAATAACTATAAACATCCGTTTGAACTTTTTAGAGTCCCCTTTTTTAATTAAACTTAAGCAGCAAACCCATACGAATACAGTCTTATACTTGATACCTAAAGTTTGCACAGAAGTCACTATATTGTCATTTCACGCAGCACATTCTATAATCAAAGGACAGATTCAGGGTTTTGGGGACCAAGTGTAAAAATTAATCGGAGCCCCAATAAAAAAAAATGTATTTAAAAATAAATGTGAAAATTAAATTACTTTTTTTTTACAGAGAAGATTTACAGATTTAAGCATTCATATTGGCAATGTCAATTCAAACAAATTTTGCTACAGCTATATAATTCCCATTGAAAAAAGAGCATTTAAACAATCAATATGCATTAAGAAACGAAGATCATTCTCAATTTATCCTATTTTTGAAAATGCTTTCTCTGCACTACAATTGGTAATGAAAAGGGTTAGAAAAATGCAATATGCAATAATAACAATGTCAAAAATGACACAATTCTTTGGAAAAACTTATTCTAATTTATTTCTTCAACTATTTTTACATCCTAATGCTAATATATTCTTCTCATATGCCATGAAATTGAAACTGGACAACTTCATTATTGAATTGTGCATCTAACTCTAAAGGATAAATAGCACACAAGAATTTGGTATCACCACCAATGACAGTAACGGTCATATTCGGAAAACTAGATAAACTAAAAAATTTTTTTCTGGAAAAAGTGTTTATTTCTAAATTCGTT
Source organism: Hydra vulgaris (assembly GCF_038396675.1). Taxonomy (NCBI): domain Eukaryota; kingdom Metazoa; phylum Cnidaria; class Hydrozoa; order Anthoathecata; family Hydridae; genus Hydra; species Hydra vulgaris. The sequence continues at coordinate 645,342 of NC_088926.1, read as the reverse complement.
TCTGCCATTTGAAGCCAGGGCCGGCTCAAGGGTATATGGCGCCTGTGGCCATTTTTTAACTGCCCCCCCCCATCCTTCCGTATAAAAAAAATCAATCGTATTATGGACATTCGTGGTAAACTTTCAATATTTATTTGCAATTTAACCTTTCTTGCCTTTACAATAGCAAATGATTTAATCATATCTTCTAAGTTCAATTCTTTTGCAATTGCTTGTTCTATTGATAACATTGCCAGACCATCCATTCTATCCTGTGTCATTGTTGACCGAATATACGTTTTGATTAACTTCATCTTGGAAAAGCTTCTCTCTGCTGTTGCAACTGATGCAGGTAGAGTTAAAAGTATTTTGAGAGAGACAAATAAGTTTCCCAAAGCTGCATTCAAACTGTTTGAACAAATAAAATCTAAAATATTTCTTGGAGAGTAGTTTACCTTATAATGGTTTCGCAAATATTTTATCTCTTCAAACAAGTCAGTTCCAGAAACATCTTTGAACTCATTGCAAGATAATCATTTTTCTAAATCCATGCATCTTTTTAATAAATCATCTTCAGTAATGTCCTTGGCATTTTAACTGCAAAGAAAGTTGAACTGATTATTATGCTGCATAAGCATTTCAAACCGATCCTGCAAAGATCCAATAGCGTGATCTAAAATGCTGTTAAAGAAGTTAATCTTAAAACTGTCTTCTAGAGTAATTGATTCCTCTTGACTTTCAATTGACACACATTCTTTTTTTGGTACGACCAAAAAAAGAATGTTATTTTTTCAAATTTGGGCTCAATATCTAGCTCAACAGACAATTTTCTTGCAGTTTCTAACATCTTTTGAAGTAGTTCATCAATTCTATAATCTTTAAAATACTCCAAAGCGTTAGAAATTAATGAAACAGCCTAAGGTAGATTTCTTGAAGAGATTTGCTTGTTATCTTAATCTGACTCAGCACATCATACCAAATGATAAGGAAGCAAATAAATTTAAAGTCAATTTTCTGCATTAGTGCTCTGGAATCAGATTTGTTTTTGGTTGCTGTTACTGAAGATACAGGTAATTCGATATTCCAGAAGATTTCTAAAGCCTGTATTATCTCTCTCAGTTGATGTCTTAATGGTTTTAATGCATCAATACTACTTGCCCATCTGGTTTCAAAAAGTCCTTTGAAAGTTAAACCTTTGACAAATTGACGTAAAACGTTCCATCGCTGAGTTGAAGATTAGAAAAATACAAACAAATGTTGCACAATGTCAAAGAATGTTACTGGGTCTAATCAGCTTCCAACAGCATTATTGACAACTAAATTCAGTGAATGAGATGAGCAAGGAACATAAAAGGCTCGTGAATTATGATGAAGGATTTTTGGCATGAACTCCGTTTTGTTTGCCTCGCATGTTCGATCCATTATCATGCCCTCTTAATCCATTACCCTTGTCCTCTTAAATCTTGCATAGAAACTCCATGAGAATCCAAAGTTTCTAATATTTTTTCAGTCTGTAGTATCAATAATGTCAATAAAGCTTAAAAAATGCTCTCTTATAACAACGTAGCTTTCCTTTTCATCTGGAGGGGGCAGTATTGACAAAAACGTAGAATTATTGTCATCTGTTTATTATGGGAAATATCTGGAGTACAGTCAACAATAATTGAGTAGTATTTGCTTGCCTTCAAATCAACTACTATTTTTTCTTTAACTGCTTTAGATAAAGCTTGAATAATTTCATTTCGAATATTTTTACCCAAGTAATGACTATAAATTTCTTTCCTTTTTATTCTCCTGATATGCTCTTTCGTCAAACTTGGCAAGCAGTTCTAATATTTTCAAAAAGCAACTATTATTGTCATCACATAGTTTATCTGAAGTCCCTAGCAAAGCTACATTTTGGGACCCATGAAATTTTATAATGGAAAAAAGTCGCTCTAAGACATGCCGCCAGTGTTTTGTAGTTTTGTCCATTATTCTCTGCTGAACTGTATCAATTGAAGATGATCCTTTGAATCTTTTAATAAGATCATGCTAGGTCATATAACAATTCAAATGATGTAAACTTGTCTCGTGAGCATTCAATCTGTTATTTAAGTTTTTCCATTTTGATACGCCTTCACCAGAAATCTCAGTAATCTTTTTAGAAAAGAACTTGCAACAGAAGCAAAAGGCAGCGCCTTTTGTTTTAGAATAAACTAGCCACTCACGTTTATACTTTTCCCCATTTGGTAGCTTCCGAAAATAATGACTTATATTAAATCTTCGTTTTCTTCCTTCTTTACTACTGAAAGGAAAGTCAAAATCCATTATTTGAATTGGACCAATTTTGGCCAGTAGATCTTTCAATGACACAGTATTTTTAGGCCAGCTTCCAACATCCAAGTAGTTGTCGGAGATTTCTGGTTCAACTGCGCATGTTGTAGACTCAATGGCGGCGTCCATTTGGTTGCTTGCTTCAGAATAATTACAATTGAGATTATGGCTAGTTGATGGCTCACCCTGAAATAAATTTTTTAATAGTACGTTATAAAAGGTCTTCTGAGACATGATTTTTTAAAAATATTTATTTCAGATGTGCCAACATGTCCTTAGAGTCTTTTTACAGAGCACCGCGAAAGAGGATTTGAAAAGAAGTTCACACCTTCTTTCTTACCAATGTTATATAAAACTTGACAAGAGGTGGTGTTTAACCACGAATCTCTAGCTTGTGAGGCAAGTGCTAACACTGCGCTACGGCTGCTCTAATTTTTCTAAGCAAATACTATCTAACTTAGCATTTGTATGCACCAGTAATAATTATAAATCATCAGTAATAATAATGGAATTGAATGATTGTTATTTTATATACAAACATCTTTATGTTTCATTTTTATTGCTGGTCTACCCAAATGCTAAATTGAATGATAATATCTTAGTTAAATTCATCTTTATAAAGACCATTTATAACAAATCTAAGAGCTAATATTGTGCATTCGCAATTACAATTTATGTATTCATAATTAGATATTACGATTTCTTTATTGCATATTATGTTTCTGAATAACATATCGCGATTTAAGTTTAATGTTGTGTTTTCTAATTGCATTTTGAAACGTAACAATTTCTAAATCGTATTTTTTGTTTCTCAAATACGTAATACGAATTCTATACTTCACCTTGTGTTTCTCATGTACATTTTAACATATTTTAATTATATTTTACATGCTCTCCTTGAGAACATGTAAAATATAATTAAAACTAGAACTTGAAAAAGTGTAGTCTTTTTATTTCATATTTTCAAACTTTTTTTGTCTGTTTTTGTTTTAGTTAGTATTTGTACTTTTCTCTCACTTTTTAATTTATTTTCATTGCCATGTTTTACAAGTCATGTTACGTTCCAAACATGAAAAGTTTGTTGTTAATCCAAGCTAGTCCAACGATGCTAAGATGAAATGGTGTTATCAGCTGCTTTTAGTACCGAGCAGCTATACTATTGATGAGCTAGATAGTGAGCAATTTTTGTTTTATATTTAATGTTATATACTTTCATATATATTTAATTTTTGTTGCAATTTTTATGTGTCCGTATTTAAATTTGCATATACAATATTAATAAATAAAACTTATTTTAATATGGTTTGACTTATCTTTTCTTAAAACTCATTATTGCTACATTAATGAAGCCCCTGCCCTTATTAACTTTTGTAGAAAATGTTATATTTAAATATACTTTAACGCACAGTGTTTATATAAATTAACACATGCACATTATAATTAGGGTGTTTTAATTTTAGCATTTTCATGCAAGTGATCCTGTTACTAACATGATGGGGCAAACAAAATAGCAAAATTTTGCCATAATTTTTTCAAAAATTTCACTTGAATGTAAGTAAAAGCAATTTTATACGGTTTTAATTTGAAGTTTAAATGACTTTAAAATAAGCAAGCTTTGTAAACAATAAGTTCCTAGTTTGATCAACATCCCTAACAGTATAGCGCTCAGTTTGCTTCTTCACGCAGCGGTCTTGTTCGTCATGGTGTGTGTTTTGGAGTTAAAGAGTTAAAAGAAGGTTGTAGTTAATGAGAAAAAAAAAAAAGTTGAAGAAGAAGAAGAAATAGAAAAAGAATAAGAATAAAAAGAAATAGAAAAAGAAAAAGAAGTAGAAATAGAAAAAGAAGAAGAATAAGAAATAGAAAAGAAAGAAGAGGAAGAAGAAGAAGAAGACGAAGAAATAGAAGAAGAAAAATCAAATTTATTTACAATAAAAAACAAAAAGTATTTAAAAATCTCACATTCTTTTAGACAACATTTAGTGATTACAATTACAGATTTTTTAAAAAAATTTCATGTAGCATTAATTTTTTTAGAGGTAACAAAACTTGTCAATAACTCCTAGTGTCTATAAGTAACCTCTGCAATCATTTTGCGTCTGTTAATTGCTTGATTAACTCTGGATACCTGATGACCTTGCTAAACTTTTTCTATGTTACTAATTTAGTATCTCCTAAAGCAGCTTGAATTTGCGGTAGTTTGACCTTTTTTAATTTAGTTTAAATAATATTTTTTTGCTTAAATATCCTTTTATTTACTATTTTTCATAATTTATTTATTTTAATTTTCTAGAACAGCTCACTTTCTTCTTTAGTTTAGCTTATTTATTTGCTTCCTTTCGTTATGCTTGCCCTCATCAATCTGGAGACAAAATAACCTTCTCTACAACACTATTGACAAGAATACAATTTCTAGACTTACTAAAAGAAGACTTTCAAAGGTCTAAAATAACACCAACCAAAATTTAATATAACTTCAAATTTACTTTTGTAAATTCAAAGTAAAGTTTGTAATTAATATAAAAAAACGTATATGAATAAACTATGCTAGGTAAAAAAGATATCACTGCTTCTGCAGTGATACCTTTTTTACCTAGCAGTAGAATAGAATAAGGTTGTTGAACAGGAAACCTAAGGCTGTTATATTCAACTGCATATACTCAGTTTGATTTTTTATTCAATAAAATACTTTTTCATATTAAGTATTATATTTTATATTATATTTAAAATCAGTAAAACGTTTAAAAATTGTTTTGAACATTACTCATAGTAATGAGTTTATAAGATAGCTATTTCAGCCATATTGCACTAGAATTTGATGAAAAACGTCATTGCTGTATTATAGCTATGTAATAAATAATAAATTCGTTACGTTCAAATAATTTTTATTCAAAATATAATCAATTGTGTGTAAAACACTTTGTTAATTGGAGAAATAGTTTTAAATTTACAACTTAGCTACGCTGTCTCTATAAATATATTTTAATAATATATGACTTAATATATGTTTTCATTAAAAGTTTTAAATATCATACTATAATTAAGGTTTGCTATAAATTTCGTCATAACTCGCATAAGTTATAAGAATATTTAAGATATATTTATGACAAATCACTTTGAATTTTGAAGAATGTTTACAAACCGTAAACAAATAATTTTATTATATAGAAAAAAAAATATTTATTTACAAGAAAAGCAGAAAATTATAAGGCTTATTACGGGTAATTCAAAAAACTCTGCTTATAGCCATGGTAGGAATATTTCCACTAAACTATTATGAACTTCACTCTATCACACATAACTAAAAATTACAATTAAAAATTGTCAAAACTTTTTTTAAAATGTGCTGATACCTGGACAATTTACTTCAATGCAAGGTTCAGTTATTGTTGTCACATTGAAAACCATAATTAATGAACGCTTGGTTTTATAACCATTTCCGCAAGATACAGAGCATTCACTCCATGTTGACCATACTTAAAAAAAAATTTTTTTTTATTGCATATAAATAGAAACATTTTAATTCGTTGAGTATAATAAGTATCATGAACTTTCCAATTAATTGTAAGCTTGCTAGCTTTTCGATAAAAATCTTTCAAATTTTTTTTCAAATATTTAATGCATCTTTTACTTTAAAAAAAACATCAAGTAAATTTATTTTTAAAATATATTTTGTATAAAAAAAATTATTGTTATTTTAATGATATATTCTTATTTTGACAAAAAATAAGAATATATCATTATTGAAAATGATTATTTTTATCAACAAAAAGACAGATAAAAATAACATAAAATTGCGAACATATTTTTCTGAATAATTAAAAAACTTCAAAAAGCAACTTGTTATTTATGTTACATATAGATACATTTCATGTTTTTACATATAGTTTTACTCCACCTTTATAGCTACATACCTTCCACAATAATATTGGGACTACTAATTGTTGGTAAGTATACTGGTGTCGAAATAACAGAATTTAGAAGACTTGAAGTTATTAACAGACTTGAAGTTGGAAACAGTGTAGTTAAATTAAGTTTCAGTGAAGTGCAAATTGTTTTGGTGGGAAACAAAAATGGAGCTGTTGTAGAAAATTCTATTAAAATACAAATTGATTTTCAAATTGAGTCTGTCATTACAGTTTTAATATATATATATATATATATATATATATATATATATATATATATATATATATATATATATATATATATATATATATATATATATATATATATATATAGACTTCATACTTTAATGAATTTCTAAATAAAATAACTGCTACCTTTTAAACTCAAAGATGGAGTTGCTGTAGAAAAATCTATTTAAAAAAAACTGATTGTCAAATTGAGCATAGTTTATTAAATATATGTATATAAAACATTACAAAAATTATACAAATATAAAAAAGTAAACAAATAAAATTATACGACACACCTTCTGCAATACTGCTGCTAAAATCATTCGTCGGTGAAAACAGTGATTTAAAAACAACAGAATTTAGTAACCTTGGAGAAGAAACCAGTGAAGTTGAATCAAGTTCCAGTAAAGTTATTGCTGTTATTGCGGACAACGAAAATGGCTTTGTAGAAAATTCTATAAAAAAAAAGTTAAATTTTAGAATTAAATATGCTATTTTTACATTAAATAAATTAGACATGCATAAAGTCATAGAAAAAATATATCCTCAAAAATGTTAACAACAAAATCAAAATAAATAATTAACTGTTTTTTGAGGTTTATAAATATCTTAGAGAATAGATTGACTAGAACCTTGTAATCATGACATTTACATAACTGTAAACTTTGTATGAAACTAAATCAAACTTACGGCATGCTTTCAATTGTTTTTATTATATCAATAAATGTACTTTTGGATAATATTTTGTTATTCATTTTTTTTTAACTTAATGACTGCTTTTAAGTTTGATGTCAATTGTCAAAATTTCAATGTCAATCCAATAGAATTATATACCTGAAGTCAAATAATTAAAATATATCGGAGTTCTTTAACTATTGGACTAGAAGTCTTGAACTTTTAACGTATTTGGCGCTATTAAAATTTGCATCATATTGAAATCAAATTCAAATGTATGCATCAAGACGTTTAATTTCAGCGCATTTACATTTATTGATTATAATTTTATATATTTACTAGTGTATATACCTCCCAGAATAATACTGCTAAAATTTTTTGTTGATGAATATAGCGGTGTAAAAACATCAGAACTTTGTGGACTTGAAGATAGAACAAGTATAGTTGAATAAAATTCCAGTGAAGTTATCGCTGTTATTGTGGACGACAAAAATGGTGTTGCAGAAAATTCTAAAAAAAAAAGTTTACTTTTTGCATTTAAATGTATTATTACAGCTATAAATAGAATACATATGCATAAAATCATAATTGATATATGTATAATAGAAAAGTACAAACGCAAAATTTTAAGACCATATTTTTATTTAAATGGCAACTACACTAATGTGTTAGAAAATAGTATACATTTAAGTATGAGAGTAATGTATATTTATGAATTTATACATTTTACACTCGTACAACATATGGTCAGGGCCTATTTTTCTGAATTTTTTTTTATTAACAGTGAATTACTTTTTTCTTTCTTCTTTTTTTAGCGCTCTTTCGACATCTGCCGCTCAAAGTTCCTTTTGGTACATCCTCGTCTCGGCGGCCCTGCGTTTTGGTTCAACATTTTTTGTTCAACATACTTTTAGTTCTTTGTTATTGTATAAGGACTGGAATGATGAGAAATATTTTTTCTTGTAAAAATGTTTATGGGAGATCCCTTAGCTCTTCAAAAATACTTAATTTTTAAAACCTTGAAATATATTTGTTTCAAAATATTTGAAACTTTTTATAAAGTCTACTGCAACTTTTTACTCACAAAATAATACTCCGAAGCCCCTTTATAGTGTTTAAGTAGCTTGTTTACAAACTTTCTTCTGTAATTAGTTAAACATTTAAACAATTTAAACGATTATTAAGTATTTGTTTACTTATTTATTTATTATTCTTTCGATTTTTAAATCAAAAATGATCATTAAATTTTTTCAATTTTGAATCAATAATGCTTAAAAAATCATCTTGTTTTAATTTTTATTTTTTACTTTTTGCACAACAAACATTAAGGACGAGGAAAGACATAACTTTAATTTTGAAAAAACATAAATGCAAACCTAACTCCGACAAAGTAATTAAGTCTATACCATTACAAAAAATGTCGTTTGATATGGTAGCACTTTCTCCGCTGCAACTTAACCATTGATTGCTATTGCAACTGCGTGTTCTAGTTTTGATACAATTTTGATTAGAGGTTGACCACTCACTCCATCCTGACCAATTTACTATTGATAAAAAAAATCGATATAAAAATTCATAAAACTAATAAAAAGGTTGGTTTCAAGAACTTTTTCTTTCTTAAAACACCTGAAAATACTTACATTCTATGGTCACAGTGAACATTCTTTTTTTTAAGTAAAAAATAATAACATTAGAATAACTACTAACCAACATTTAAGCAGGTTTGGGAGATCAATACAAGCATCATTTTTAAAATAATAAGTAAATTAAATAAAAATGTCTCAATTTTTTAAACTAGTTTAATAATATTGTATCTTTTAAAGTGTAAATAAAAAACCCTTTTTTTACTCAATTAAGTTTAACTTTTTTTGATTGTTTTTTATTTATAAGCCTCACCACTCCAGCGTTTGCAAAAAAAATAACTTTGAAGCTTTGAATTAGAAGCAAGATCGTCCCGAAGAGATCTTAAAGGCAAGGCGATCCATCTGTTTTTTCCGAGTAAAGCCTAAAAGAAATTTTTGTCGACTAAGATCTGTAAAAAAAAAAAAAAAAAAAAAAAAAAGGTCTTTGTTTGCTAACGTTTGTCGAGTGCCAACCACATCTAATTTTGCCGACTGCAATGTCCAAATTTTCCGACTAATTAATTTTCTAGGGGGTTAGACACCCCTCTATCCTCCCCCCTTTCTCGGAACGTTTCTAATTATAAGGTCTTTGTGCTAACATTGAAGTATTTGACAAAAAAAAAAAAAAATGAAAAATAATATTTTATACATGTTACAACAAGTGCTCTAAGAATGGTTTAAATAAGGTTATGATTTATTTCACTGAAAATAGAGGAAAAAAAGCAGGCGAATGGCAGTTGTTTAAGCACTTGCTTTAGAATTTAAAGGTTTAAAATACGATACCAGAAACAGCCAAATTTATAATATTGGTAAGAAAGGCTCATAAACAAAGTTGCAAAGAGGTTTGAACTTTCAAGTTAAATGCTTTTTTGTAGTGCTCAATGAAGTGACCATAAAAACTATTGGAACCTGTTAATAAGCACATAAAAAAAAAAAAAAAGCGTAATAAAAATAATGATTCTGTCGGTAAATTCTTTTTTACGTTTAAAATTTTTTAATGTATAATAATTTTGTAAAATTATTGAGAAATAAAAAAAGGATTCTACTGGCCAGTTAAAAACATTTTAAAGTCTAAATGAATGGTATTAATAGTATTTTACATATAGTTTGCAGTGCATGAATATGCAGATTTACAGATATGTTGTTCAAAATGTCTGTTCCAGGATGTATTTGATTGTGCATATAGGTTGCAGATGTTCTAATAGCTGGAGAGTTTTATATTTGCTAATTGTTGAGTAAAACGGTAACCTACAAATTTATATAGGTATCAATGGATCAAACAGTTACAAATTTTTAACATCTTTAGATTAACTTATAGATTTGTGTCATCCACATTTTATACCTTGGATTAAAAAAATAAGAAAGTTTAGAACTTAATTTAATAAGGATAAATATTCAAGAAAACAAAAAGAAAATAGTAAACCATTGCTTTTTAGTCACTATGACCTATTAGAAAAATCAATGGATCATAGAAAACGTTTATAGAGAGTTTGTCACAGACGTTTGCAACCTAAAAATCTCACTAATCTAAAAATTATTTTATTACCCTGGGTTGAAAGTTTCACATAATATAAGTGCACCTCATTTTTGTAATAAAAGAAAACTAAGGTCATCGGATGTTTTTAATTAACAAACTGAATTAATCAAAAAGACATAAACAATTAACATGTTTACAAAGTAAGAACTTAGTTAATCACAGAAAGAAAATGTTATAAAAATGTCAAATTCAACTATGTAAATCTATGCATTTTATTTTCTAGATTTTTTACCTTTTGCTCGCCATTTTGATTTAGCATTTTGCTGTAACGAAGATTTGCTATTTTGATTTAGCATTTTGCTCTTAAAATAGAGCTAAGGTATATGGTAAATATAGCTGAGGTTATATTGGGTTGCAGAGGGCTCTTTAACTCATTCTTCAGCTGTTTTTTGAGTCTATATTCCCCCACTCGTTAGACTTAGTTCGACCCAGTTACCAATTTAATTTTTGGATTTTTTTAATTTTTTGGGCACCTGTTTTATTTATTTTTTAAAAGATGTTATTCATTTGTTTCAATTTCTTTTTGATTTGTTAAAGTGGTAGCCCATTTTGCATCATGGTGATCTGAAAATGTCATTGGTTTATGTTTAATGAATGTGAATTGTCGCATGTTTTTGCTTATGAATATTCTGCCTTGGCGAGAAAAAATTACATTCTTTGTAGATTTATACATGTATTCTTGGGCGTATGGGTTTAAAATGTGCCAAGTGCCCTTGATATTTAGCGTTTTTAATAAGAATTTAAAGCTATATGTTGACAATAACAACCTTCTTTTAATTTGTGGATAGCGGTCTAAAACTAAATCACATAAAACATAAGATATCATCCAAAACCAAATAAAAATGGCGAGCAACTATTTTAGTAATTATTTAAGTTTTCGTTTCTATTTTTTAGTTAAATTTTTCAATAAATTTTTATTATTAGACTTATTGATAAATTTACAAATTATTAAAATAATTGGTATTATTTATTAAAATAATTTTTAAATTTATCAATAAGTTTTTTTTTTGTTTTCATCTGTGCAACTTGAACCAGTTTTGGCATAAGCGTTAATTCTAATATTATTATTATAAATAGTGGTAATCGTTTTTCACGAAATTATAATTAAAGCGACCATCAGGGTCTTAAGAATGTTTAATTACTTTAAAGTTATAATTAGTTTTGTTAATTAGATTTAAAGTACCAAGTAGCAAGTGAGTAAAAGCGTCGATTATTTTAAAGTTTAACGAGATTTTCTACGCTCTGTAAATTTAGATGTGTGTCTTATAAAAGAATGAAATCATATTACATCTCAGTTGTCACATGAACCTTTTACAATTTTTTAGTAAACGTTTAATGTTCCGCCAGGGTTTGAATTAGTAAGGGAAACAAAGATTGTATTAGTAAAACATTTAAAAAACGTTCAAAATATTTTTAAACGTAACTTTTTTTATCCTTCAGTTGATTATTTTGTGAGACCTTTAAAAAAAGTTACAAAAACATATTTATATAGCTGCAAACAACGCAAGCTCATGCGCAACTAGACTTTTTTCTTAAACTTCATGTTTCTCTACCAACTTTTACAAATGTTTGCAAATTTTTTGCAAAGTAAAGTATACATTTATAAAGTATACATTTGCAAATGTTTGCAAAGTAAAGTATACATTTATAAATTTTATGATATTATTACAAAGATGGCCATACATAAATGATGTATATATGAACTTCTTCCAGAAAGATTAAAAAGTTATTGGATGCGACCTCTGCAATGTCAGTTATCTAATTGGTTATCTAATTTATCGCACCAAGCTTAACATTAAATTTACTTTTTTGGAATTGTGCTAGACTTTTGTTTTGATGATCCTAATACAAATCAAACTATGTTTACTATACGCAACTGGTTGTGACTTTGAATTTTATCATAATATCAATGAATATACTGTAAGCGCAGTGAAATTAGGTAAAAAAAAAGACTTTAACCCAAAAAAAATATAATAAAGCTCAATTTTGGTACTTGTATCTAGAAATATGTCTAGAGCTACCAAAAAAAAAGCCCCGTTGTATGGTCACGACAAAGTCTGTATTTTAGCATAATACGAAACACATAGGGCGGTACTTCAAGTTCAATAAAAATACACCTCCGATACATTGTTGAAAAGATTATAAAATGTTAATTAATAACTTTATTGGAAACGTATTTTAAAAATTAAATTCTTTTAAAGTTCATTTAAATAATCATCCCTATTGTATTACTTGTATTATAAGCTACTTTGAGTCTAGGCATTAAAATATAATGATGTATGCAGTTCAGCGCTATGCAGAACATTTTAATTAAGTTTAACAAATAGAATGATTGAGACATTTTAAATTAAATTAAATCATCGAATATCATGCTATCTAAATTTTTATTAACAACTTCAGCCGAGTTGTTACTCAACAAAGTAAAAACATCACAATTTTTATTAAAAAAATCATGTTCACCATAGAAATGCAATACTACATGCAGCATTTATTTAAAAAAGTTTTTTTGTACGTTTTCATTAATGCACTCTCTCCATGTCAACCACCATTAGAAGCCATTAACCACACGTTTCCCAAATGTACAGAGATTCGTTTCACATTAATTTTTTGAAAAACTTTCACATTTACAATGTATAACTAATATTAGATTTTAAGGCGCAATTTTTTCTTTAGTTGTGTCTGGATGAAGCATCACATTTTAATTTTTTATGCCTTTTTCTTTTAGTTTTATATTTAAGTTATTGTCAAGAAGCACTCAGTTAGTTATTTGCAAATACTCACGTAATCCATGGAAATATGCTGCTCTTTTTGTTGTTTCAATAGATGCTCCAGACATTTTAGTTATTGCATCGTGCACTGCAGCACGAAAGGTAAACTTGAAAACTAAAGATTTCTAACACTATCCTTAAACCTTCTCCCGATTGTTAAACCACCTTTAATTTTTATACTTCACATCAAAGTATGTTCTATAGTTAGATATGTTCATAATCCAGCCCAGAATTTATTGGATCTTCTTAAAGCACAAATTCCATCTATAAAAAAATTTCTAAAATCATTTGCATAATTTTTATGTCCAGTTGCTGCAAAAAGATTCAGCATTTTTTGTATAGAGTGAATATGCATTAGCCAGTTAAAAGTTCTTTCTTCATGATTATATTTTTTAACTATACTAATTTATTCAACATACTGAACCCACCATTGAAATAGCCTTGATTTTTCTTTTTTATTTCTATATATTCATTGATGGAATTTTCCAGAAACTTGTAGTTTTCACATTCAAGGAACATAATAAGTTCGTTGTTATCAATAGACTTAAAATAAGCTTTTTGGTAGTTATTTTCAAATTCAAAATAGTTTATTTCATAAACAACAACTATACTATAGCACTTTGTACAATGCACCGTGATTTAAAAAGTGTGCTCTAAGGGCTCTAGATGCCGCTTCTCCTAAGATAATATGAGCTACACTATTCGCATCATAAATTTCTAAAAAGAGGTCATCATTCCGAAAACCTGCCATGAATCTTCCAATACAACAAAAAAACTCATAAGCAAATGAAATACACCAAGTCTGCAAACTAAATTTAAATCTTGATCTTTGACGATACCAGTTGCTTTCAATCATCATGGATAAATATAAGTTAAAGACAATGTATGAACTCCATTTTTCCTTGATAAGTTTGTTAAAAAGAGAAGCGTAGAATATATACATGTTTCACTCGTTAGGTTCGGATCCATAATTAGAAAAAATGTTTTTGTTGCTTTTTCATGCTACAAATAAATCTAAAATTGAAATTAACCCAATGCCGTGAAAGGCACATTTTCCGATAAGAGTCTTTATATTCTGATCAACATTACTGGAAACATATTACCTAAAGATACTTTATTAGGAAAGTTGTTTGCATAACCAGTTTTGTTTTCCATTGCAGATTGCTTGAATAGTAATACCTAGTCTGATCAAATAGAAAAACGAAACATCGATAGATAATCAATAAACCATTTTGAAGCTAACGTTTTCTCTATTTCAACTCTTATCTAAAAAGATATAGAAGCAATTTTTGATTTTGGTCTACATACTTGTGCAAAATGTTGCCCAACTGTAACTACTTTTAGATCTGAAGATATGGTTTGACCTATAAATAAAAGAAAGCTCTAGTTCTTTTCCGTACTTAACATTTCCAACTTATTTAGTAAAGAGTTCTCATTTTTCTTAGCAAAATAGTTCTTTTATATTGCTTTTTATAGTTTTTGCTGCGGTCAAAGCAATCTAAATGGGCTTATTAAATGACTGATGTTTTTAATTCGTTGAGGAAAAGTGAAGCGATCCCTTAAAGCAAATAACGTTTAATTTACCGGGACGTTCTCTAAAATATAAATGTTCCTTTTAACATTCTTTAAAATTTTTATATTTAAAGACGTGAATATGTGGCAGAGTTTGCAACCACTTAACTCTGACATTTTATGATGAACTTTCGATAATGTATAAGGTTCTCCATTGGCTTCTTCTTCCAGCCCCTTATATAATCATTCTACCTCTTTTGTTTTCACTTGACTTTTTTTAAAATAAGAACAGTCATTCCACAATTTATTTGGTATACTTCTTTTTCTTCTACAAAGTTGTTGCAGCCCTCCAATCTTCATTAAATTTCTTCTCCTCATATATCATTCCGTTGGAGACGTCAACTTATTAAATGATCTTTCAAACGGTAATGTATTGACTTAAGCAACAGTAGAGTCTTTTATTTCAGCTTTCTTGTTACATAGAAAATAATCGTACTTCTAATTGAAATATGCATCATTTGATGATTGTAACCGTAATCGCAACACGCATTGTTTGATGATATAGTGAGATAATTGTATGGCAACAAATTTTTTTACAACTATGATTTATGATTAACTAATACATTTCCGATGCGTTTAATATTCAGTGCCTTGAGGTTACTGAAAAAAACTTTTTCAAAATACATATTCAAAAACCTCATTTTGGTTTTGATTTTTATTTTAATAATTTATTAGTTAATCTATTACCATCGTATATATAATTCTATATATAGAATTGTAAATATGCCATGGTTTTATTTTTTAGTTAAAAATGCTAAATAGCATTTTCAATTTTTATTAAAGCTGATGTTATAATATTATAACATCAGCTTTAAAAAAAATTGTTTAAATAAATAAAAATTAATAGTATTTCAATTTAATGTAATACTAAATATTTTTTAGAAATAAGTTTAAATACAAGTTAACCAGTGCAAGTCATTTAATTCTTTATCTTTACTTATTGTTCACTAAAGATGTGAGTTTGTTAGTTCGCACAGTTACCAAGGAATCTCCTAAAACATTATCTTGACATATAATACGCATCTCATGCATACATTCTCCATTCTTGCAGCATATTTAAGTGAAAATTTATAATAAAAATGATGGTATACAAACAATTTCAGCTATATTTAAATTTACAAATTACTTTTCGATAAACACACTAGAATACTTTATTGCAATGCAATCAAGTTTTATCAATTTGTATAAATTCGCTATATAAAGATACAGACTTTTCCCCAAGTTAATTCAAAAGTAATTTTTTTTTAAAATAATGTTGCTTATATAATTTTTATAGAGAATTTAATTACCTTTCCGATGATGTATATTAAAAAGTTGTTTTTGACAAAACCAATTTTTTCCCTACCCAGTAAACACGCAAACGTCTATTAAACGTCAAAACAACGTTTTGACAAAACGTTCAGATTTGGTCGATTATCTGTTTAGAATAAAATCCAGATTAACGTTTAGAAAAAACGTCCATAAAACGTCTATATTCAAACGTATTTTAGACGTCTATTGTAGAATTATTATACGTATATAAAGCTTTAGATTCAACTTTTAGATCTTGTCTAATAGTTTCTTTGATTTAGTTAACATAATTTCAATTTATTAAAGTTTTAAAACTAAAATAAATTAAGAATTCGATATAACTTTTTAACTTTATATAAGTAAAAGGAGCTATGTTGGTCTTGTTATTTATAAATAAGATATAGTTATAACAGGACTTATTTTTTATAATTTTAAAATTTTTTTTTTACTATTCTAATATGTTTATAAACTTTTATACTATACTACTTATACTATACTTTTATTTTATAAAACTATTTACAAAGTTATAAACATATATAAAACTTATTAATATAGCCGAGAGTTAGAGAAAAAATGTTTGTGCACTATACTTTTTTATGTTTCCATAATTGAAAAAAATTAAATGATCAAGCTTTTTGCAGTAAAAATTAAAAAAAAAAATTATAAAACTAATAAAATCATAAACAAATATTTTGGATCGCTGTTTTCTATGGTTTATGCATTATTAAAAATCTTTCTAGAACACCGTCTACCACTTGTTCATCATTCATCTGTTTGTGCAACATCGTCTTCTATATTCGTATCCTGATCGTCTGATTTCGTAACCAGATTTGTAACCGCAAAAAGCTTGGGTAGAATAGTTTGCATTTTAAATGTAAACTCATAAATTAAATTTGGAATTACACAGAACAAATTTATATATAGAGAATATATGAATGGAAGTTTCCGAAATTTTCTGTACCATCCATCATTTGACTTTAAAAGATTAGTAACGTCACGACATAAAATATGCAATGGTTTTTACCTGCTCTGTTTCGCCAATTTTCTTTAGCAGATGTAACTAAATTAAGCTAAAATGCATCTAAAATAAAAGAATAAAAATATACTTATTAAACCTTTTGATTATTGCAAAGATGAATACCTACGGTTACACAATCATACTAGCGTTTACAAAATGAATTTAAACTGTTTATAAAACTTACAAAAAAAGTTCTTGCAGCAGGACTTTCATAACGAGAGACCAGCAACTCATATTTTTTAACTGTGTCAATGTCGCCATCAATAATTTCTAAAATATTTGAGTCCATTGATTTGTTGGGATTTAGGAAGGTAGATTTTCGCGATAAGAGCTATTTAACTTCCATGAATTAAAATAGCGCATCCGACACTCGTTTATTATCTATTTATCAGTCGTTTTGCTTTCAGTTGTTGTAAGGAAGCTAATCTTTAAAACGCATTTAAGTCTAATTTAATTACTTAGCCAATAAAAAAAGTTTTTATAGGTTTTTTACTTCGCTTTAATTATGCCTATTTTAACCGCGTGACTTAAACTGTTATGTGAGTCTTCTGACCAATGGCTATATTACTATACTATAATATAATAAACGTTTATTAAACGTCAATCAAATGTTTAAAATAACGACTTGTATTATTCAATTTTGCAAGCGTTCGATAGGCGTTTATTAAACGTATATATTAAAAGATTTAAAGTGTAGATTTTAAATCCATAAATGTTTACGTTTAGTTAAGGTCGATTTAAGGTTTACAATATTGATTAATGTAAGTCGATATTTTAAACGTCAGATCGACGTTTAGTAAACGTATATATAAAAAAGTTTCAAATATACATTTGAAATCAAGCGTCAATTTTTAGTCAGTAAAAGATTGCTAAACGTTTTATCCATTTTTCGACCAATTTCGACTTAATATTGACCTAAATATTCTGAACTAATCTGTGTTTACTGGGTATGTGCCCTGTTTTATGCCCAAATAAGAAGTTTACCTTAATCTAAATTACAGGGCATTTTTTTTGATAATTCTTGAAATGATTTTGGATCTTTACAACAACCTTTGCCTATATTCTATTTTTTACGGATTTTTTCTTATTTCCACTGTTCTATGTCGCATCATACCTATAGACCGTTCCAATGGTCATTTACAAAAATCAAAGTTTTAGCATACTTTTGAAAACTTTTTAAAGCATGTTTGAGTACGTCATGGAACTTGGAACTAAATTAATTTAATGTATTTGGTGGAAATAAAAGCTAGTCTTTTAATTTGTTACTTTTCCAGCCTAATTATGTCAAAAATCAGGTAAGAAAAGTCATTAACCAAGACAGACAAGGATGATGGTTTTTTACCAGTACTTGTATCCATTTCATATATTTCCTTGAAATCAAATTTTGTTTTGTTTTCAGGCTTATAGTAGCCAGAGTTAACAAACTCATCAAATACTTCTAAAGAGATATTTTGATGAAATGAGAAGATGTTGAGGCTAAAAAAGTGCGACGTTTCATTGAATATACTGGAGGAAGAACAAGAATATGTGTTGTTAAAGCATCCTTAGAATCAGATGAAGATATTCGTCAACTATTTTTAAAGTAAACAAAGACGTTAAATTGAACACTTTTGCTTACTGGAAAAAAATCAGAAAACAAAATGAAATCGGGTTTATGATATCTCGCAAGTAATTTACGGTGCGGCGATCTCCAGTGAAAATGTGGAACGTGATTTCTCTGGATTTGCTTAGGTCTATAGCCATATACGTACTCTCATTTCAAATATTTTTTTAAACTCTAAAATGATGATAAAAAACTAATCTGGATTTAATTAATAAAATAAAATTTGTCAAAAAACTCAGCATTTCGCTTTTTTTTTATTTAAACTATTGTTTTTTACGCGGTATTTAATTTGCCATAAAATCTTTTGAGATTTCATTTTTCATTACGGAAACGTTTGAGGATCAACTATAAACTAAAAACAACTGAAAATGAAATAAAAACTGAATTTTTTTTTTGTTATTAACAATCAAAAGAATGATTCTGAAATTAATCATACTTATGAAATTCACTTTTAGTAGTAAAAATTAAGTAATAAGGGAAATCGCCACTACGGCAGCTCTAAAACTATTCAATGATACATC
Source organism: Hydra vulgaris (assembly GCF_038396675.1). NCBI lineage: Eukaryota > Metazoa > Cnidaria > Hydrozoa > Anthoathecata > Hydridae > Hydra > Hydra vulgaris. The sequence goes on along the minus strand of NC_088926.1, from coordinate 626,305 downwards.
GTTGAAAAGAGCAGAAAAAGAGCTTTATGAAACAACTGATGTTTGTTTGTAGGGTTTAAAATAAAATTGTTATGAAGCATAAGTGATTGCAAAAAAGCAGCAAGTGTGTTAAGCTGTTTCATTTTACTCGTTAAATTAGGCTGACATGCGTAATAAATTTGTTAGATTGATTTTTTCTTCAAGAATATGAAACAGAAAACATGTATGACATGAAACTATGACCTTATATATCAACAGAAAATAACTTAGATATAAAATTATTCTAAAATACGTCGATAGAAAACATGTATTATATATTTCATGAAAGCAGAAAATAATTCAGACAATATTAAATTAAAATGTGTCAATAGAAAATATGCCTTACACATTTTTTGTCAGCAGACAAATAATTCAGACATAAAATTATGTCGAAATACTTAGAGAGAAAGTATGTGAGACTTATTACGTTAGCAGAAAATAGTTCAGACATAAAATTATGTCAAAATACGTCAATACAAAATATGTAGAACACATTTTTTGTCATCAGAAAAAAAATCAGACGTAATATTGTTTATAAAAATAATTTTTAGAAGTAATTTAATTAATTTTAGCTAGTAATTACCTAGTGTCTATGAAGACCTAATTCTAACTAAAATGAAAAAACATACTGATAAGCTGTTCTGCATTGAATTTTTAAAAAACGTCTATTATCAAAGCCACAAGTTATTAAAATTGTCTTTAAGAATGTTGAAATACTTTGTTAGAAACCATTGAGAGAAGAATCAGATGATAGCAAAATTTTTATTACATTTAATGTTATCGTTTTTTATTAAATCGTTTAAATCGTTTTTTATTAAATCGTTTATTGTTATCGTTTATAGTATCGTTTATTATTAAATCGATTAAATCGTTTTTATTATATTGTTTGTAAAGTTTTAATAAATATCGGCGCTTTATACTTTTAGAATAAAATTATCTGGACTTACGTAGTTTTCCAGATTTGTCTTAAATTAGTACGGATAAGCCAGAAAAAAAATACATTTAACTGCTTTTTCATAAAATAAGGATATTTATCTTTTAAATATAAAAAGAGAAACAAAAAGTCAATGTCTTGTAAAAAAATCAATTTAAATGATTTTTTTACAGAATTTTGAATGCTTTTTTATCATAAGCTTATTTTCTCAAATAATTTAACTACTTCATTTAAATATCATCTTAAAATCTTTATTGATTCATTAAAATATTATTGAACAAAAATTTATTTAAATTAACGTCCTACTTAAAGTCGCTCTTTTTGTACGTAAAACGTACTTCTCCCGACGCTTTATTGCAAGGCATGATTCGTTAAGTAAAACATATTTGTTGTTTTATTTACAAATGTCAATATAACTTACCAACTTTAGCTTTGCAAATAAAACCTAGTGTAGCTTGACAAATATAGTCAATCCAACCATTGTATTTTGCTGCCGCGCAAGCCTCGTTTTTATCATTTTCATTATTCGGTTCGCCAGAAATCCAATTAGTAAAGTTTGAAGTTGTATTATCAGACCATGAAAAATTTCTAATCATCGGGTAACTGTTGAGACCTATATATATAAATATCTAGGTTCAGTAACTAAATATTTGTAATATAATGATTAGTAATGTGATTCATAAGACCGTCGGATTCAAATTCTCCTCACTTCTAGTATTTTTGTTTGTTTGTCTTTGTTTTCAAGCATATTTAGCTTGCATCAATGTATTTCAACTAAAAAACAAATCTGAATTCAGACTGAAGAATTAATTATAAAGTTTTTAAAAATTATGAAAGACTAAATATAGTTCTACAAACTAATTTTGGTCTTTTTTTTTTATACAATTATGTAATGATAAGGAAACATTCTTAAAGAGAAAGACACGGAATGGTAAATGTGCCTGATTTAAAACAGTCAGTTTGTGTAGTAAGTAAGGTAAATGTTAAAAATAGTTTACAAAAACAAAAAATATATTATTAAAATAAAAGAGTAAACTTGGACTAAGTAACAAGAAGAGTTAATTGTATGCTTTGATTTAATTTATTCTAATTGTAAATAAAATATCGTGCATAACTTTAATAAAAAACATTTTTTAAAGGTTATTAATTGTATATTAACTTAAGAACTTTGTTATTCAAGATTCTTATTTCACTGTTAGGCAATAAATTTCATTTTAAACAGTGGTGAACATATTTTTGTGATGGAGTTAACAAAAACAAATGATAATAAATATTTTTAATTTTTCAAACATAATAATTAATGTCAAGTCACATTACGAATTTATAACCGTATACTGTTCTTTAGAACAATATACTTATGATGATAATATTACCACATAAATTGAGTCTAAACATAAAACAGATCAAGATAATTTTATTTGAAAATTTGAAACTGTAACAGAAAAAGATACTTCTAAACTTATTCTTATTATTTTTACGGAACAAGGTTTGGATTCTCACTTAAGTATGGTATTTGTATTAATTGATTGAGGTCAAGAACTTTTTAAAGCAGTTTTTACGGTTTAGACAAGACCAATAAAAATAATGAGACTAATTGACAGCGAAATATTAAAGTATTTTAATTTTGCTTGTTGAAATTTTTTTTGAACACAATCAAAGTCTGCAGAGAATCATGAGTAGATTAAATATAGATGATGTTACATATCACCTTGCATTTGATTTAAAATGTTGTTACAGCGTCTCAGATTTATCTTCTTATCCCGGAAAATATGCCTGGTTTTGGTCTGAAAGTAAATAGACCTTTAAAACTCCAAGAACATTTGGTAGACTATCAATCTTTGCCCTCCGTTTACAAAATTGTTTAAAGAATATTATATCTAACTTCGAGGTAATCACGGTTTAGACTTTGATGGAAACACTTCGACAAAACCTTTGGAAAAAGTAACTATTTATCAAATAAATTTTATATCTATCGTTCACTCTCTCAAAAACTTGGGACAATTAACGAGTGTACAATCAGACAAGAATTAGACAACAGACTTTCTTCACTTGTTGAAGAGTTCAAAATGTCAATTCATTTAAATGCAAGTGTTAAATGGAAAGAACAAATAGTTGCTTTCCATATTTTCCTATTTGCGAAATTTAATTGTTGCTCTCTAGGATCAATATGCTAAACTGAGTGAAGAGCCCAAAAAATTGAAATCTACTTTTGCCACAGTTTCGTTGATAAGATGTAAATATTATCATATATAAGTTGTTGTGTAAATGTTTCTTGTTACATTTATTGCATTTTCATTCTTATTATTACTATAAAGGTCTTTGACCTGTTAAAAGTTTAAATACTAGTTTAAAAATGTAGAAAGTATAACTATAACTTTAGGGAGAAAAATGAAATATATTGATTTAAAAGCTGTTTTTTATGGATTATTATAATCATGTGGGGTAGCTTATCACTTTAAGGAGGTAAACAGGGTTATAAAAAAATAAATTCTGGTGAGCTTTTGATCTACTTTAGATTTCTTTAATAAACAAAATATTTTAGCTGCATTCGTCTTAATATGAAAAAAGTTAAAGGTGGGAGAAAGTGAATCTGGCCGTCCTTATGGCATAAAGTGATAAAACAATAAAAACGAAAATAAAAATTGTTACCTATCCAGTAGTGCATGATATCAGTAACATTTTTGGCCAAATTTATAAAATAAATTGACTGAAGTTGCTCAACAATAAATGAGTTTTCTACTTGATCTGTAACACTTAACAAATCTCCATATTGACGACATAATAAGAGAGAGCCATACCAGTTTTTTACACTGTCGCTATAGAAAAGATAACAGTGACTTCCATTTTTTAACCCACCATAACTGCAATTATCATTACTAACGTCTAAATGTTGTATTTATAGGTTAAAGTTTCTTAATAAATAGTGTCAAAAAAGTAAAAACTTGCTATCAATCATCGTAAAGATATGTAATAAAACGCATTTTTTTAACGAACTTATATATATATATATATATATATATATATATATATATATATATATATATATATATATATATATATATATATATATATATATATATATATATATATATATATATATATATATATATATATATATATATATATATATTAAATTTAAAAAAAAAGTTTCTTTGCCTTGAAAAGAAACTTTTTTTTTTAATTTTCGTTTTAAAAAAGTTAGTTACAAGTTTATCGCAGTGTACAAAAAAGAAACAAACCAATTAAGATTATTGAAAAAAAAAGTTTAAAAAAATATATTTAAAGGTCACAAACTTATCGCGATTAGTATATCTAGAACATTATCAAAAATACGTAAAAAAGAAAAATGAAATATTATTATTTAATTAATAATAAAGGCTTTGATATTTTGTTCAAATTAACCACGTTGACATAAATTTAGTAGGGTTCAGAACGCTTCTCTCGATCAAGATTTGTGAAATATTTCGAAATTTTGATGTGTTTCATTTTAAATTTTTTGAATGACGAAAATACACGATTTCTTGATTCTAAATCGCTTTAAATTGCAGTAAGAAACACTTACAAAAGTTTATATCGATTTATTATATGTTGCTCGAACCAAAAGAAACATATAAGTAATGAAAAACTCGTAAAAAGTAGATAATTATGCAAAAATAATTTCAGACATTTGATTCAGATAATATAAATTTTTCGTTTCCGTTAAAGTGTCTGCGCAGACGGCGCCGACGTCTGCGCAGATATGCGCATATTTTGTCTGCGCAGATCTGCGCAGACACATTTTCCGAACCCTAAAATTTAGTATAAAAATAATAAAAAATCTAAAACACCCCTGCTTCATTTACTGATTTTTTACGCGAATCAGTCTTTTTCGTTGTTTTAATGAGTCATGGGCCTCTTTTCAATCATCTTTATTCTTTCTTTGTCTATTTTGGCACAGTACTTATAGCAAATGAATCTGTGTAACCCTTAAACTATTAAATATGTCAAATGTACCAAAAATACAGTCACTAAATCAAATTCCGGCTGAAGCAACTTTTATTTGTAAAGTGGGGTGGAAGGAAAACCTATTTATGACAACGCCTCAAAATAATAACATTAATATACTTATTTGAGTATTGAGCTTCGCCTTGAAAACATCTGCTAAGAAATTAAATCAAGGAAAATGGGTTTACATTTATACCAAATGATAATTTGTATTCCAGGTTTTTCTTTCCAAGTTTTTGTGGTATTTGTTTTATCAAACTGATATTTGCACTAAAAGTCATTAATATGAGGACAGAAATAGTGCCACGTTTCTAAACACAAAGCATTTTAGCAGTGAAACAAATCCGCTTCTATTCTTTTCTTCATTTAATAAACTTTTAAACCAGTACCTTTATAAATTACAATATCATAAAACCTTTGAATTTATTTAGTTAACAAATCAGTTAGTCGACTTTTACCTCCTAATGTTTTAGCATCTGCAAGTTCGGTCTCGTCGACCAATTTCAATTTTCGCAGTCTATTTGCAACTCATTTTTACTCATGTTTTTGTCCAAAAACTAGTTGGTGATAGACTTCAATAAATAAAATCTGAAAATTGCAAAAATCAAACCTAAAAACTAAAATTTGTAGAAAGGCATTCTAAATTTTCAACAAAAAAACCTGAGCAGAGAGTAGAAATCCGCATTTGCAATGTAACTTTTAAATGTAATCTTTCCTTTGTGCAAAAACTAGTTGGTGATAGACTTCAATAAATAAAATCTGAAAATTGCAAATATCAAACCTAAAAACTAAAATTTGTAGAAAGGCATTCTAAATTTTCAACAAAAAAACCTGAGCAGAGAGAAGAAATCCGCATTTGCAATTTAACCTTTAAATGTAATCTTTCGTCCATAGATTTAATAGGAACTTTCATAAATACACCAGAAATCCTTGACATTAATAAAATAGATATGGGTTTTGAAATATTTAATAAGGCTCTTTATTGCTATATTTTCTTGATTACCTTGATATTATGCATTGCATATTTTTGAAAGAACGCGACATTCAATACATTTCCTTGAGTCGCATTCCTTGATGTCAATAACAGTGACAACACCGTTATATGAGGAATGAGCCCATTTATTGCCAAGTTTCATTACATAAAATAACAACATCAGCTACTGCACTAAAATCAAAATCAATTTTTTGCATTTAATGCTAAGATATCAAAATTTATTTTTTGCATTTTTCATTTTCACAAGCAAGTATTTTGTGTATGCTATAGATTTTACTTGAAATGACATTATATTTTCTTATGTTCATTAGAAGGGGTAAGTTCATAGACCACAAATTTTTTCTAAATTAGGTTGACTTTTTTCTACCTCTCTTTTTGTATCATCATATAATAACATTCCTGGAATTATTATGGCATTGTAGCCAGGGGAAAATTCGAACCGAAGCAATTTTCAGGTGTTTTTGATTAGGATGATCATCCTGGTAGGTACGGGTGGAGTGCAATTTTTATTTTGGTGGATCCAGACTCTAGTAAGGAAGGAGGAGAGTTGCAATTTTTAGAATTAAATCATAAAAATTTTTTTTTTTTTTGGTGCAGCACTAAAAAACACCTAACTTCTAACTTCTAATGGAGGTAGTCGTTGGTGAAAAAAAATTTTAACCTCATTACAAAATTTGCTATTTTAAAGCACTTTTAAAATCATCTGCTATAATGATTTATATATATATATTTGGAATGTTTACCTTTAAGATTATGTAGTTTTAGAAAAACCAATTTTCTTGATTTTTTTAGGATAAGACAGCTTTTAGAATGTCATATCTGAACTAAAAAATAGTATGAGCAAACGAAAAGCAGCAGAATAAAGTGTTACACATCATACTATATTTTAAAGCTGCTGGAAAAGAGATGCAAATGTATATAACAAAAATTATAACTTTAAAATTAATATGTATATACAAAAACGATAACTTGTTTCTTTAAACAGAAAAAAGTTATTATCAATGCTCTCAGGTATATATATTATAGTCAAGGAAATTGAAACTAAGCACCAGACTCATTTCATTGACCCTCACCCTTTAAAGTATGAGATTAGATCGAACCAGTACTCCTGAAACGAAGAAGATATGGAAAAAGAATTGTGATCCCGAAAAATTTTTTAGAAGTATCTTTTTTTTTATTAAAATAGAAGTCTTTTTTTTTTTAGATATAAAAGTCTTTTTTTTTTTATAAATAGAAGTAGATTTGCATACTTCAACTGAGATATACTTCTTTAAAAGTAAGTTACGACAAAAATGTTTTATTTTTAGAAATATTAATGAATCGAGTGTTGCAAACAAATATTTTTGCAATGACGGAAGAGGAACCTTTTATCTTGAGAAAAAATGTGATTCAACTATTTTACTTGTTAATTTTGAAACTTAAAACTCGTGTTGAAAACGTATTTCATTTCAAAAATATTACAACTGGTTTTACATAAATTGTTTCTGTTAATAATTGTTATTAATAATGTTGCAATAACTTGTATTAATACTGTTGCAATAACTGTTATTATTAATGTTGCAATAACTGATATTAATAATATTGCAGTAATTGTTACAATTAATGTTGCAATAAGTGCTAGTAATAATGTTGCACAATTCTGATTAGAATTAAACATCAAAACCTTGAGACTAAAAACAAATTATCTCCTTATTTTAAAAATTTAATCAAAAAAGAATTACAATATTTTCTATGCAACCAATACACAACCCTTTGACACTCTACAAAAAGTTCAAAGTTTTAAAAGGTAAAATAAAAACAAATTTGCCAGAAATCTCATTACTTATATTGTTACTTTAGGCAGCAATGGATTACACATAAAATTACATTTATTTCAATTATTTTAATGCTAAGAATCAAATTTTTTTTTACTTTAATGCGTTTTTTGGAAAGTGAATGGAGATAAAACGGAATCATTTTTATTATTTAGAAAATTGATTAAACGTATCTTTCTAATACCAGCCACAAACCCTACAAGAAAGAGAGTAATTAATGCAATCCGATGAAGCAAAATTTGGTTATGAAGCACTATCAGCCAAATACGGCCAAATGCAGCCAAATACGAGTTGGTGTTTTCTGTTAAATATACACGCAAACAACTTAACATAATATTTATAGCTAATGACTTTTGCGGTTTTTTCGAAGAACAGAAAATTTGACTAAACTTTTGACTGTTTTAACAACAAATCTTGAACTTGTTTTTCAAAGCAAGAGTTTATTTACTATTTTTTAATTTCTTTTTTTACTTCTACATTTAAAAATATGACTTTTTAGGACCAAATTTTACTTCATGTTTTAATAAAAAAATTTTAAATAGAAAACTTAGCGCAGGAGACTCTAAGAAATAAGTTAAAGGATAACTTACTACCAGCAGTGTAAGTTACCTTTAGAGTATACTGAAGACTTCTTAAGTTATGTTATTTATTTAAGTACATGGATAAAATGATTCACAGATCTCCCAAATAAAGGTTTTAATCTCTATATTTTAAAGTTTATTACTTTTCATCAGAAAAGGACTTTAATGTGAGCAAAGCAGCAACGAATACAAGATATTTGATTTTTAAAAAAAAAGATCAAAGACTCCCTAAAAAAGCACTTTACTGCTACGTACATATAGTATAGGTTTTACTATAGTATGTTAAAATTATTTATTGATTGTGTCTCTACTCTTTATAAGCCCCACTCCGCTAGTTTTAATAAGTTGTCCACGCCCATTCAAAACTATCATATTGCATGCTGTTATTAAAGTTATCAAATGCTACCTGGATTTTGACTTATTTTTTGCAAATAAATGCTTTTATTTTTACAACTTTATTATACCAGAAATCGAATAGGAGAAGTTATTGAAAAAACTAACTGTTCCTAATTGGCTCAAAATAACTTAATCTAAAAATCTTGGACCTACTTTTCTCAATATTAAAGTTCTTCGTCAGATTATTATGTGCACTGCAGCAAACTTCTTTTAAGCTTTATTACTTTTTTTTATTTTATTTTGAGTTTTGTAACAAATGTACCAATATGAGAAAAGTAAAATGTAGATAAAACTGTGTGTGGTAATAAAAATAATGTTCAATCTTGACTTTTAAATGAATTTTATATGTATATACTTAGAAAAATGTCGAGATTTCTTATTCCAGATCACAAAAATATTTATCAGATTAGGTAATGAGCTTTTGTTGCATAACACATAATGCACATGTTAATACTAAAATGTGAAAAAAAGGTTTATATTAACAATTTTATTTAATGAAAAGTATTCTCGAACCATGTTCAAATGCTTAATTGGAGCTTTAGTTTTACAAATTCCTTCTGTTAAGTGAAAAAAACTTACTTGTTACTTTGTACTCTGTTTAACAAAGGTTATGTAAAGTAGATATATATGTTAAACATTGGTGAATGAAAATATTTTTACCTATTTTATATTTACAAATACATCCAAATTTTGCGTCACAAGGACAGTCATTCCAACCATGTTTTGCTGCTTCCACACAAGCCTCATTTGTATATAGCCAGTTGTTTGGTTCGCCAGGATTCCAATAAGAAAACTGTGAAATTGTATTATCAGACCAAGCAAATTTATTTACTGATGAAATGTTAAGACCTTTAAAAATAATTGAAGAAGATAAACACTATTATATAAATATATATACTTATATAATATAATAGATATAATTATAAACGTTTTGTTATAAATATTAAATGTATATATTTATATATATATATATATATATATATATATATATATATATAAATATATATATAATATATATAAATATATATGTATATAAATATATATATATATAAATATATATATATATATATATAAATATATATATATATATATATATATATATTTATATATATATATACATATGTATATATATATATATATATATATATATATATATATATATATATATATATATATATATATATATGTATATATATATATATAAATATATATGTATATAAATATATATATATATAATATATATATATATATATATATATATAAATATATATATATATATATATATATATATATATATATATATATATATATATATTTATATATATATATATATATGTATATATATATATATATATATATATATATATATATATATATATATATATATATATATATATATATATATATATATATATATATATATATATATATATATATAGTATTGTGCAAATTAGTTCGGACAGTGGTTGAAATAACACAATTATTTGCCACATTGAAGTTTTATTCAAAAAAAAACATGCCAATGGTACAAAATATGATATAATTAGTAGGAGTTATGACCTCCTTTTGCTTTTACAAGCATTTGAAACACGATTTGGCATAGATTCGACCAAAGTTGAACACATTTTAGTCACTTGCTCATCATGATACCAGGTCCTAGTTACAGCACTAATTAGCTTTGCAATTGTCGAACAGTCTTCTTTCAGGAATCTTTGTTTGATTATAGCCCATAAGTTTTCAATGGGATTGATGTCTGGAGAATTTCCAGGCCAGTCTAAAATCTCCAGTCCACTTTCTTCAAAGAATGTGCGCATTTTACGTGAAGTATGGTATGGTGCGTGATCCTGCTGAAAAATGCCATCTCTATCAGGAAAGTCCCTTGTCATACTAGGAAGCAAATGAGTCTCCAAAATAGCCTTGTAATTATCACTATTCATCATTCCCTCTACGTTAATGAGTCGTCCAAGGCCTTTAGCACTAAACTACCCCAAAACATCTTCTTAGGAGAATGTTTGGGTGCTTGTTGAATATGTCCTGACCAAAGCGGTTCACCTTTGCTTCGTCTCACAAACTTTGACCTGTAGCCATGGACTTCAAAATGCGAATCGTCGGAGAATACTACTTTTTTCCAGTCGTCTGCTGTCCATTGAGAATACCTACGTGCCCATTGAAGTCGTTTTCTCTTCATAACCAATGTCAATAACTGTTTCTTAAGAGGTTTTCTGGCAAATCTGCCAACTTCAAGGAGCCTTCGTCGGACAGTTGAAGAAGAAATATTTACACCTGATGTAGACAATTCTCTCTGAAGGTCTGCACTTGTTTTCTTAGGATTCTTTATACTTTCTCTGAATGATAACTGTATCATCGCGAGGTGTTGTCTTGCGATTTCTTCCACTTCTTCCTTGTTGCAGTGTTGAAGATTCAACAGTGTCTTTTTTTCTTTTCAAGATGTCACCAACGGTTGACTTGGCCACCTTCATTTTCTTAGAAATCTGTCTAATGCTCAAACCAGCATGTTCTTTAAGAGCTATAATGCTTGCACGTTTCTTGGGAGTGATGTCCATTGTGAATACAAGGTGAATAATCCGTCACAACCTCCGTCACAACCTTTCTGCACAAAGCCTGGAGTAGCACTAAAGCCACTGATTCGTTTGCTAGAATGTCTTCCCGGCAGCAAAGAGTTGCCAGACACCACTAGACTACAGTAAAACACTTATTTATCTGAAATAACAAGAGAATCTTTAGTATCATAGCTTAAAGTTGGGCATATTGTGAAAATTAATCCAATTTTACCACTGTCCGAACTAATTTGCACAATACTATATATATATATATATATATATATATATATATATATATATATATATATGTATATATATATATATATATATATATATTATACATGTATATATATATATATATATATATATATATATATATATATATATATATATTATATATATATATATATGTATATATATATATATATATATACATGTGTATATATGCATGTATATATATACATTTATATATTTACACACACACACACACACACACACACATATATATATATATATATATATATATATATATATATATATATATATATATATATATATATATGTATATATATATATATATATATATATATATATATATATACATGTATATATATATATATATATATATATATATATATATATATATATATATATATGTATATATATATATATACATGTATATATATACATGTATATATATACATTTATATATTTACACACACACACACACACATATATATATATATATATATGTATATATATATATATATATATATATATATATATATATATATATATATATATATATATATATATATATATATATATATATATATAATATTCTTAATAAAGTCTGACACACAGGTTTTCTTAATTAACTGTCTTTGTCCCACTGGAAAAAAGAAAGTTTATTAAGAAAACCTGTATGTGAGAGAAAAATATTTTACATGTCAAAAGCAATAGTATTTGCCTTACTACATCTTCTTATGAAAAATAGAATCTTTATTTTATTTATTATTAAGATCTTTATGCCAGATAAAAGTTTCCACTTTAGAGTAAGCAGAATCATTGGCTTTAGAGCTAGGTTATTTAGTGGAATGAAATAGTTTAGTAGTAGTTATGGCTGTTTTTTGGTTTAATTTTTTTAAGTTTTTACGTGTTTTAATTTGAGAAAAACCTTGATTTTGAAACTTAATCATAAATAGTAATTTGCTTCTGTTTGCTAAAGTTCAATTTTAAGATTTAAATTCAGCAAATGCAAGCAAAAACTATCCAATTTGTTTTGCTATTGGTAACTAGCTAAGCTATATTATTATTAGTGGTAACTAGCATATGCTTTGTTTTATTAATCAACCTAAAAATGTAAAAAATGGTGGCTTTTGTAGGTTTGACAACCCAATATGCACACGGCGTCGATCAACGTTGGATATATGTTGGTTTAAGTTGAAAAATATTGACCAATTAAATCTGAGGTTGTAATAATGTTGCTTACACTAACGTTGTTTTTCATTAGAGTTACAACATTGTAATAACATTGGTTACACCAACGTTATTTTTCATCAGAGAAACAATGCAGCAATAACCTTAGCAACACTAACGTAATTTTTTATTGAAATTTCAACGTTGTAATGATGTTGGTTAGACTAACGCATATTTTTTATCGGAGTTACAACGTTATAATAGTAATTTTATAAAAGGTTTAATTATGATAGCTAAAGTAAAGTTTTAGCATACAAACTTGTCACATTATTATGTAATTTTTGCTAGCGTATTTTTTTAAAACAACAATATATCGTATATTTGTGACTTTTTTAACTAAAAAGAGCATAAGAAATAATAAATTTTAAATTGTATTGTTCCTCTTCATTTTATTCTATAAAATGAATACCATAAATAAAAGTTTCTTTACGTTGTGGAATTCCAATCTTTAATGAAGCATGTATAATATATATCTTAAAGATCGTACAGACTACATGTATATTTATTTTAGGTATTTTCTCATAATGTTGTATATGATAACAACAAATAATTATTATCAAAATGGCTTAACGATTAACATTACTGGTTTGAAAATACTTCAATAACTATAATTCAAGAATGAATAAGAGAAAATTAATAATAATAATGATAATAATAGCAATAACAACAATGATAATAATAAAAGAATAAGTGCTTTTTTTGTTTCTCAAATTTGAATTTTTGTTTTTATAACCTTTAAACTTAAAATTTTACCCCTTGCTTTTTCCATACTCAAAATTACTTTGCTGGAGTGTTCTGTACTTTTCTTCTTGTGAATATTTTTATTGCTGTATTCTTATTAGAACTTTTTTTTATAGTAATAATTATTATCATTAGTAGTAGTATATATATATATATATATATATATATATATATATATATATATATATATATATATATATATATATATATATATAATATATATATATATATATATACTACTAATGATATATATATATATATATATATATATATATATATATATATATATATATATATAAATATAAAGAGAGTTTATTATCTGACAATATATGATGGAATGATTAGGTGCACATTTCATTTTGCTTTTGTACTTATTTAATGAAAATTGTGAAAATTATATTTAGATAAAGTTAGGTACCCTGATTTGGTTGTTTTTATGGTATTTCTTAATTCTGATTTTATATTTTACATGTCTATATTTCATCTTAACTTAAGCTGATTTTATTATATTTTAAAAAAAATATGAAGTAAAGACTTGTTTTCTTATCGAGATTCAATTGCAATGATGAGAGTTCTCTTAAAGGTAAACTAATTTTTTTAATTTTGATTATGTGTTAATAATGTTTGATATCTATATTCATATGTATACCTATATTAAAATTTAAACTAAATATACTTATATATATATATATATATATATATATATATATATATATATATATATATATATATATATATATATATATATATATAATATATATATATATATATATATATATATATATATATTTATAAATTTTTAAAAATGATAAAATGTATTTTATGAATTAATTTTTTTTTAGTGATGATAATGAAGCAGATAGGTAAAAATTGTTTCAATTAAAAATTATTGATTTCCTGTTATAATAAAGTTATGTTTTATAATTTTTTTCTTTTTAGCTTGCTAAAGCTTAGAAATAAGTATGGATTTATATTAATATTTTAAATTTGATTTTTGAAATGGTTTTATATGAACTAAAATATATTTTGATAAATTAAGTTTTCATTATGGAACAGAAAGAAAAAATTGGATTTTATTGTCAAATTGTTGAGTTATTTTGTAGGTAAATTTAGTAGTTAGTTATTGGAATTTGATTTTAGGAGTAACAGCATAGAGTGCCAAAAATGGCACATACGGGAAATTCAGTTATCACATTTACAATTATAAACAAACTGAGATTGGTTAAATTGCACTTTAATACCTCTTTTTGTATTGTACTTCAATTTAAGTTATTATTTGTGGCAGGTCTTTATTTTTTGCTTAAAAGAGTTTTTTATTATCCAGAGTTGTTTGTTGCTTGGCCTTGGTTAAATCACAACTTTATGGCATTATTAATATATTTTCATTGCATAAAATGAGTGTCTTTGTAATTTATTACTTCTTTAATTATTAAGATCTTTCCATAACCAAAAACTTTTTATTTTTTATTTATTTTTTGTTTGTTTTATAGTTGACTCGAAATGGAACAAAAAGTAAAGACCGTATTTTTTGTGTATTTTGATTGATTTATATTTATTATTTGGATTGATTTATATTTATTATTTGGATTGACTTATATTTATATTTATTATTTAACCAATATATTTTACTTAAGTATAAGTTTTTAAGTATGTCTGTATTCTAAATGTATATAGGAATATATAGTATAATTATATTAATATGTACTTGTATACACTTATTCAAAATTGTTTATATATTTTTTTGAAAGTGTTCATTTTTTAACTACTTTATTATTTATTTGTGTATTTGCTGTTAAAATATAATGTAAGTCACAGAAAGTATAATAATTTTTTTGTAACTCAAAGAAAATTTATTTCAGATAATATTTTTAAAAACATACAATTGATTTTACGTATAAAAGATTTACTGGAAATAATTTTTTAAAATTTTTATATGAACACAATATAAACTGCAACATTACTTTTATCTACGGAAACTTTCCGGCAGGTGAGTTGCTGCAACCTTTCTGTTGTTTAACGGGAAAAATATCTTAGTTTTTACCAGCTGCGATGACCAAACCTCCCCATGTTTAACGGAGAAAACCCATTGTGTTTGAACGGAAATATTCGTTTATTAACGGAAACTTCTGTTTACATGCGATGGGTTTTTCCCTAAAAGTACGGAACTTTTGGACCTCGCAGCTGCCGGACTTTTCCATAAAAAACGCGCTTTTTTTTTAACAGTCTATTATTCGATAAGGTAAATATTTATGTGATTAAAAAAATATATATATATATATATATTTCCTCTCAAAGTATCAAATATTTTTAATATTTATTAATTAAAAAGTAATCAAATGTTAAATTATAACTAATGGATTTAACTTTTCACAAAAAAAAAGTACATTTTGTTATTAATTTTAGTATATGTTAGTAAATATTTCCTTTTTCAGTTTGAATATGCAGCGTAGCAGATAGCGTGATGTTCCACGTGGCAGATGACCAAGGTTCAAGTACAACTTTTAATTAAAAAATAAGTTGCTTTAGCGTTAAAAGTACAATATTGATTTGCGTTGGAAAATCTAACGTTATAACGTTGGATAAATATGACGTTATCCATCCTTTCCATTTCTAACGTTAATTCAACGTGGTTACAACCTAAACAACAACGCTATTCCAACGTTTATATACCCACTGGGAATGAACTCAAGAACCACTAGTAGAGACATGTTTTTTCAGCAACGTGGCAATGATAATACTCTGATACAATACAGCCTCTGATCAGAGAGGCTGATACTAATCAAATCAGCTTCTCTGAGAATTACAAGAGAATTCGGTTATTATTGCTAAACTCTAGCCTTAGATCCGTAAAAGAGAGTTTCAGAGATTTCAGAGCTTATAAGGAGATTAAATTAAGAGTTGCGTTGTAACTATAAAAGAGACATTTTAAATTAAAGGTGATGTCATAACAACAACAATCTACTTTTTTTTTAAATTATTTTACAGCTACATGTTTTAAATTTTAATAATTGAAAATCTAAAAACGTTTTTTTTTAAATTTAATTTGTTTCATATATGTTTTTAATCTTCAAAAATATTCAAACTGCGTACAGTGCTTTTTAAAAAAGATAAAATAATAGATCCATTACTACTTTGTTAATCAACGCTTAAATTATGTTTCATCAAATAAAAACTAAAGAAGATACTGAATTAACTATTTATTTATTAGTGAGAAATGTTTGGAAAAATGAATTTTGCATTTCAAATAACATAGAAACATACAATTGTATTTTAAAACGTTGTTGAACGTAGTAACAAAATTTATAATTAAAAAAATCCAGTATATAAAAGCATTAGTAAAATCACTATAGTATGTAAAAATTGATGCAACAAAAGTCGCCATCTAATATTGTATTTAAAACATCTCTTATGCTTTTTGCATGCCATACATCTTTTCAGGATTGATATAACAGGAGAGTTGCAAACTTATTGATAGAACACTTCTCCAAACTTAATCATATTTTTACATTAGGTTTTCTATGGATCTTATTCAGGCCTTGATTAATTTTTTGTCTTATAAGGCTAAAGTAGATTTAATTGGATTTAAATTTGGTGATAGAGCTGGCGAGGGCAATAAAAATTTGTGTTTTGTACTTTGACTGACACGAGCTGTAATGGCCGGACCGGTTCAATTATTTTATTGAAACTGACACTAATTGCTTTGCTAAATAAAAAAGTCTGCTAATGAAACTATACATTTCTCTACCACCACTATATAAACATTTTAGATGATTCGTCCTGTATAGTTGGTATATACACCACTTCCGTTAAAATTAAAAGCAGCTCCAAGTACTAACAATCATTAAAAACTAATTGCTTTGCTTCTACTAAATAAATCCAACGCTCTCCACACGCCAAAAATCCAACGCTCTCCACACGCCAAAAATCCAACGCTCTCCACACGCCAAAAATAACCTTGTAAACAAGTTTATAGCCTTCTGTAAGTGTTTTCAAACATCTGCAAATTTGAAGAAAAACTTTTTTCGCGGTTTTTGTAAAATGTCTTGGTAAGTTCATGACAATTTAATCTTATGATTGCTCTTAAAGACTTTTTGCACTCTATTGATTTTATTACCTTATAGATACTAAAAAACGTGTCAATTGTTGATTTTATTCTTTTTAACGTATTTTTTATTTAATTTACTAATATTTTTAGTTCTTTTGTTATTTCTCTGTAACTAGTTATGAAACCATCCTTTATATCTACTTGCCTAAATGTTTGCTTTGCTTACTGCTTTAAAAAAAAAAATGTTAAAAAAAAGTTTAAATGTAACTTTACTGATCATCACAAACATTTATATGGACTTTTTATGGGAAATTGTCAAAATAATTTTAAAAAATTGTTCTGAACAACAGCTGGGTTAAGAAAAAATCTTTATTTTAAAAATTTTCTAAACCCAATTGTTAAAACATTTTTAATAGAGCACTAAAATAACTTAAATAAAAAAAGCTTACTTATACATGATTTTTGAAATTTTTTTTTCTTAAAAGGTGAAATTTATAAAAATAAAAAAAAAGAACAAAGTATTTTACTACGCTTATATATTTTTTAAAAGCACTGTAATTTAAAACGGCAACAATTTATTATCATGTTATATTTTCTTATTTTAACAATAAATATTGTCTTATTTTAACAATAAATAAAAACCTTAAAAAGATAAGTACCGATCCAGTAAAGATTATCTTGTTCGTTTTTAAGCTGTTCTTTAATGAATGCATTTTCTGCTTCGTCGGCTATACTTAACAAATTTCCTCCGTAGTTTTGACACGATAAAAAGGAGTCATACCAATTTTTTCCTTTTACCACATTGTTTATGCGGTAGAAAAGGTAACAATATGTTCCATTTTGCATCCAACCAACAGAACAATTAATATCATATTTTGCTAAACAAAATAATTTTTATAAAGTTATTTGTTAAAGTACCGTTTAAAATGAACACGCTTTATCAAAACAAACATTTTAATTATACTATTGGTTAACCAAAAGTCCTATGTGACATTTACAGTTAAAAGCAAAATTAATAAGTTAAAAACAAATATGTCTTTTATGTTTATGACTAAAGACACGTAAAATTCAAGTGGTAGAAAAGGAATTTGAAAATTAGCAATTTAAAAAAAAAAGTTAACTATACCTTGAAATTTTAATTGAAAAAAACGTTTTTTAGACAAAACGTGGAGGGCATGTACTCTCTGGCCCCTGTGTTGCGTCGGTTATGACATTATAAAAGAAGCTTAAGCCTATATCATAAATAAGAAAGCTCATAATTTACATTGATAGCCATATATGAATTTTTTACATTTTGACGTTGAACCTCACTGCAGATGATCTTAAAATAAATTTTAAACTCCAAGTAAAACGTTTAACTAACTCTTTTATAAAATAATAGAAATCATTAGCAATTTTTTCCCCCAAAATTATAAGAAAAACGCGGGGAGAAGTGGGACACGAGAGAAATTGAAGAGTGCAAGTTATCCAATTGAAAAAGGTTCCTAAACCCAGATATATAACGTAAACAATGAGATTTCCCTTTATTTAGCAGATATTTTTTATCTGTCTACGTGTAGTAAATCACAAAATATTTTAAAAGTGCCCTCAAAAAGTATTATTTGAATCGTAAAATGAGAAAAAAAAAGTTAATTGATGTTTTTTCTCAAACATTTTAGTCGATTCGTTTTTTTGGAAATCTGAGATTATATATATATATATATATATATATATATATTATATATATATATATATATATATATATATATTTAAACAACTTTAAAAAGTATTCTACACAATAGAGTGCTCAATGTTCTTAAAAGAACAGAGCAATTATATATTAGTAGAAAATCACTTAACTAAATTTTTTCATCAACAAAGATTCATCAGAAATGCATTTCTGATGAATCTTTGTTGATGAAACACAGTGTCAAATGGAAAAAAGTTTAGTTAAGTGATTTTCTACTAATATATATATATATATATATATATATATATATATATATATATATATATATATATATATATATATATATATATATATATATATATATATATTTATAGGTATACGTTAGGGTGGGGTGATCTGAGCCTATTTTTACCTATTTCTGACTTTGAGTTAAAAAAAAAACAACGTTTATGTACCGGCTTTCTGACAAAAGATGTCTTAAAATCATGATTAGACATCTTACTAAACAAATTTAACAAAAAAATATTACTTAAAATACTATCAATAGGTCTAGGGAGCCATTATTTGAAGATGCCTATAAAGACATTTTATGCAGACCCATATAACCCCACAAAGTGGGTAATGTGGGTCTACATAAAATTTTGGTAGTTCTGGTTTAAAATACTACTGCTTAAAATATAAATAAAAAATCTGACATACATTCTATATGCACGCACCTTTTTTTATAGTATATATACAAGGTTTTATTTTAAAAAGTAGTCTTCAAATGTTTTTATTGAAAAAGAAAATGCATACGTACGCAGCACAACAATAAAAATTAAAAACTCGGGCAAATAAAAGTAAAAAAATGGTGATTTAAAACATAAATAATAATGTTTTAATAAAGTGTTTTATAAAAAAAAACTATTTTTTTGATTACTGCACTTTCAAAGTAATATACGTGCTATTTTGGGCACTTCTTAGATCATTTAGGGTATTTCTTTGTACTTGAATAGAGGTTATAGTTTTTGTCGTATTTTTTTTTTTTTGTGGTTTTTTTTTCTCTTCAAATTTTTGTTCCTCAAGTAACCACCGTTTGACTTTTCTCTATTGTAAGGAGTTTTTTACATTTTGCTTATACTCTCTTCCGTTTTTGTTTTTGTTTTTCTATTATTGCTGCTGTTTCTGGAGACACTTTAGGGCATATGAGTGACCTTAGAGCTTCTCGCATAGCTGATCTTTGGGTTTGTAATCTTGGAGATTTAGGGCTATAACGTTCAGGCGATTGATTGAGAAAGTCAAAATCTGTTATTCTTCTTTCCATCTTTTCTTTACTTAATGGTGAGATACCAGCACCACGAAATCCTCCTACAGCATTTGCTCGAGAGAGTCTCTGACACAATTGTTTCAATAACGCTGTAAAAGCTGCATTATCAATATTTTTGTATTGTTTTTCTTGAAAACCGCTTTAAAATTTTTCTCCACTCATTCTTTAATGGTCTGAAGACAGCCACATCTAACAGTTGTAATGTGTATGAGCAACTTGGCGGAAGACAAACAATTTGGATATAGTTGTCCGTGGCCGCTTTTATGGTACAAGGCTTTTATGGTACATGGCTTTTTTGAATGTACATATACTCTCTTAGTTGAGTGGTTTGTGGAGAGCCCAGTCTTGTCAAGGTTGTATATTCTACTTGGAGCAATGTTATGATTAAAAATTACATCGGATAAAAAAGTAAAAAATTTATCTACAACTTTACGTGTTAAACTTTTAGCTCTTGAAAATGTAAGTATTTTAGGTTTACTTAATCGAAGTTTGTTAACTTGACGCTTCTTTAAAGAAAGTATCCAATTTTTCCTAGGAATTCCATTTTTAAAAGAGTTTTTACCTCATCGTTGTGCAAAATTGAGCAACTAAATTACAAATGTCAAGAGAATCTAATGGAAGACCATATCTTTGACAATACTGCGTTGCAGCTACAATCATAGTTTCATCATTGTCACTCAGCACACTTTTTTGACCTTCACGATTGTTTGCATTAAATTCTTATTATTTTATTCTTTTTCTCAATGTTTCTTTAAGAACAGAACATTCTTTTGCAGCATGATAATAGTCTTTTTTTCCTCACATACTAATATAATTGCTCTTTCCAAACTATCAGCATTGTACTTGCGTTTTATTTTTTTATAGTATTATCTTGGCGTTTTTAATTACTTTCTAAAGTAATATTTATAAAAATATGTTAAATTTTTAATAAAATAAATTAGCATAAATCATGATATATTATTGAAAAAAATACTTTAACACCAAATAGGTATCATATAAGATTTTATTTGACCTAGCCTAGGTCCGAAGGTGAACATATTGTTTCATACAAATAAATATCCATGTTTTTTGATATAAACTTCCAACATAAGTGTTTAATAGTTCTAAAGAATTATTAACACGACAATAGTTAGGTCTGATGAATCTAACAATTTTATGTTACTAACAATATCTTCGATAATATAGAGTGGAATGCAAGAAGCGAACTTGAGTCAAGTTCGACTTGAATTTTACATTGTAACCAACAGCGGGAGAGTTTTTTTTTGAGGGAAAAACCCATACTCTGCCGCTATTGGTTACAATGTAAAGTTCAAGTCGAACTTGACTCAAGTTTGCTTCTTGCATTCCACCCTTAATTACTTATCATAATATTATACATACATAGACCCACTTTACCCTACCTGATTATATTTCAAATTTTAAATAAACCATGTGCGTTAGTCTTTTTAAGGTATACTATCTTTAAGGTATACTATCTTTATTCCTTATTTGAATATATTTTCTCTGAAGTTTAAAAACGGAGAAAAAAATGACTTTTTTTGTGTATCAAGCATTTTAACTAAAGTAGTGCCGTTTCTAACAGCATAGCTGGGTTATATTTTCTTCGCATTTAGCGAACAAGTTTTCATAATAGACTTCGAAATGTTTCTTAGCAAATGCGCTTTTCAAATTAGTGGTTTAAATCTTCCAGATGTCCTGACTTTTTTTCAATTTATTTTAAGAACTTCAAGAAGTTCTTAAAATAAATGTTAAGTAAACAAGTGTTAGATAAGTAAAAGAGCTTGAGGTCCAATCATCATCAACAAAGATGGTGTTTAAAAAGTAGAAAGAGCGCAACACAGAGTGACAGAACCATTAACAGCTTCTTAAAACATTATATTCAAAGAAAGATGAGAAAAACAAAACATAACTCTTGAAAGAAGAAATGAATGAGAAAGTTTTTTTACTTCAACAAAAGTCTTAAACTAGTACATAAACTGAATTTCGTTCTTAGGAAAAGAACGCAAAGAATAAAATTAGATATTTACTAGAAATAACAAATTGCATCTTAAAACATGGTTTAAAACAAAACCTATTTTCTTACTAGCACACATAGGAAACAGTTATATAAAAAAAAGGAGTTCATGAAAAAAACAGTTTAATTCAAACAGTAATGAAAAATATAATCACAACTTATTTCAGGTAAAAACCGTAAATAATTTCTAAACTGAATTACATTTAGCAATGAATGATTATGAGGATTAACAAAAAGACTCATTCTTTCAATCATACACGTGAATCATACTCACTTGTATTCCAGTTTCAGTAAAAAATTAACTACGCAATGGGCACAACAGCGTTGAAACAGCGTTAAATAACATTGTTATTTAGGTTGTACCGTTGGAGTAGTGTTGGAAATGGAAAGGATGGAGTAACATTTTTTGTAAAAAGTTAAATTACAATAAAAATCACTTTTGTAGAAAGTTAAAACTATTATTTTAACTTGATATTAAATCTATTTCTCAAATGTTTTCAAAAAAATTCATAGCTCAAGAAAATGAAATATTTATTAAAATAGTTATTATAGTGCTGTAACTCCAATAAAAATTTAGATTACTAAAGTCAAAGTTCAATAAAAAATAACGGTGGTTTAAACCAACGTTAACATAATCCAACATAAATCCAACGTTGAATCAACGTCGTGTGCTGACCGGGTATCCACTTTTTACCTTTGAAAACCTTATTAAATTTAAAATTTTTTAGACTCATCTATTTACCATTTTTAGTTGCAAGTAATATTTTCATTTTTCAGAAAGTAAAATTGCTCAATTTGAAACATCGCAATAGCAACTGTAAAGTTGCTAATAAAGCAAAAAGGAAGCACAAGCAATCTGCAAAATAAAGTGATATAATCTGTGCTTTTGCTAATTGAAGTAAATGCTGTTTCAAAAATATTTTAATTTTGTAAAACAATAACAAAATAAAAAATGATGAAAAAGTCTATTGCGTTGGAGTGGCATTTATCGCAACTTTTTTTTGGCTACAGCTTAATTGCATATATACGATTAAAAATGGGTGGCTCAAGCAGGTCTTTTTATTAATCTGGTTGATGTCGTAGCCGCATAGTCTTTTAAGACAAGTCTTAAACAGCTGGGTAAACTTTTTTGTTGCTACAACGCAGTTCTAGAAAGTCTATTCTAATTACTAAGTATATTTATCAAAATCAGTTATTTAGGTTCCTACTAACCAAGAGTGTTTATATATTTGTATATATGAAATTTGTCTTAAAAATTAAAGGGAGCTTTAAAAAAGCTGAATAATGACAAAATCCTTCGATGAATACATTTGCAGAAGCTAGTAGACAATTACAAAAAAATTGACCAGCTAGACACAGCATGTTTACAAATGTTTATAAAATGCTTTAAGCCTTTGAAACTATTTTCACTATGGTGATTTGCTTATAGCTGTATAGTTTAAAAATGTATATCCCTAAAGTCTATTAACATTTACAAGAGGCTAAATCTAGTTTTGACAAATTTGATTTAAAAGCTATGCTGTTAGTGAGAATCGACAACAAAAAAGGCATATAAACCCCAACATAAAAAATTTACTTCTATTGAGGCATCAGATTTCATTAAGAGTAAATAAATAATAACTTATGTAACTTAGATGAAAACTATACAATCTAAAGAACCCTCTATTTTTTGTTTTTACCCAATTGAATTGTCTGAAACATTTTAAGTAGAAAGATTTGGTTGTCCCTTGGTTACTTTTAGGATTAACTTATAATAATTATCTATTCATATTAAAAGTATACGTAAAAAAATAAATTTGTTGTTGTTTTTGTTGTTGTTTTTGTTGTTGTTGTTGTTGTTGTTGCTGTTTAAAGGAATAGGTGGTTGGGGTATGCTGGGTCCAAACCTTTATTTTGTAACCGGGCTGAAATGAACCAGAGTCTTTTTTACTAAAAATCCTGAAACTTATGACATTTTGTACATCATAATTTTATTTGCGTTAATCTAAGTAAATAATGATTACCTGTTATTTTAAAACTAGTACGATTTACATAGTTTTCCGATATGTTTTCATTAACTATATATAAACGACGATTGCAACTTAAGATAAGCATACTTGGATAATTAAAAGACTGAATTGCTATGAAGTATTCATCGTCATTGATTTTTCTCAATATAAATGAGGCATTGTCGTTAAACGTTCCTGAGGATTGGTAATCCATGTAAATCTTAAAATCTGTGTGACGCATATATGTGCCATATATAGGAGATTGAAATGATACTGTATTATTGAAACCATTTAGTCCTAATAAGTTAAAAATATGCAAAGTAAATTATCGCAGTATAATAATTTATAATTTATTAGATAGACACAACTTATCTCAAATTGTTACCTTTGACGACTTTTAATAATATTGGAAAATCATAAGTTGGACCAGTGTTATCCAAATTGTACAAGTTACAACTGTCATTATAATCGTTTTCATATTTTGTTTCAAACGAGTATACATTATTTAAAACTGAAAAAAAACAGACGATTGATTAGTACCAAATCATAGTAAAAAAAAAAAACTTCAATAAATGTAGCAATGGAAAAAATTACGTTATATAAAAATCTCATTGGCGCTGCCCTTTTTACGGGATCAAGAGAGGCGAGTAATGAATAAAAAGGAACTATTTTGAGTCTTTTCTATTTTAAAGTTCCTACTTCTTTATAATAAGTTTAAAAAAACAAAAGCAAATTTAAGCTTAAATAAAAATCTAGTTAAAAATAATTCTCTTACTTAAAAACGTTTTACGTGATCCAACGAAGTGCAGTGAAATCAAAATCTAAAATTAAAACGAAATAATAAAAAATAAAAACGCAGTAATAAAAAATAAAAACGTAGTAGTAAGAAATTAAAACGTAGTAATGAGAAGTAAAAATTCAATACGTAATAATAAGAAACAAAAATTCTATACTATTATTTTAAGTTAATCCTATTTTATATATAAGTTATTATATGTGTTGAGAAAACAAAAACAAATAAAATTAGTATTTCTTATTTATTAAACAATTAAGGTCCCATTTTGATTTTTTAATGTTTATTTATGTAATTTTAGCCACTGAAATCAAAAATAACATTCGTTTTAACGAAACATTGATAATTTTTTACATATGCTGAATTTCGTACTTTCTTGATATAAGTGCAAATTTTCTCATAGCAAATCAGTCATTATGTTTTATTACTATAATCTAATATTATAGGGATAATTATATAACATTTTTTCATACATTGAAAAGTATTTAAGGAGTATGGTATTAGTGAAAAAAAAGGAAACAATGTAACTCTTTACTATAAATATGTTTAAACTTACAATTACAATACAATTTACTTTACACTGTTTCCGCAAGATAAAAAGTGCTTTAGTAAGTTTAAAAGTTTTTTTTTACCATGTTTATCTTTTCTGACCATATTTTATTTCTACTTTCCATTTTTACAAGTTGCTAAGAAAATTTCTCTTTAAGTTCCTCAATTACATCATTTGCAGTGTAGATGGTGTAGATAACATTTCTGTACTTCTTAATAACAATAATATAATAATAGCAATCATGGTCATGGTTCATTGGCTTATCATAATAGTTGAAGGTTTTTATACCTTTTATAATTGATTTTTTTACTTTTTTTGAAAGTTCGTTCGACGCGGAAACAGAGACTACCGTATTAAAAAGAATTATTAATGATACACGTATTATTATTGTCTAGTAACCTACTACATTTTTTTTTTCATTCAACCCTTAACTGATATATAATCTTATATTTTTTATAGACTAAAATTATTATCTTTGAAAAAAAGGACATAAAAATAAAAAATATAAAAAAATAAAAGTACATAAAAATAAAAAATATAAAAAAATAAAAGGACATAAAAATAAAAAATATAAAAAAATAAAGGACATAAAAATAAAGATGCAAATTTAGTTTTTACTCTTGCTGAGCTTTTTTTTCTGGTGGGGAGAGGTCGTAACGTTAAATTTTTAACTTAAATTTTAAAGTTAAGTTTTAAAGTTAAAACAACACCTTTATTCGATAAAGCAACACTTTTATTCGAACGGTTATAATCTTCGATCTTTAAACATGATACTAAACATAATTACTGCGCTTGCGCTTAGTTAACTTGTTATGCACTCGGCTAACCAAAGCAAAAAATGTTATTGAGTAAATTATGTTCTACAAATGCATGCAGTTAACTCGACTGCGGCTTCTTCATATTATTAATTGCTCATTGAATTAATGCTAAGACACAATACTAACGTTAGTTAAGTAAAAAAACCAATCATTTTACAACACAGAGTTAACCGTGACCTCACACAATGATGCGCCGTCGTAACGGCAACCCAGTAAAATATGCATTATGCAAGTGCGTTCCTAACTGTAGCATTTAGTTCAGCTAACATAGTAATAACAATTTAAAAGAATGAAATCTTATGAAGATTAAAACTTTGAGCCAACTTATTTTCAATAACATTTGACACTACTCCAATGTAAACAATAATAGCAGCGCATCATATGCCAACACAATGCCAAAATTAAGCCTTATAGGCTCACCAATAACAATTCTGTTCGAAAAACATTAGGTAAGCTAAACAAACTATTCTTACTTCAATGATCCCGAAAAAATAAATTTTTTTGAAAATAAATTTCTAAATCAAAGTGTCTGGAAATAAAAAAATTTTGAGTTTTTTTTTAAATGTTTTCCAATCTAAGTAGAATGGATAAGCCTTAGATAAATAATACGAAAGTTTTAAATTCGAAAAAACAAAATGATTTTTCCGATTTTAAAACTTTTACTATCAACATTGTTTATTGATTTAGGGGAAATTGACTTCTATGAATTTACCATCAATATCATTTATTGTTTCACCTGAAATAATACGACCTAACCCCAAACTCAACTTTAAAAAAAAACTACTACTACAAAATGGCGTAAAGGAAAATAGCGCATTTTAACTGATACACCTGAAATTAAAGTTAGTCTAGATTCAAAATCTAACAGCCAACAAAGTAAATAGTTCTCTTCAAGAAAAATAAAAAAATTTGCAAAGCAGATTATTTTAAGTTATTTTGACAAGCGTTTAAGTCATGAATTTTCTGATGAAATTGATTTTTGAGTAAACATACTTGATAATGAAAGTAAAATTGTTTCTGGAAATTTTTTAGTTGTCAAAACGGCCGGTGACGCGAAATAGATTAACTCACCAAAAAGTTAACTCCCGGTTAAAACATTTTAACTCCCCGGTTAATTTATTTCGAAATAAGTTAACCCCGGGAGTTAAATTATTTTAAAATATAGCGAAATGGATTAACCGGGAGCTTTAGTATTTCTAACCCCCACTGAAATAAATTAACCCCCTTTAATACGCGTTTTAAATAATGTAACTTATAATTATATCTACAAAATTGTGTAAGTATTTTAAAATTTTTTAAATTTATATTTAGTATTACATATATTTAAATATATAATATATAAATTTTTAGTGAGCGTTGATTAAAATTACTTTATAGCTGTTTATTTTTGACAAGCCTTTATATTATATATAAAAAGGAGATCAAAACAATAGTAATAATATTGCACGAACTTCGGTTCGTGCAAGTTTTGATCTACTACTACTATTACTATTGTTTTGAACTAATACTTCAGAACCATCGTCTTTTGCTAATAATAATGTCTAAGGTTATATAGTTTATATATATATATATATATATATATATATATATATATATATATATATATATATATATATATATATATATATATATATATATATATATATATATATATATTAGGGTGGTCCTTATTCATTACAAAAAATATTTTCTTCAGTTTTCTGACGGGGCACCCCCTTGAATGGTTGACGTTTATGAAAAAATAATTGTACTGAAAATTTTATTTGAAAAAAATACATTTTAGGGGTCCCTACCGCAGAGTTTATATCTATAAAAGTGCCCACAGAAGGCTCATATGCTCAGTATTCTACAATATGAATGATTAGGACAAATATGATCACAGAGCACAACATTGCTTTATTGAAGCACATTTAAACAACTGTTACAATGTTACATATTGTATTTATTATTGTCCTTCTGTGTTGAGACTGTCAAAGTGACAAAAACCGTCTAGTTAGTCCATTGCCAGGGTATTCTTCGCTCGATAAGGAAATCGCTGGCGGTACTTCTTTACAATTAAGAAAAGGCACTGTTTCTGCTCATCATCGTTTGCATGCAGCTTGTTGTATTCGTCCATTAAGGCAACTCCACGTTCTGCTATATAATTCACAACTCTCATACTACTGACAGTGTTCTTCGCCAACTGATAGTCAGCATCTGCAGACCAGAGCTTCACGTCTTTGTTGAGGAAAGTTGACGGTAAAGCAGTGATGGTGAAGAATCTACAACTGCTCTCAATGACAAAGTCTTCCAAGTTCTTGGAGCTCACTAGCGTAGGATCAACAGTTATCCTCTTCAAAGGATGTTCTGCACCCGGTGCTGGCAGGGCACTGACAATCAGACGTCTAGTGTCATCGGAGACTTCGTCATCAAAGAAAGCCAATGCAATCAGTTCTTCTGACAAGTACCACAAATGTCCTAAAATTTTCTTCATTGCAATCTAAGAGACTGCTTGATTCTGTGCCTTGTATTTGTCGATCTCCTTGATAAGCTCGAGATCAACACAAGGCGAAGATGGCGCTGACGGTGCTCTAAACCAGGCCTTGACATACTGAGCCACTGTGAAAAGACACACGTCTGCTATTCCCTTCTCTTCTTTCTTTGTCATCTTGAACTTGTTTCTCAGCATCCATATTTTCAATGAATAAATAGCCTTGGTCATCCATCTGGCTCGATGCAGTCCTGCCGAAGCTTTGAATAAGCATCCTTGAGATGGAACGCCTCCCAGAAACATTATGGTCAGCTCTAGCAGTTCGCGATAATCATCACATGGCTGAAACTGTTGCAGTTGGTTTTCAGCAAATGCAATCGTTTCATTTGCAACACGGAAATGGCACTGTGCACGATGTCATTCGAACTAGATGCCTGAAAGTTTGACCGGTCAATGATTTCCCAACTGCTTTGAAACCTTTTAAAAATCATGATGTCTGGACCCTTTGAAGGGCCAAGAGAAAGAGTAACCGTTGCCTCTAAGACTTTTTCTAAAATGTGATGACGGCAAGCAAACCAGAGCAAATCTTTGTCAAACTTCTGCTCCAGTAGGATGCAAGCACCATTTCTTGGACCACTATTGACGGAAGTAGTGTCGAAGCACAAGCACTTGACTTTATCAGCTATGCCCCACGCTACAGTTGCATCATAAACAGCTGTTGCTGCAGCTTCTCCAGTTCCAGATGGCAGCTTCGGTACACAAAGAAGTTGGTCAACTCCTAGTCCAGACACGAGGATTGGAAGCCGGTCCACAATTTTTTTGCTACTGATATCTTCCAGCAATTTCCCATCCCAGTATTGTTAGTGGAACTGTTGGCTTGAATTCTGCTTTCAAGTTCTCTGCCATTCTCTGCTTAAATTTCATCCTTTCTCTTCGAATGGAAGATCGATTGATATTAAACTCTGCTGGGTCATGACCGAGGTGCTGCAGTGCTGGAGTCAGGACTAGTGCAGCATTTCTATCACTGACCTTTGCCATATCCAGACATACTGTTAACTTGTCATTCAGTATTTTGTGTGTGCCACGTTTACGTTTAGTTCTCTTTAAAGTTGTGCTTGATGATGGCTCACCAAATGCTTCATTATCATTACCAGACTCCTGTTCGCTTTCGGAATTCTGAAGTATAGCTTTCTCCTCTCTGGCCACTCTGTCCTGTTCTTCTCTCTCTTTTCTTCTCTTGAAGTTTTCTTCTCTACTGTGAACATCTTTTTCTCTTTTGGCCATGGCTTTGTCAACACTTCCCGTCTTACCACGTCGTCCCGCCTCACGCTGAGCTAACAGGAACTTCCTGTCCTCCTGCATGCTAATCATCTTCATGGCGTCCGCATGAGCAATGTCAAAAAGAATCTCTAAGCCATCCTTCCATTCCTCTTCCTTCTTCAGAGAACTTTTAAAGCGCTTTGCTTTATTTTCCTTATTTTTCTTCAGTTTGTCATATTCATGGAACAGACATTCAACTTTTTCAACAACGTGTTTCTTCAACCGTGTCGGGATGCGGGCTTTAGCCCACACTTCAAGAACGTCATTAGTTGTTGAATTTGATGTTTCACAAACGGTCTATTTGGTGGCTTCTTTGTAATAGAAGAAAAGTGCCATGACTTCCTTCTTTGACGGTAACTTTGTAGAGCTGACAATTTCAGACATTTGGCCTATCAGCCACAACTCAGTTTCTCGTCTTGTAGTTGGTTTCGAAGTCCTACAGCAAGCATTGGCCATCTCCCTTAAAATAACAAACTTTATTTGTTACCATCCAATTTAATTATTCAAATTATATGTAATTTCTAACAAAAACTTATAGAACTCAGAAAACTAACTGACAAAATTTATGTTATGCAATATAAATAAACAACAATGACATATGAAAACTCTGACAAGGTCTTAAACCATTAAATAAAATACACAATTATGGGCATAAATGAAAAGTCAAGTTCAATACTATGGCACTCAGGCAATTGATATCAATTAACAATCCAAAATAGATTAAGCACAGCGGATCGGTCATTCTGTCTGTTTTATAATAATTCATTGTTAAATCAATATAATTTGGCAAATAGATATTTAAGCAAATATAAACAAAGAAAACACTCACTTTTGATCCAGTATCCACTAGGTCAGTTGTTACGGAAGTTTCCCTGAGAGAGTCAGTAGTCACTAACTCAGATTCATCAAATATTATTGTTATATTGAGTGAGTGTGTGTCAGTGTCTGATTACAAATGGCTGACAGCTGGAGAAATGCATTCTTGATAGTTTAACAATAAATAAGTAACATCATATTGATAAATTATGCAGGCGGTATAGTGTGCAGTGAAAGAGTTCACCAGCATAACAACTAGTGAAATGCAGCCACGGAACCCCACATGATGCTTAACTATATATATGTGGTAGGGAACTCAAAATGTTTTCAGATTAGATAATTTTTTTTGTGAATTTTTTATGCATGCATATAAACAAAATTTAAGTGTGCCCTGTATAAAAATCAAACTTTGAAAATTAAGGACCACCCTAATATATATATATATATATATATATATATATATATATATATATATATATATATATATATATATATATATATATATATATATATATATATATATATATATATTATACATATATATATATATGTATATATATATATATATATATATATATATATACTATATATATATATATATATATATATATATATATATATATATATATATATATATATATATATATATATATATATATATATATATATATATATATATATATATATATATATATATATATATATATATATATATATATATATATATATATATATATATATATATATATATATATATATATATATATATATATATATATATATATATATATATATATATATATATATATATATATATATATATATATATATATATATATATATATATATATATATATATATATATATAGTTCTATAGATTGCTGCATTTAGGAGTGCACAAAGAAAAAAGTGATTCTTATGCCAACAAATATGTCACTTTTAGTTACTTTTGACTTTTGTCCAACATTTGCGTGTTGTCAGAAAGTTAAAACCATTAATTTAATTACAAATTAATCGTTTTTTAAAAGAACAAATTTAATTGACCAGAATGTTTTTAAAACATTCTAAATGTTTTTAATAATATAAACAATGGTTTTGTTTTTATTTTTTTTAATCAAATATTTTTTATTTTTATTTTTTTTACTGTAAATCATACACGGAGTGTTGCTACACCGACCATCTTATAGCCTGACTCGCAAAAAAGTGCCGCTCCATCGACTGACAAATAGTCTTACTCACAACGGAGTGCAGCAAAATCGACTGACAATTAGCCTGACTCGCAACGGAGTGTTGCTACATCAACTATCTTATAGCCTGACTCGTAAGGGAGTGCTGCTAAATCGACTGAGGGTTTGGTTGGGGCAGGCAGTGTGTCATATATATATATATATATATATATATATATATATATATATATATATATATATATATATATATATATATGTATATATATATATATATATGTATATATATATTTATATAAATATATATATATATATATATATGTATGTATATATTGCTTCTAATAATATATGATATAATAATAGTAGAAATATAATTTACATCCATATCAATAACTAATTAACAGATTTAAAAACAACACATTTGGAAAACCTCAAGTTAGAACACTTTTTTTGTAATTCGTATAAGTTGTTCCAAGGGAGTTAAAATAATATGGGGAGTCAGTTTGTTTTGCCGACAGGGGT
This sequence comes from Hydra vulgaris, assembly GCF_038396675.1. Lineage (NCBI taxonomy): Eukaryota > Metazoa > Cnidaria > Hydrozoa > Anthoathecata > Hydridae > Hydra > Hydra vulgaris. The sequence continues at coordinate 593,308 of NC_088926.1, read as the reverse complement.
TAATGTTTTCAAGAGGAGTTAATCTATTTTGAAATAGATTAATTCCCCGGGTGATTTTTTACGCAACGGGAGTTAATTTATTATGGGGGTTAATTTATTTCATGCTACCGGAAAGAATTATTTTGAACATTATCTAGCTGGAGTTATAAAAATTGTTGGTATGGGTTACAATAGTAGGTATTATAAGATATCAGGAGACTTGATGAAAAGATGATAAATAATGAAAACATATACGATGTGGAACTTAAAGATTTTATTATGAAACTTTCATCACCAAGTATGGTTCATCGAAACGTCAGTATCTAATGCTTGAAGTTATGTTGATTTGATCTCTTGTAATAATTGATCATTACAGTTTTTTATAATTGTATATTTTGTTGTCATCATTAAAATATTTTCTTTAAAAAGCATTTTGGTCATATGTAAATAAATATAGACCACTAGCTAGTATAAGTTATAGAAATATTTTTTTTCTTTTTTCCCATCTGAAAGGATAAAAATAACTATATATATGTATTAGAAAAAATATTTTGTACAATTAAATCGCATTTAAAGTTTTGGACCTTGAATCTTCCAAGTAAGTAGCATCTAACTAAAGAAAATTTGTGACTCTATCAATATAGTACTAATAACTGATTTCATTAAAAAAATTAGTAATTCTATAAGTAATACTGACTGATTAATGAAACTTAAATATACAAGTTTTTTTTACAAGGTAAAGGAATTAAGGAGTGATTTTTGTATTATTGTAAGGATTTGTAAAGATCGATTTTTCTGATTTTTTTAGCCAGTTAAGATTGCTTACAAAATAAGATTGCTTAAAAATATTTTTTTCGCACGTGGTAAGCCAGAAGTTTCTTTATAATATATAACAAACTAAATTATTAAAAAGCTCAAAATATTGCATGGTTTTTTAATAATGAAATTTTGGTCAAAAGAACAACACGCATTGGTCAAAGTTACAACGTACATGTTGCACCTTTGATCCATTTGATTTCTTTTTTGAAACACGGAATAATGATACTTTTTGGTCGAATAGCAAAAAAATATTAAGTATAATTTTTGAAACACGGAATAATGATACTTTTTGGTCGAATAGCAAAAAAATATTAAGTATAATTTTTGCAAAAAAAATGAAAGAACACCACAAAGCTTGAATTATTCTAATTTATTGAATAGACTACGCAAAAATTGCCTAGAAGCAAAAAGTGTCATCAGAAACTACGTTAATAGTATGGAATAAAAAAGTCCCGAATGTCCTTAACATTTAGTGACCGTAGTCGTAAGTTGTTGAGACGAGCCAAAAAAAAATTGATTACTAACTGCACGTTAAACTGCTGTGGTAGCAGGTTTAAAAGCTAATTTACGTAACATTTAGCGAGTTACTATAATGTTTTTCATAACATAAGCAATCAAACAACTTTTGCAAAAGACCACATAATATGGAAATAAGTGTGGCAACAAGAAGTGTATTCTAAAGAAAAGTAAGTTTGTCTTGTTGGGCTTAGATGTTAGATGGAGTTATTATTTCAAGTTATAGAGTCAAATGAGTAGTGGTAGTGAATGATTTGGTTTTAAATATGGTAAATTAGAAAAGGATAAAGAATATCTATTTACTTTTTAAGAGTTTTTCCGACCTGAAGCATCTGTCATTAATGATAAATATTTTGTTTATCGGCAAGAAATTGTTTATATTGCTGAGATAGTAGAAAACTATTCCAATAATAAAATTGAAATATGGAAATGGTCAGATCCTCAGACCTGAAAATTGTTGAAAATGCTTGGGGACAGCTGTCATATATAGTGTTTGAAGGAAGTTAACAATATAGTTGCTAGTCAACTTAATATATCCACCGCACCTGGTAGAATTGACATCTTGTAAATTAAAAAGTTTTACGATCTTTTGTCGCGCAGTGTGAGACCATAACTTCTGTGAGCACCTTAATGAACTACAGAAAAAAATCATTTACAAAAAAACTATCAAAATTGTTGAAAAAAAGTCACTTTTTCTTTGTTTCAACAGTCTACAATCTCAGCAAAATCAAAAAAAAAAAAAATGAAATAGGATACTTAAGATCAAATACTAAGGAATTAAACTATGTAAAACATGCTAGAAATAACATGTTTCTCGACTCATTGGTCTATCATAGATTTACCTTTCTATACAAAGGTATTAGTCCAAAAAAAAAAAAGTTCAAAACAGCATACAAACATTTTATTAACTTAGATAGAAGCAAAATAATTTTTAAAACCTTTGTGCTTTTGTTTTGAGTTCACATTACTTGCAATTTTGAACAGCTATTTAATCATATCTCGTTATATTATGTGCTAATGTAAACAAGATACTTAATTTACTTCAATTTTCCCACAACCATAAAGAAAAAAATAAAGTATACATAAACAAAAATGCGGTTTACAAAAATAAAAGAAATGGTATTTACAATGAAAAACTATACAGTATGTTTATTGCCCAAATATTAGTATTTATTAACTTAATTTTGGTTTGAAAAAGTCTTACTATTCGACAATTAATCTACGTTGATATAAAAATTTTAAAACTTTTTGCAACAAAACTAGTTTTCATCACGTTAAATCAAAACACAACTTCTACAATGAATTCAGATGGCCTGGGTGTCAAATAATCTGCAATGAATGCAGATGGCCAAGATGTCAAAGAATGGCCGGGACAAAAAGAAAAAGTTCTTTTATCGTCAAACATTGTGATTTCCTAAAACATAAATAAATTTGCACTCAATATATTACTTACTTAAATTGTTAATGAGACTTTCTTTTTATAAGAAAATAAACAATTATAAAAAAAAAAAAAAAAAAAAAAAAATTATGAAATTTAAGACTATTAAAATATCAATATTATTATAAACTTATACATGAATAAATCATTTTTGAAATGCAGTTTAAATCTTGTAAAATGATAGCAATTAAGAGAAGAGAGAATAAAAACAAATTAAGATTAAATTCTTATTAAAAACATCGATGAAAGATAATTTGACAATGACTTGAACCTTCCTATATAAAAAGAATTTATATTTATATTGCTACAAGTAAAAGTAATAAATAACTTAAGTAATAGTGGTTACAAAAAATCCATGTACAAATGTGAAAGACAAACTCCCTAAATTTTTCACTTTTTCTTTCTTTCAAACAAAGTAACATTTGGAAAGTTTTAGCTCAAGACAATGCTAACTGCATCATTGAGATGGAAATCCTAAAAATTTAAAAGTTTTGAAATAAAAACAATCATTTTCTGTTTACAAAATGAAAGTAGTTCACACTAGAAACATGATTCG
>NC_088926.1:485000-580000 GCF_038396675.1 Hydra vulgaris | reverse complement strand
ATGCATTTTTTTGCATGGTTGTGAAATGCATGAAAGATTTCAATCTTATTTTTCTTTTTAGAAACATTAGTGTCACAAACAAAAAAATTAAATTTGGTCAATCGTATGAAGAGAGCTCTAATAGACTAGCATAAAAATTTATTTATTATGTTTTTGTATGTTTAAATTGTAAATAAACACAAAATGTGAAATACACAAATTGTAAATTGTAAATTAAATTGTAAATACACAAAATTGTATTCTTAAATTGTAAATTAACACAAAATGTTTAAACTTTGAGTTATTTATCCAGATCTAGGCTGTTAGATCTAAGTTTTTATTTGTAAAAAGGTTTTTATAGTATCACATAAATTATTTACTTAAATAACTTTTACGTAAAAAAAGGTTTTTAGAAACAACGTTAAAAACGCTGAAACGTTTTATTTAGACTTAACAAAAACAAATAAAAAACGTTTTTTAGTAAAACGATCGTTCACCGCTTTATATAAACGTTTAAAAAATCAATAAAAAACGCTTTTGAAGGACCCTTAAAAAACGTTCACAAAACCTTTTTTAAAAAAACGTCCGGTCACCGTTTCATATGGACGTTTAAAAAACCTATGAAGAACGTTTTTACGGGACCATTACAAAACGTTCGCAAATCGTTCTTGTGCCCACTGGGAAGGCCTTTCATATAAATTCTTCAGCTGTGTATAAAGTTTAAAAAACTATAAAAACCTCTTTATATTGAACTTCCTATAAAAAGAATCCTTTACACCCCGATATCAAATATACAGAAGAACAATCTAAAATTTCAAATTTGGAAACCACACAGTACCAATTGTAAACTTTTTAGACATAACAGTTGTTCTACATGATAGCAGAATTATTGAAACAGATCTTTTTTTACAAACCTACAAGTTCCCATGGTTATCTAAACTACAATAGCTATCATCCTAAACATAAAAATGAAAATATATTTTTTATATTAGCTAAGCGGATCATTTGTTTTGTGTCTAATCCAACAAAAATGGAAATCAGACTTCAATAACTAAAACAACTTTTAGCTCGATGCAATTACCCTATAAAAACATTAATAATGATTTTAAAGCTTGACTACAAAGACCAGCACCTCAAAAAAGATAAAATAACAAAATTATACCTTTTGTAAAAAAAAACTTGCAAATATTAATTTTAAAAATTTGATAACTTCTTAACATGGTATAATGAAACTATCTGTTTTAGACAATAAATTAAAAACGGTTTTTGAAAACACTTCTATCGTACTATCACAACGTTAACCAAAAATATATTTTTAGACATATAAGTACATCAAGTTTTAATAGAAAACCAGTTTTTATTAACGATGAATGCAAGGTTTTAAAAATGCATATCAAAACGTTTTATGCTATATGCTATGTATCATCAGTTTGTTAACCAGTTTAACACATAATCTGGTAAAGTATGGAACATTAAACCTTAGTGTCATGTAATTCCAAAAATATTATTTATTTTCTATCATGTATTGAAAAAACAACATATATAGGTAAAACAAATAACCTAAGATTAAAAACTAATCTACACACGCAGAACAGGTATTGGTTCAGATAAATTGCATGTTTTCACTAGTTATAAAATGAACCTTTTTAAAATTATACTAATGTTAAAACTCTCAAATGAGAATTAACTTCTTATTTATGAAGCTCACCGATAAACTCAGGGACATGACACTATGAACATATAAACAATAAAGTAATTTTCACATTACTTTTAAAAGTTCCTTACCAATAAGAATCAAGCTATATTATTGTCAATTATAGTTTTTCTATACAAACCTTAATCACATAAATTTTAAATTTTTTTATAGGTAGTTCAATATAAAGAGGTTTTAATAGTTTTGTAAATCTTATACACAGCTAAAGATTTCATAGGAAAGGCCTTTTGTGTTGAAGAAAAAGTTAAAATATTTGTTAAAATTCATCTAATAAATAAATTTTACTTATCTTAGTTTGAATAGTTTTTCTTTTGTTACTGGAAATTTTACTCATCCTCTCTCTCTCTCTCTCTCTCTCTCTCTCTCTCTCTCTCTCTCTCTCTCTCTCTCTCTCTCTCTCTTTCTCTCTAAATATATGTATATATATATATATATATATATATATATATATATATATATATATATATATATATATATATATATATATATATATATATGGATATAGATATGTATATGTGGGCTTAAAATTCCTTTATTCAAAAATTTTAACTCTCTAAAGAAATATTTCCTGAAAAAGTAAAAAGTGCTAAAGTAAAACTAATATTTAAATCAGAAGTGAAAGTGAAATTAATAATTTTAGATTAATATCAATACTTTCAACATTTTCTTAGATACTTGAGAGAATTATGCACAATAAGTTAAATAGTTTTTTTAAAGAAAGCAGTCTTATTTATTCCGAGCAGTTCGACTTTCAAAAAAATACATCAACCTAACAAGCAATATTTCACTTGGTTGAAGGAAATAAAATACTCCATTACACACAAAGAATATACATTAGGTATTTTACATTAGATCTCTCGAAAGCTTTTGATACAGTCCACCACTAAATATCATTATCAAAGCTTAAATTGTATGCCATAAGGGGTAGATCAAACAAGTGGATAGAAAGCTATTCAGATAAACGTGTGCAATTTATCTAAATAGCTGTGCGATTTATCTAAATAGTATATTACGGAGGCAATAAACTTTCTAATCTGTCTTTAATAGTGTTTGGTGTATTTCAAGGATCAATACTTGAGCCTTTGTTTTTTTAATCTATGTAAACAATCTCTAGTTGGTATCAAAAGAATTTCAGCTATAATGTTTGCTGACAATAACAACTAATTTATCTCTGGAATACCAATAAGCGAACTGTGCGTAGAAATGAACGATGGATAAGAAAAAATTTAAGAATGGTTTTAGCAAACAAACTCTCTATTAACTCAAGTAAAACGATTTTTCTTTATTTCATTTTTTTAAAAAAAAAAAAAAGTTCAATCTTCTTTTCCGAATTTGTTTGTTGAAAATAGAGAAACAAGCAGGGATAATGTTACAAAATTTTTTGGTACTTTTATTGATGAAAATTGAAAAATTGATGAGAAATTGAAAAGACAAAAAATTGATGGAATAAACATATCACTTATTTAGGTAGTAAAATATCTAAAAGTGTACGAATAATGTACCAGTTACGTTACTTATTATAAAATCCACTACTCAAACAAATCTACTATAGTTTTGTTCAAAGTTACCTAAACTACGGTAATATAGCACGAGTTAGTACCTATAAAACGAAACTCGAACCACTATATCGTAAACAGAAGCATGCTATACGTGTGATAAATTTTAAAAATTAAACAGAACACTCAATTTCATTTCTTTAACATCTTTTGTTATTGACTTACTCGTTCGGCATTGTAGTTTTTACTATTTTTAACTTTATCTAAGGGGTCATAAATTAATTTTGCGCTTGAAGTTACAATGGCTATAATGTTCATTTCTTGTTGTTTTAGCGTTTCTTCAAATTCTTTTTTGTATTCATTAGACATCTCTTTCAACATTTTTTTATCTTGAGTAAATGCCAAAACTAAATTTATATGATTGATAAAATCTTGATTCAATTATTACGATTGACAGAATCTCATTACACAGTTACTAAAATGTATCAGTATGTAGTTTTTCAGTAGTTCAGTTATCAAACTATTATCTGCCAGAGTTACGGTGAAGGTCACGGTAAGGGTTACGGTTAGGGTTAAGGTAGAGTTAAGAGTACCCTAACCCTAACCCTGACACAATCATGACTAATACAGAAATAAACTTCATTTTTGAATTCAGAATCTCTAGACCTTAAAGTGGCTTGATATTGTTAGCAAAACATTGGTTATTTAAGGAACAAGTTTTTTTGTCTATGCAGTTGCATTTTTCCAACTTTAGTCTCGCCATTTTGCTGACGGAGCGGTTATATCCTATAATTTTACGTTTGTGATGTCTTTTTTGATTTTTGTTTACTTGCGTTTGGTAGGTAAGTTTTCACTTGTATTCTGATTTACTTAAAGACTCTTCAAATGGAAGAAAGGAATTATTGAACACGTTTTCATATATTGCCATTGTCGATAATTTTAACTCAATAGTGCGAGGGATTTCTTTTATTATATTAAGTGGATGGTTTGAATCAAAATGAACATTCATAAGTTGGTTATTAGGTTTACAATATTGTTGATAAGAGCTGTTAATCATGTTGAATGTTACATCGAGATAGTTGACAATTTTAATATTACATTGGATGGGTATAAGTAGGTTGTTACTTTTAAGAATATGCTTAAAATAGTTTTTATTTTTTTCAATTTGTTCGCTGCTCTTGTTTTTAAAAATAGCAAAGCTGTTGTCTCGATATAAGCCAAAATTATTTTTATCGTAATGTTGAGAGAGCTGAAACAATATAATTAAATGTATTCTGAAATAGATTTTACATTTCATAGAATATTTACATATAGTACAAGTTCTAATTTAAAAAAAAACAACATAATAAGAAACTAAAAACAACACAAAAAACAAAACAAAAAAAAACAAACAAATGTAAAACAGTACAATACTTAAACAAAAAACGTTATGGAACAATAGTTAAGTAAGAAGTTTGATAAATTTAGTAAAAAATTGAGTTTACTTTTATACATCTATCTAGAATATAAGACTTTAATATACCTAATTAAATTATAGCAATAAAAGAGAGGTAAATTATAATAATACACAGTAACAATATTATAAATAATACAGTAATATAGTTAATAATAATAGGCAATGAAAATAAAAAACTTCAGTAATTGGTAATATTAATCAAAATAATAATAATCTAACAATAAAAATAACAATTCTATTAAAAATATAAATAATAATAACAATGACAAAAATAACAATAAAAATAATAATAACAATAATAATAATAACAATAATAATAATAATAATAATAATAATAATAATAATAATAATAATGGTAATCCTGCAGTTAAGCGGCCGAAAATAATTTTATTTTTTCGCTTGTTGCGCTTTCGTGTGAAGACTTGCTCAAAGTAGTGATTTTTTAATATAAACAAAATGAATATTTTTTTGCTTCAGTACATACATCGACTATCTTTTAGCCTGCTGCTACAAGGGAGTGCTGCTACATCGACTATCTTATAGCCTGTTGCTACAAGGAAGTGCTGCTACATCGACTAAGGGTTTGGCATGGGGCAGCATCTTTTTTTTATTATTATTATTTCACCTAATATTTCTAATGTTTAAAAAGCATCCTCTGACGAGAGCGCAACAAGCGAAAAAATAAAATTATTGTAGGCCGCTTAACAGCAGGATTACCATAATAATACTAACAAAGTTGTGGCTTCAAAGGTGCGATTGACTTCTGAAGTTGCTTGTGATCCCTATTTTCAGGTATTGATGTTGACAAATTTATATTAGAATATTACTTTTGTAACTAATAATGTCAAACTACTATTAAAGCCTTGATTATTATATGATTATATAATTTTAGCTGCAATCTGATTTTAAAAAATCTTGTTTACTTATCATTATGCTTGAAAAGGCTTGTAAGTTTTTGAACAAAGTTACGACTCATTTATAGCACAAAGTGGCTCTTTCATATACATGATAAGATAAAAGAGCTTTATCCATTTTTTTTTAAATATTTGCATGACAAATTATTACCATTATTACCTGATTTTTTTAAATTTTATATTATTACCCATTGAAGTAATTATAAAAAAATGAATAAAAAAAATTCAATCAAAAATAATTTTTTTTCGTACTTTTTAAAACTGCCCTTTCCTGCTAACTCTTACCTAGTAATAAAATAAGAACTTCATTTAATTAACTTTTGTAGTTAATGGCATTAAAGTGGAAAAATGATTGCACATTTTATATCACTGCATGTTATAATCGCTTTAAAAATTACAAGTGTTATTTAATTGATTTTACTGTTATTAAGTCTTCTGCGCGAATATTATTTAAACTAATTAAAATCACAATATTCTTCCGCAATGCTCAATAACAAGACCGTAAGGTCTTCTTTTACCTAATAGAAATTCAAAATAAGTAACAGAAGTAACAAAAATGACATTACATTATTGAATATAAAATACTTAGCGAAAGCCAAGATTTTAAAATGGTGATGGGTTTTATTTAGTTCATTAAAATAAGATTCTTATTATTTTAATAGTAAATAACATAAGAACTAGTAACTAGTATGATACGCAGATGATGTAAAGCATATATTCAAATCAAAAATCAGTTCAAAATGATTCCTGTTAAAGGTTACAATTCTTTTAATGGGAATAATTTTCTTTAATACATTTAGTTTTTTAATGTTGGTTTTTAAAAAGGAATGTCAAGTCAGGCTGGAGCCATTAAATAAAGAATCGTTTAGTTTTTAATTTTCTGTTTTTGTATTTTCCTTTTTTTGTTTTATAATATCCCAGTTATCAATTTGACATATTGATATCATTAAGAAATTAAACTATTATATATATATATATGACATCATGATAAAAGACGTTTATGTTATTAATATGATATCAAATGAAAAAATTCATTGATCCACTTTGAACTCAAAACCTGATATCATAACATAAGAAATTTATGATATCAATATGATATCAAAATAAAATCACTCATTGATATTATTCTGAACTCAAAACCTGATATCATAACATGAGAAATTTATGATATCAATATAATATCAAAATAAAATCACTCATTGATATTATTCTAAACTCAAAACTTGATATCATAATATGAGAAGTTTATGCAAAACTTGTTAGCATAATATTTCCTCTATAGTTTATTTATTTAATTATATTTTTATAAAAAAATATTTTAATGTTTGGGTAAAGCCATAACAAAAAGTAATACAGAAAATGTCTCAAATTTGTATATTGATCCTTGATATATATATATATATATATATATATATATATATATATATATATATATATATTCAGAAAGATAGAGATATGGGTTCGGCTATAGCATTGCTGTCTCTTTACAAATGGATTTTGACAGATATACAGACTTGATCTAAATGTCACTTTTTGAATGTTGCATTTTACTTCTTTTCCAAATAAAATTTAGATTTATATATCGTCTGAAAACTATGATGCGAACTGAAAATAATAAACAAAAATATAAGCAACAAAATAAAATGTAAATTATTATCTAAATATTAACAAAATAAAAGTTCTTTTTATTTTGTTAACAAATTTGTCTTATACTAAGTTTTTAATTTTTTTTTCTGATGTGAGTTGATTATTGCTATCACACAAGCCTCATTAATTTGCAATTTAAATTGCAATTATGAGCCTAAAAAGCCAATAAAAAAAATTGACATTTACATTATATCTCAGACTTTTACAAAACCATTAAAAAATGTTGCAAAATTAGTTCAGTTTGTTTAAGTTTACAGTAAAAGTTTAAGCGCATTCGTAAAACTAGGCCTACCTTAGTATTTAAAGAAAACTAATAAGCAGTCTCCAAAAGTTTTTAAAATACGTTATATAATTTAATTTTGTTCCAAATATTTAAAAAGTTCAGACGATCTGTTACTTTAAAATGCAAATATACAATAATTAACAGTAAATAAAGCGTGTAGGTATAATGAATTAAATAAAAATAAACTGTGTTCTAAAAATTTATCAGTAACAAGTTCTACAACATAATCGATAGCTCTGTTAATTATATAACAGCAAAGTTTAACAAGTAATGATCTTACTAAATTCTGGAAAAAATGCATAGACTCAAAATAAAACATGTCATTGTACCACAATATAAATAAACAATAACAAATTTGCACATGTGTATATTTAATTAGACCATTGTAAACAATCTTAAATTTATTATTTTAGTATTGTATATTACTATTTTACCTGGCATGAGCAATATTCATCATTTCATTGAACTTGCTCAAGATTTCATAAAGCATCCTATCTTGAAATACACTGCAATTGTAACCAAAAAAAAATTTTTAATGTTATTTTTTCAATATATACAGCCAGATAAAAACAAATAGAAAACTGAAGAAAATTTATATGAATATTATTTTATTCTAAGCATTGTCTAAAAATATTTTATCGTTAACAGTTAAAAGGGTTAACTATATTTTATGACATTAGATACTATTTCATTAAAAGATGTATTTAACATTTAACTTATCAAATATTAAACAAAATCCTCCACTTTTGAGATAACAAATTTTATTTTTCTTTGCATAAAATAATTTTTAAAAACTGCTGCTCTGATAATTTCTTTAAGTCATCGAGTATTTTGAGCTACTACTTGAGAAGGATATTGTATCATTCTTTCTATAGCTGATATCATAAGCTAAATAATTTAAACAATGAAGATTATAAATTAATGGATGATCAGAATAAAACACCCTGGCATTGTTCTCAAAGCAACAAAGAAGTTCATAAACATAACCTTATTGAGTCAACTAATATTTTCTGTACAGTATACAAATAGCAACACTTAAACTAGCATTTGAAAAATAGACAGTATATGATTGGACGTATTTTTCTTATCTATTATATGATATATAAATGAAAATTTCTGGATTCAGAGGCTTTTCACAACTTCATATGTTTTAGACTTGGTTTTACAACATGACTTACAATTAAATTTTATATGAATATATTCTTTTAAGGAACATAAGTAAACAGTTAACAAAATTATTTGCCCAGATGACAATCGCAGAAAAAGAAGCCCTTTTTCCAAATAAAATAAATATTTTTAGTACAAGCAAGCTACCTTGCAAGCAAGGCACCTAGCAAGCAAAGGCAACTTGAATGATATGGAGGCAAGGCACCCTAAATTGCGTTTAGAGGGAACTGCTGCACCATATCTACTTTAAATTACACCAAGACACTGATATCCTTGTGGTGAGTTTTCTGATTTTTTCCTGTAAATGTTTTATCAGTGAGCACCAGGAGGAATAAAAGTTTATTCAACCACCATAGGTTTTTTCTACCTTACAATCACATAATGACCATTAAAGCGATTAAATTAGAGCTTTAGCTGGTGCATCATAAATTAAAATATTTTACCCGTTTACTTGTATGACTTATCCATTATTATCAATAATACTATTTGCCATAAGGGGTCTTCCATGAAGTATGTATGCAGGAATGAGAGAATTGGGTTACACAAAAATCTATGAATCCGTACAAGAGAGAGGAGGAGGTGGTTAAAGAATCGCGGTATGACTACTTCTCATTCTCTATCTATTTGAAACTTGATTTTTTTTTAATTATAAAATCTTGATTTTTTTTTTTTAGCAAAGGCATTTAGTTTCATGAGGTTTTATATAACAAAATTAATAATTCTGTTCATTTAATGCTTTGAAAAAATTATGCTTTGGAAAAGGGTTGGGAGCAAGGAGTTGATTTTGTAACAATACATACACATTCAGTGGGAGGAGAAGAGGAGCATAAAAAGCATACATGTGTGTTCAATGGAAAAGGATTCCGTAATCAGTAGTTTTACTGAACACATTTTTTTTTTTTTATTTTTTTTTTGTTCATTTAACAATATTCTCTGGTAAAAGTGTCGTTGGTACATAATATATAAAGAACACGGAAACTCGAAGAGGATCATAAGATCCTGTCACCGAGAACCGTTTAACAATACAAAAATTATAAACCAATTAACGTCTGTTCACAAAAAATCCGGACTGATTTCAAATGTACACAAATTGTTCTAAATTTTGAATTTTCTATTCGAAATTTTTAAATTTAATCGGTCAACAACAACAGTTTCATTTTGTGGCAAAATTGAGTTTAAATAATTAATTCAAATAAACATGGAGCATCTAAAAAAAAACGATGTTAGAAATGTGATTGGAAACTTTTATAAACAAAACATAAACAGTGGAAAGAAATTTACAGTGGATCATTTTAAGAAAATGGGAATCGCTAAATCTACAATTTATGACATAATTAAAAGGTCTGAAAATAATTTGCCAATGAATAGAAAAATCGGTTGCGGCAGAAAACCTTTTAAAATTACACCAGAAAAGAGAGAGTCCATGATTGCAAGAGCAGAAGAGAGAATCGGGATTTCGCAAAGAAAATTGGCACTAAAATATAAGATAAGCGTTTCATACGTATGTAGATTATTAAGTATGCATGGACTAAAGTATACCAAAAGAAAAAATGCACCAAAAACAACAGAAAAGCAAGAAATTAAACAAAAGAAAAACTTATTAAAACTTTCAAAAACTTTTTTCAAGCCATCAAATGAGTTTGAAATCATCATGGACGATGAATCTTATTTCTGTGTAAATGGTGCAAATTGTTCACAAAACTCTGGCTACTATACAAAGGATAGTTCTCAAACTGATCCTAACATTAAATTCAACTTCAAAAAAAAGTTTGACGAGAAAGTTCTCGTTTAGATTGCAATCAGTCGTTTTGGTCATTCATCGCCTTATTTTGCTGTAAAAAACTGTGCACTGGATGCAAAAACTTATTCTAAAGAATTTTTTACAAAAAGACTTTTTCCATTTATAAATTCCAAGCATCAAAACATGAAAATTTTATTTTGGCCTGACGGAGCGAGATGTCATTATGCAAAACACACATTAAAAACTTACAACACTTTAGGTATTAACTTTGTCGACGCTAAAGATAACCCCCAAATGTACCGCAGTTAAGGCCAATTGAAAATTTTTGGGCACATTTAAAAGCAAAAGTTTATGGAAATGGATTTACTGCGAAAAATCTTGACCACCTTAAGATTAGAATTCGATTAAAGTTGAAAGAGTTTAATCCAGACTACTTATTCAACCTAATGGGTTCAGTCAAAACTAAAGTTCGAAAAGCCGCTGATTTAGGACCACTTTCGGTTATAAAATAGTTAACAATGTCCAGTCACTCGTTTTAGTTAAAATTTTTGTCAAAAATCGATTAATTTTTTATTCAATTAAAAACAATTTTTCATTCTGGATTTTTTGTGAACAGACGTTATATAGTTTGATGATAAAATAAAGATATAAATTTTTTTTTAGATTACATAATAAAAAAATGGTAAAAATATTAGTATGACCATCAAGTAGTTTTATGACACCAGCACTAACAACATGTCAATTCGTAGAATTGTGTCCAGATTGTCGAAAGACTAAAATTGTTTATGCAATGAACGATCGTTCAAAGAAATTTTTCATAAATAAAATAATTTTTAATTTATTTAGTTATTGTTATTTTATTATATTTTTTTTAGATTTCATAATAAAAAAATGTCTTTTGAATATCATGTTGAAAATTTAATTTCAAAGCTTTTGTTAGACGTGGCTGTTTTTCATGATGATAGCCCAACAATAAAAGAAATGAGGGAAAATGTGAATTCTTGTAACGAAGAAAATTGTTCTGGTTTGAAACCTTGTGATTCTTGTGAAAGAAATATGGATTTAATTCGAAAAAAATTAAGGAAGAAAAGATTAAACAAATGGTACTTGAAATATTTGAATATATCATAAAAGTTATAAAACTATATTATAAAAAATTTTGTAATTATTTTTCAGATTACATAATAAAAAAAATGAATGTAATTTATGAAATGGAAATTGTTAAAAATAAAGATGGTGGTTATGATATCGTTAACAATAAAATTGTGAATAAAGACCTTGTGCCTCTTTTTTTGAACTAGTAGGAGATGATAGTCACAATATCATTCGTGAAGGTGTTGAAAAGTGTGGGTATGATCACTCTTTACATCTATTTTCATTGGAAGAATTTCAAGAGAGTAAAGAAATGACTAAAGAACAATTTTTTCATTTTGTAAAAGAAGTTCGTGAAATAAAAACAAAAGAACTACAAGTTATAAATTATTTAGAAGGAAAAACCTTTGAAATTGAAAAATAAAATTTATTACGATGTTTAGCGATATTGTCATTCTCAGGATGGGTTTTAAGTCAACACGATTCGGAAATATGTGAAAAAGTTGCAAAAATACTGGAGTGTATGGAAACATTACTCCATGTTATTTGTAAAAAGCATGATTTTGTATATGACGCTTTTTGTAAAATTGCACAATTTGATTGTGCCTTTGTTTGTGTATTTTGTAATTTAAATTCTTGTCATGTTTATGTTGAACTAAGAAGAATTTTTGGATATAATGTTTTGGTAGAATTTTTTAATATGTAAAAAAATATTTTTTTTTAGATTACATAATAAAAAAATGGAAATTATATCAAAAGCTTCTAATAAACTCGATTTAACTGAAAAACAGCTTTTGGAAATTTATGAAAATTAAAAAAACGAAATCCGTTTTTTGGCTATGTGCGATTGCTTAGAATATAATGAAGATAGAGTTATTTGTTTTAGCTTTAGAAAAAGTGAAAGAATTTTATGTATGATATTAAATGCTTCTATAAAGAGTGGTTTCTCAAAAGATTTCTTAAACGAAACTTTTTGTATTCATAAATACGAAATACGTGAATTGTTTAAATGTAATTGTCTTGAACAAATGTGTTTAGATTGTGTAGATAAAAAATATGAAATTTTTATTTCTGAAACAAAAGATAGTGTTTATAAGAAAAGATTGGTTATATTTTTTTTAAATTAAATTAAGGTTTTACAATAAATTGTGTAGGCATAAACTGCCTGTCAACCTAATTATATAATACTTGACAATTACAGAGTTTGATAAATAATAGAAAATAAAATGTGGATTAGTCATAGAGAAGCCATTCATTTTTTAGATGATTGTCTAGAAGCAGTTTAAACGTTTTTAAAGATAACGCTGATACAATGTGATTAGGAAGAGAGTTCCATTTATTTATTATTCTTAGAGAAAAAAAATTCATACGTAAATTTAATCGCGAAGATTGTTTTTTTAGTTTATATATATGACCACGAGTAATAAATTTACTATCTATTTCAAAAAGACTTCTGTCACTATTGTTGTTTTTGCACTATTTGTAGACGTTGATTAGGTCTGCACGAAGTATCCTGTATTTTACAGTTGTCATATTTAATGCCAACAATCTTTGTTCATACGGTAGATCCTGTAATCCATTGATTCGTTTCGAAGCTCTTCTTAACACATTTTCTAGTTGCCGTTTGTCTTTGAGAAGTCCAGGGTTACAGATTGATCCACAGTATTCTAGGTGAGGGCGGACTAGTGCTAAAAATAGTTTTTTGAAGGATAATAAGTCTGGATATGATGTAAGTGTTCTTTTTATTATTCCTATTATTTGTGTGGCTTTGTTGACTTGAATAGCTGTGTGTTTGGAAAATAATAAGTTCGAATCTATGTGAACACCTAAATCTCGTTCGCAATTTGTGGTTTTAATGTTTTTCTCTTATATTTTTTTTCTGGGTCATGCATATTATAAGTATGAGACTTGTTGTTGTTTCCTAAGTGCATTACAGAACATTTATCAATGTTAAATTTCATTCCCCATTTTTGAGACCATGTAACAAGAGCGTCGATGTCATTTTGTAATTCTTGCGCAGATTGAGTATTTTCAATAGAACGGAAGATTTTGGTATCGTCAGCAAAAAGAGCAGCTTTTGATTTGATTACTTCAGGGATATCGTTGACGTATATAATAAACAGTAAAGCTGAAAGGACGGAGCCTTGGGGAACTCCACTTTTAACGGGTACCCAGTTTGAATAATTTCCATTAACAACAACTCTTTGTCTACGCTTTTTCAAAAAGTTTTTAAACCAATATAGTATTGATCCATTTATACCATAAGCTTTAAGTTTCGAAATAAGAAATTTATGTGGAACTTTGTCAAAGGTTTTTTCAAAATCAAGATAAATGTTGTCGATGGGAATATTATTATCAAGTGATGACGTCCAATAATTAATTACAGTTAAAAGATTAGTTAAGCAGGAATGATCTGGACGAAATCCATATTGGTGTGGACTTAATAAGTTATTTTTAATCAGGTGTGTCATAATATGATTTTTTATAATTTTTTCAAAGATTTTTATTAAAGTACAAGTTATACTGATAGGTCTATAATTAAGTGCTTTTGATTTGTCTCCTTTTTAAAATATGGGTGTAATTGTTGCGTCTTTCCATATTTGGGGTATTGATCCACTCTCAAGTACTTTGTTAAAAATAGTAGATAGATGTTTAGACATTTGAAAGCAAGTTTTCTTAAATATTATATTACCATACTTTCAAGTATAATTTTTTTTTCAATTCGTTTTTGTATTTTTTAGATTACATAATAAAAAATGTCTAAAACAACCTTTGAAGAATTTGATTTATATATGGAAACAGTCAATGAAGATATTGATTTAGACGAGTTCTTAGAATACGTTGCAAACATTGATGAAACTAGAGAAATAAAAAAAGCTATGTTTTTAATGGAATCATGTTTCGTTTGTAGTTTTGATCCTTGTGTTGCTAGTCGGGAAAAATTTGAGAAACTCAAAAGATTTATATTCGAGAATGATTTAAAGAAAAAATATCTAATGGAAAAATAAATTAAACCTATTATTTTTTTTGTAACTTTTTTATATTTTTTAGAATAAATTTTTTTTAGATTACATAATAAAAAAATGATTTGGATTTTTTGATGGAAAGCATATATAAATACAATCAAAGAATACCTTCTATATTGATTTTAATGGTGTTTCAATATATTAAAATACGTCATCATGTTTATTTGAATTTGAATTTTGAAAGTTTTTATTATTTTTATAAAAATTTATCTATAGAAGATTTATTAAGACATGGGAAAGAAAAATGTCTAGAAATTGAAAATTGAAAACATTATTTAAACGAATGTGAAGATTGTTAGGAATTTAAATATTTTGAAATTTGAAAGAGAAGTTGTTCGTTTATTTATTGTGAAAAATGTTTTGAATAAGTAAATTATATGTAATTTTTTTGAGATGAATAAAATAAGAGAAAATGGTAACAACAAAAAGTTGCTAAAGTTATTAAATGAACAAAAAAACGTATTGTAAAAAGACGAAATGATAGCTTTAAAGTTTTTGTTACTTGTTAATGGACATAAAGACAATTTTTCAAGTAAACTGGAGAAAATCGTTGATGCGAACATTATTTTTATGATGTTTATTGTAAAATATGCTGTAATGTATTTATATTCAAAATAATTTTTTGTACTTTTTCAGCAAAAAATAAAAAATGTTATCTTTACAACAACAAAAAGCTCTTCCATGGCTTGATCAAGGAATCAATTTTTTTATTACTGGAGGTGCTGACAGTGGTAAAAGTTATATAGTAAAAGAAATTGCTCAAAGTATACAAATCGTTAAAACAATACATATTGCAGCGAGTACAGGAAAAGCAGCTTATTTATTAAATGGTGTGACTATACATGCTTTTGCTGGTATAGAAACAGGTGTTAAAAGTTTTGATTATTATAAACGACATATGCATCCTGACATTAAAAAAACTTGGTTGGAAACTGATGTTTTAATTATTGATGAAATTTCAAAGATTAACGCTCAAATATTTGATTTATTACATTTATTCGCTTGTGAATTTAAACAATGTTATGATGAACTATTTGGAGGTATACAAGTTATTGCTTGTGGAGATTTTTTTCAATTACCACCTGTCAAAGGTGAATTTGTTTTCAAATCTAAAATATTTCAACAATACATGACACAAGTTCTTTTTTAACTGAGTGTTTTAGACAAAAAAAGATACACAATTTTTTGGAGCTTTAAACGAAATACGTTTTGAACAAGTTTCAGACTAAACAATTGATTATTTTATGACTCGTTGTTTTGAAAATGATGAAAATATCAACCATAAATATACGAGATTATTTTTTAGAAATTTAGAAGTTGATATTTATAATAATGAATAAATGAATAATATAAAGTATGAAGGATGCTGGTTTTATGCAAAAGATGTCATTAAAAAATCAAACATACAATATTCGTTTCAAATTCCAGCAGCTGTTTATCTTAAAATGAGTGCAGTTCTTATGCTTGTGAGAAATATCAATGTTGAAGAAGTTTGTGTGATTGTAGTGTTGTTATAGTTACTTTATTAGAAAATAATGCTGTTTGGGTTAGTATGAATGGAAAAGAAGTCAAAATTGAATTTGTAAAAGAAGACATTTTAGATTGTTCTCACACTGTTGTATGTTCAAGATTGGGATTACCTTAAAAATTAGCTTTTTCTCTTACTGTGCATAAAGCACAAGGAAGTACAATGAATAAAGCATTTATTAATTTTAATTAAAAGGCTTTTAATAATAGTCTTTATTATGTTACTTTATCGCGAGTTTGTAATATTAATGACATTTTTATTATTCTTAACGATAAATCAAAATTACGACAAATATTAAAAAAATATAACTGTCCATTCGGTTGTTTTGGAATTTTATAAAAAATAAATGTAATTTTTTTTTTCAGATATAAAAAAACGAAATTTGAATATCAAACTGAGGAAAGTAAGTTTAGTAACAACACTATGCACACTAAACATTTTTTTTTACATCAAAGATGATCATAAAGATGAAGATATTGTTGAAGAAACGCAAGTTCATTCAGAAATTCAAAGTCCAGATAAAATTGTTTATCACATAAAACAAAAAACATTGGAAGAGTTTAAAATGCAAATGAAAAACAGTATTCATTTTGCTGACTTGTTTCAAAATTTTTTAATTGGTTATAATATTGTTACTTTATGTTGCAAATCTATTGAAGATGGTTATTGTAAAATAATGAAACGTTGTTACAATTCACCTGTATATTTTATAAAACCATTAGGAGGACCCACTAATTTACGTTTTATTCAAGATGCCAATCTTCATGGACTTTTTAATATTTAAGAAAACGATAACGAATGGAGGTTGATACGATTATGCAATATCAAAATCAAATCTCTACATAATTTTACAGAAAAATCAATGATGAAATTACGAAATTTCGAATTGTCAGGTTGTTAAAGAAAAATGCTCATGTCAGACGGACAAATTCAAAAAAAGAGAAAACACAATAGAACATACTACGAAAAAAAAAACGAAAATTAATTTGTTATAAAAAACAACAAAAATCAATCAAAGAGAAAGGACACATCAAAAATGTGTCCAAAAAACGTGCCGAGTGAGAGGATGTTTGCGCCAGTTCTCTCCCTAACCAATCACTAATGGCCTTACCTACATTAATGGTGTTTCTTGGGATGTGTTAACCGACTCAGGATGTACCTGCTGCATCATTTATAAAAAATGTGCGCCAAAAATTACGAAGAAAATAGTTAGTGCGGTAACTGTTAATGGACAACAACAACAGTGCAAAGGCGTTTGTCGAACTAAAATTGTCACACCTAATGGAAATGAAGTTTTTGTGGAAGCGCTTGTAGAGCAATTCCACGACTATCACAACGTGACAATCGTCTTTTTTTTTGTCTTAAGCCTTTGTTATTTTAATATTAAAATAGATATAAAAATATTTTTTTTTGCTATTTAGTTAGCTCATAATAGGTGCTACAAAAAACAAGAAAAAAAATTTGGGTGGATATATTAGCCTCTCATTCATGCAAGTAAATATAAAAGGTCACAGGATGACCAATATTTTTTCATTGTTTTTTAGTTTTTAGATCAACACCGTGATTCAGCTAATATAGATGAACTGAATTATTATCTTGGCATTAAACAAAAAGTTTAGACGTTACTCTTACAAGTTTTATAGCTAAATTACAGTTTTTTAATTAAATTTTAAACAGGCGCACCTTTAATTAACTAGTGGTAAACGTCACAGCGTGACCAGATACATTTGGTTAATTATAAACCAGGTAAATGGGCTGTTTTTAATAAATTTAAAACTTAGTAGAGAGGTATTAGACAAATATATAATTTCATCTTCATAAAACTAGTTCTTACATAGTAATCTTCAGAACACGCCCATACTATTTCTGTGTCAAATCGCGTGCATACTATATTGCTGTCATATAAACAACGTTTTAAATTTTTTCGGTGACTTTATCTGAAGACGTACTTTTTTCGTTGAATACTTGGCACTTGAATAAGGTCGCATTTCTATTTTCCCATTATTGTTGTTAATAAGGTTTGCTGCAAATATTTCTGATTTTGCTGGTGCTTATGTAAATAACTCATTAATTTTAAAATTTTTAATTTTATTTATAAATCATCGATAGAAACAAAATAGACATTGAAATTAGTCTCATTTTTACCAGCTTTATAAAAAGTTATGGCATCAGTTATTATAAATGTTCTCTGGATTATTTTTTGCGTTAATATTCTTTTAACGGTCCCACCAGTAGCATGTACCAATCTTTTTCCATGTGAATCAGCAAAAATGATTCAGAATAATTTTAAATCATGCTGCTCTTCCAACCAGAGTATTGCTGATGCAATAAAATAATTTTTAAACTAAGTACTTGGCCCGTCTGTCTAAATCTGTAGTATTTTAACACTTGATTCAATATGGTTAGATAATAAATTATGAACAAATACAAGAATAGATTTTTTTGAATGGCTTAAATCACCTGAAACTATGACAGATGACGAGAATGAATTTTGGTACTAAAATACAGCAGTAAACACAGTAACTTGCTTCTTGTACCAATGTGCTGACTACACTTCATCTTGCCACAAAGTTGAAAAATTTTCAGCAAAAATCACTTGAAGGACGACTGTGTCTGGATTACTTTGAAGTTAGATCTTATGATCACGATGTCTTTGATTGTTTCTGTTTAATAAAATAATGCCGAAGAAATGAAGGTAAAGATTTTGAAAAGGTGCTGTAAAGATCATCAATTCTTCCCTTTTTTTAAATCTTTTTAATATTATCTTTTCCATTACAATCTGCAACTTTTTCTCATTGGTACTATGTCTTGCATTTATTCTTGTCAATTTCATTCAAAACATATAGATTATTAAACTTTGCAGCATCTTTCATGTTGTACACATATTATTGTAACAAATGTCTTTTTTACTATCACATACAATTCTAAGAGGAAATTCATGTGAATGCAATAGAAAATTTGAATCAAACTTTTGCAGGGCCTTAAGGGAAAGAATCATATTTTGATGTCGTTGACAACAACAAACGTTTCTGGACATTAAACTAGACAAAAGAACATGTGGTGGGCCTAAACTATCAAACTTTGATTTTCCATCTGATTCTTCAAGATAATCACCTTTAAAAACTGCATAAGCTTCAATAACATTCACATACAAATGACGTTTTTGCAGTTTTTTCTTGTTCTCTACTTTCACCACAATGGTGTCTCTTTTACCGGGTGCTTGACGGGATTTATCATCACGCGTGGAAATGGAATAATAACTCTCAACCTGAAACTCTTGGGATAAGATTGCTGAATACACTATTCCTGTTGGCATTAAACACGATTACGAAAAAGAAATTGAAGGGTGGATAGAGAAAAAATGGCTACAAAAGTGCAATTTGAAGAAACACGGTTCAATAAGGTGTTTGGTTCCTCTCAAGGCAGTGGTGCAGGGAAACAAAGGAAAAGTACGACTAGTATTAGACTTCAGGTAGCTGAAAACGTTTATTGAAGCATTCACTGCGAACACAGATGCGTGTGCTAAACTTCAAGACTAGAGACGGTTTGGAGAAAATGTTTCAATAATTGATTTATCTTCAGCCTATATGCAACTAAAAATCGATGAGAAACTCTAGACTTACCAAAATGTTGTGTTCGGTGGACAAAGCTTTTGTTTAACACGTTGGGGATTCGAACTAAACGTTGCGCCAGTCACGACGAAAGCGGTATTGGACAATGTGCTATCGCAAAATGAAACAATCTGGAAAGGAACGTCATCATACATGGATGATATTTTTGTTAATGAAGACATAGTACCTGTTTGTCACGTACTTGATTATTTGGAAATCTATGGGCTTAATTGTAAGCCGGTTTAACCTGGCCGATGCCCTTACTAGGGTGTCTAATGGTTGGTTAAAATTGGTTGATAAATCTTCTAAAATGGTAGCAAGTGGCATTATTAGTACTTCGCTATCTTCGAAAGAAATTGAGCACGTTCAAGATCTACAGGACATTATGGCGTGAAGAAAACATTGTACTTCGTTCGTAAAATCGACCCGTCAGTGAGAAAGGAAAAAGTACTACTGAAAAGAATACCTACTGAAAATTATAAAATTATTATGCCTACTTTATTTATAGTAAAAGTTATGGCGCTCCTATTGCGTAAATGTATAGCATATGCGTTGCCTTTTCGGCATCCCAAGTGGTAGATCCAACCTTTACAGCTTAACTTTCTTGAAACTTACTACTGACCTCATTTCATTTTTTATTCTTTAATATTTGTGCTATTCAATAATCTGTTTGTCCCATTCAATGAGTAGTTGTAAATAAATGGGATAAATGACTAGGTCTAATATATAGTTCTTTTCACCAAAAGTACATAATGGTGCAAGAGTTAATGGTCATCAAACTGTTTTCAATACATAAGTTAAGCAACTTTATTTCACGAAAACTGTCCTATTCATTATTTTGTGTAACTTATATAGGGAGTACCATAAGGTACTCCCCTATATAGGTTACACAAAAGTTTTATTTATTCAGTTATTAAAAAGTGCAAACAACTTCACCAATTATTTGCCACATTTTAAAAAGAAATACCCATTGCAAAAATTAACTGAAGTATATATCACATATATACTTTAGTTATTTTTGATAAAAATTTTTGATAAATTAAAACTCTTTCAACTTAAGTAGGAATTATCGTAACTATCGCAATATCAAATTACATATAATGCAGGTAATAAAGATTTCATTAAATACTGGCTTGTATTTTATATCAAATACTGGCAAATGTCTTAACCATTTCTAGGCCAATGATCCGTAAATGGGAAACACATCGAACAGAATTATAGAGCACTGGAAATTTATTTATTATAATGCAATTATTTAGAAATAAAACAAAGCTAAAAAATCAATCAAGATAGTTTATTCAGTTTAACTCATTATATGCAAAGTGCAGGTAATGAGCCCCCAAAAAAAAGTTTAAAAAACTTATTGCTAAATACCATCATTTTCTTTCTTTAATATCTTGATAATTCTCAATATCTTCAATATTTTAATTCTTCAATAGAGGTTGATTTTTGCAAATTATCTCATCCAACTTCTTTTTATAGTTTTCAGTTTTCCTTTTTTTTTCTTTTAAAACCTTTTGTTATTCAACTTTTCTCTTTTTACAAGCTACTTTTGCAGGTGTCTTTAAGCTTCGTGTTGTAAGACTGTAATTTGAAACAAAACAACTGAAAAATAGAGTTTTTGAGTTAATCTTCTTTTGTTTAATTTGTAGTGAAGGATAAGTGAAAATATTGGAGTCTTAGTCTAATAGACTAGTTGAACCATTAAATGGAAAAAAAAACTTGAGTTCTATTGATGTGTTGTATGAGGCTATTTTTTATTATTCAAAAAAATTCAAAAAAATACTTGCAATTTGAAACCATGAAGCACCAATGAACTATCAAAAGAAACTTTTTTAACTAATTTTGATTTATTAACTTTTACTTCTTCAAAACTTACATTTGTATTAATATCCACAGTATTGTCTCGAATAGAAAAATCAATTGAATCATTTTTTACCACAGGTTGAGTTCTTGCATAGTTGTGATGTCATATTGTTACGCTTTAGAAAAAAAAAACCAAATAATTTAGAATGTGAAACTGTATCCTTCTGGGTAGTTTTATTCATCATTGTTTAACAGATATCAGAATACATATTTTTTAGTGGCTTAAAAACTGTACTGACTACAGGCTGCAACCAGTTTCGGATGTGAAATGGAAGTTTTACCTAACACGTCTTTCTCGAATTAAAATCTGTGACTTTGCAGAACTATTATTTGAAAAAAAAAAATTTTTTCAAACCGAAACTTACCAAACGTAACTTACCTTGTTTAGTTCAGAAAGAAACACTCAATTTTGCTTCTTCACTATTATGAGGTGGTATGACCAGCTGCATTTATCCAAGCTATATTAGTAATGGTTTATTTGTTGCCACTTGTTTTACACTGAATATATTTTGATTCTTTACCTTACAACAACACGTTTTGGTATGTGATCTAGTTGTAACCCTGTTTAATCCATATTCCAAATACATTTTAGTTTGTTAAATAAGTTCTCAATTTGTATCAGTTTCTCCAAAGATGTGAAATATTTTGAAATTTTTCCCCTGTCTATACATATTTGTGGCAAAGATTATGCTGGCTCTGGACAACGAAGACTTGCACAACCATGCCTCTTTTTATGTTAATGCTTAGATTTTTTTTTGCTAACTTAGCAGCATAATTAATAAATGTTATTTTCAAAAACCAATTCCCATTTTGGCACCATTGCGAGCATAATACTTTTTTCAAGATTACCTTTAATTGGCTTTTTCCCTGATTATGCTCTTATTTTAGATTTTCCATAGATAGTGGCCTGCATATTTGAAAGTGGAACATTTTTATACTTTCTTTTTGCTGAGACATACCATTTATCACCAGTTTCATATTAGAATCTGAATTGTCTTCAGCATGCATTTTTTTAATTATACTTGAAGTTGGTTTAATGATAACTTGGCCCGGATTTACCCCATTTGGGGCCAAATTTTGGGGTCAAATTTTGGGGCCCCCTAAAATGATATATAATTCTATTATTCAAGAATCAAGAATGTACTTTTAAAAGCAACTTCAAATATTGACACTCAGTCAAATTTAAAAAAAGGACCTTAAATTTGATTACGGTATATAAAAACATGTTTTATTTTCAAATTTTACATTAACTTTTTTCTACACTTTTCCTTAACAAATTCTTCAATCAATTCGTCAAAATCATTTTCTTTCATGAAAAGCTTCGTTCTTCAGAACAGTTAGTGAGCATCAAACATTATTAGATTCTTAAAGTTGTTTCGGAACTTGGAAACACAATTTCCTTTTTTTTTTCTTTAATAATTTTATATAATGATAAATGACTTATAGGTAAATCTTCACGTTCGCAGGTTAACTTAATATAATTATGTAAATGAAATAGTTCATTATACAATGCTTCATCGATATCTTACACTGTATTGCTCCATAATTTTTTGAACGTTGATTTTCAAATCCTCATGTGATATGTTTAAGTTTGTCAAAAATCCAAATAGTGCAAAAATATCCTGATAAGCTTTAGCCCGTTTCTATAAGTTTACACTGAGTATTTTCAAACTTTTCTCAAATATATTTGTTTCAAATGCTTCTTTAGGAGTCAATTTGGTTTGTGGTGATTCATCTGGAAATCTTTTGCTTGTTCGTTGCCTTTTGATTGTGTTGTTTATGTCTGGAAGCAACTTTTTCGCTTCTGCTTTAATGACATTATAATTGCCAACTTATTTATCAAAAAAATCACCAAGAGATGAGTATAAATTCGAACAAGTGTGTAGGGTAATTTTTGAATCTTGAAGACATTTTGAAACAAAGTTTATTCAACTCAGGACAGTGTTCCAAAAAACTGTTTGTAATGCAAATTCAAATTCGTTCATCTTTCCAATCAGATTATGTGCTCCGCTCTCGAATTCGAGTCAAAACTTGAATCTTCCGCAATTTCATTCAAAGAATCTTCAATGTCTTCGTAGTTACGATATATTGTATTCACAGAGTTTGTACGAGCACTCCATCGGGTTTAAGACAAAGATTTAATACAAAAATTTAATACAGTTTAAGACATCGATGAAGCTTTGTATAATGAACTAATTCATTTACATAGTTATATTAAGTTAACCTGTAAAAGTGAAGATTACTAAAACAATTTTTAAGAGATGGCGCCCGTAGAAAAAACATGTTTTTCAAATTAATAATTTGAAATTATGAACGTTTATGTGCAAACTCATAATATATAAAATTCAATTTTTTTTCAATACAATTTTTGATTTTTTATCAAAAGTTTTCAATTCAAATATTTGTTTGTTTTGAAATTATATAATCTTGTTTTAAATTTTTAGAAAAAATGTAAATACTTTTATTACAACAGTTATTTATTAAAACTTGTTAACAGTTGTTTATTAATTAACAGTTGTTTATTGTTACTTTAATACAACAGTTACTTTTATTATTACTGTTGTCCAATACAGGGACGTGGTGGCACCAAAAAAGTAGGTACGAATTTCCAGAAGAGGGTCTCGGTGAAGTACTTTTAACGAGAGACAAATAAGCAATCAAGGAATATTGTATTGATACTAAAAAAAAAATTTTCATGGATAAAAAATATTACGTAACTCATTTGAATCAGCGTAGTTATTTATTATGTCTGAATGCGTCAAATTTCGCATTTTCTCATGTTCCACTGACAAGAGAACAAGATCCCCAACATGATGTCAACCAATTTGCTAGACAAGTTTTGAAAAGTTTTAGTTTTCTAAAAACTCGCTCACACTCTGCCAAATTTGTTGGAATTGTACTGAACATCCTGTATAGAACTGTAACAGAGGGGAATACACATCTTACATAGTCTTCAGCATAAAATTATAAAGGGTGAGGAAAGAAGGCAAAGTTTTTTTTATCCTTCTCAGCAGCCTTTCTGTAGATCTCCACAAAATCAATCATTTCAGTAGTGAATTCATTTAAACTTATACCAATTTTGAATTTTTCAAGCAGTGATTGAATTTTTTCTTGTGAATTAGAGTTATGAAAATTATGAATAATATCTTCGCTCATATTCTTCAATAAAAAGATGTCTATGCTTTCTAAAAGTTTCCCCTGTAAAGAAAGTTTATCAAAAAGAATTGTAGTTGCTGAATCCACCACAGTACAAAACACTTTTGCTAACCACTGATCTTAAGCTTCAGTTGCAATTTTAACACTGGATAAAATAGCATTTTAGCCAGCACCGTCCCGTAGTACTTGAAGCTTTTCCAGTGATACCTCGAGAGACATTATATCAATGGAAAAATCAAGTGTTTCTCCATGAAGAATTTTATTTAGGGGACCCAAGATAGTAAAAAATTTTTTGAAGAGATACAATTGTTTCATATGATTGAAATCGGGATAAAAACCTTGTGCTTCACTTCAAATACTCGTTTTAAATTCCATGTCGTTTGAAATTTGTTCAAGGCAATCGATTACTGCAGGGTATAGTGTCAGCAGTCTCTTATATTTTGTAAGGCACTGAAACAAACACTATGGGTAGCAGTCAGTTCAAGAGACTGATTCAAATCTTTAAGAAGAGATTTGCACTTCTCAAATATGTTAATTCGTTTCTATGAGTTTCTGTATAAAAAGTCTTTAATTTCTACACATCACCAAGCTTGTTTACTGTTTCAAAAAGGTTAACAGAAACAACAGAAAATTTTGAACAAGCTTTCATAACCAGATTTGTTCCATGAGATCCGCAATAAATATTTATTGCCATGGGAGAACACTGCTTCAAATGTGTTTCAACTCCTTTGTTTATTCCTTGCATGTTGCTCGCACCATCAAAAGACATACCCACACACTTTTGAATATCTACCTTTTTTGATTTGAGTTCATCTGTGACTTTTTCACTCATTCCTTCACCAGTAGTTGTTTCATTTTAATCATTGAAATCAGATGTTCTTTTACAACGGCCTCTTCTGCAGCAAGCGCAACAAAACAAAATGCAATAGAAGTTTGCTCTCAGAGTGTAATATCAGTGTTGCCATCAGCTGATAGTGAAAAGGATACTGAATTATTTACCTTTGAAATATCCTTCTTGACCACCTGTGTCATAGTATGAATTAGCTTGTTTTGTGTATAATTAGAAAGAAACGTAATTTTAGCACCCTTTTCCAGCAGATTGTTTTTGAGTACTGCAAATACTTTAAAGTTTTTCATTTAGCACCTCATCATACTGACTGGGTAAATTTAACAAATTTGGAAATTTACTTGCACCAAATTGAAAGACTTCACTTTTTTGAGAGTCATTGTGAAAGTTAGGTGCCTCATTTCCACGTACAGAAATACTCTCTGCAATCAAATACCGAATAGAATTAATAACTCGGATTAGGTATTAATGCAGTTTCTCTGCTTCTTTACGCTTTTTGTTTAGATGTCTCGTGTTTTCAATATTTAATTATCAATTTTGGAGTCTGATAATGCATGAACCACAGCTTCAGCAGCACTTCTGTTTTTCTGGGTGCAATGTTTTGTTAGGATGTGATTGCATTTTTCAGTTCTAGAAATTTAGTTGGATTATTTTAATTGATATTTACAACTTTGTCTGTTTGGTTCTGAATATACTTTTTTGCTAGAGTTAGGTCCGCCGCTGCATTTACAGGCACTTCATAATTTCTACAGTCACTCTCTCAGTCTGTTTCGTATACAGATGATTGGTTACTAATCTCTGTTATTGGCTCTGTTTCAATAATAGGCCTACTTGTGATATTCACAATGGATGTTGATGTTAATTCTATAATCTCTGGTGCTGTAAAGGATGTCCCAGCTTTTCTCTGTATTTGTGACACTTACGCTGACGCGAGACTTGTTGTTAACTATAATTGTTTTAAATCGTTATCTGCTGTTTTCAATTCATGTTGTCGTTTTTGAGCTTTTTTTTTTCAGCACCAGATTTGTATTTCCATGTTGCCTCTTTTTTTTCCTTCATTTTCCCTGAAACGTAAATAAATATAAATTTAAAAATATGTCCTATGATAGAAACCAAGGCATTGGTTTCTTTCGTTTGACTTATAACTACTATCGGCCCATGGAACTTTTAAATAGTACTTTTTATAAATTCCATGGACCGATATGGAGTGGACTAAAGCATATTGAGTAATAGTAAATTAAAATAATAAAAAAAAGTATTTATAAAACATATATTAATTTTATTTTTTTAATTTTTTATTTTTTTATTTTAGGTGCCCCAAGAAGTTCTAACGGTCTTGTCACAGAGCACCGCGGAAATGCATTTAACCAGGAAGTTCACGCCTCCTTCCTTACCGTGACGCAAAAATATGTCCAGGGCTCGTTTCGAACCTGGATCTCCTGCTTATAAAGCAAGCGTTCTAACCACTGCGCCACGGCCGCAGTAATTACTTTTTTTTTTTTTTTTTTGTTCTTTTTATTACATTATATATAAGCATTTCGTTACAATATTTAAAATACAAATATATAATAATAAAAACACACATATATATATATATATATGAAGACCTCAGTGGAAAAACCGGCGTTGTCACATTTAAAAAGTATTAAGAAAGTATTTGTTGATCATTAATAAATGTCTTTATTTAAAGCAAAGAAAAAAAAAATTTTTGTATAAAAAATTACAAAATGTTTTGTTTTTGAAAAAATTTTAAATAAAATAATTATAATATAAATTTTTAAATTGCTTAGTTTCATTTGCTTTAAATAAAGACTTTTATTAATGATCAATAAATACTTTCTCAATACTTTTTAAATGTGACAACGCCGGTTTTTCCACTGAGGTCTTCATATATATATATATATATATATATATATATATATATATATATATATATATATATATATATATATATATATATATATATATATATATATATATATATATATATATATATATATATATATATATATATATATATATATATATATATATATATATATATATATATATATATAACATATATATATATATATATATATATATATATATATATATATATATATATATATATAACATATATATATATATATATATATAACATATATATATATATATATATATATATATATATATATATAACATATATATATATATATATATATATATATATATATATATATATATATATATATATATATATATATATATATATATATATATATGAGTATAACGGTCATTTAAAATATATGATACGTGCTACATGCTTCTGCTGACAATAAAGAGGTTTAAGTTTCTTTGCACTACCCCAAGCAATGTTTGCATAGTTTATGTGACAATGAATAAATGAGTGATGTAATTGTACTAAAGTACGTTTATTTAAAACATATCTTGCTTTGTACAATATTCCTATACTTTTTGAAATTTTACTTGATAAGTTTTTAATGTGACTTTTCCATGTAAGATTTTTATCTATACAAACACCTAGAAAGTTGGTTACTGTTACTTGTTTAATTTGTATATTGTCAATAACACGATGAGGCATGTTAATTGGCAGTTTATGTTTTTTGATAAGAGAATGGAAAAAAACCCATTTAGTTTTATCAATGTAAGAGATAATTTGTTAGTCTTAAACCAGTCAGATAGTTTGATTAACTCGATGTTCAAGCAACTAAATAAAGTAGGAATGCTTTTGTGTGACATAAATAAATTGGTGTCATCAGCAAACATAATTGTTATTAAATCCGAGGCTTTGTATAAATCATCAATATAAATAATGAAAAGAAGAGGTCCTAATATGGATCATTGAGGAACTCCACATGTAATATTTAACAAATTTGATGATATTGTTTCATCGGCGTAAACAAATTGCTTGCGATTAGTTAAATAACTTTTTAACAATTTTAAAACATTGCCTGTTATACCACAACATTTTAATTTTTTAGCAAGAATTTTATGATTAATGATATCAAACGCTTTCGCTAAATCAATAAATACTCCCAATGTGAATTTAGAATTATTAAATGAGTCTGATATATTTCTTGTAAGCTGAATAATTCCATGCTCTGTTGAATTATTTTTTTTAAATCCATATTGCATGTTATAAAATAATTTGTTTGATAAAAGGTGATTGTATATTCTGTTGTGCAAAATTCTTTATAAAATTTTAGAAAAAACAGAGAGGATAGAAATTGGACGATAGTGTTTAACATTAGTTTTTTCTCCTTCTTTAAATATAGGAATAATTTTTGCTATTTTTAAATCATCAGGAAAAACTCCCTGATTAATAGAGCATTTAAAGATTTGAAAAAGCATGTCTTTTAAAACGTCAAAACAGTTTATAATAACGTTCCCATTGAAATCATCTGGACCAACTGCTTTATTTGACTTTAAGAATTTATAAGCACTTTCAAACTCTTCAAAAGACAAATCAAAAAAATTCAGATACGAGTTTAGAGGGTCATATGTTGCCTTAAATGATTTTTTAGGGTTTGGAATTATTTTGGCTAGGTTTTGTCCTACAGATACAAAATAATTATTAAATTCGGAAGCAATTGTTTTTTGATCAAGAATAAAATTATCATATACTTTAATAACTGAGGGCAAAGATTGCGATGTTTTTTTAGTGTTAACCGTAATTTCGTTTACTAGTTGCCAAGTGCGTTTAGAGTTTAATTTGTATTTTTCAAGTAAATTAGTGTAGTATATTAACATTGAGTTTTTCCTAAGGCGTTCAAATAGTCTTACGTAATTTTTATAATTGGTCTTACTCTCAGTTGTTTTTAATTTTAAATATTTAATATAAAGTTTTTGTTTAATTTTAGATGATTTTAGAATACCTTTAGTAATCCATGGCGATTTAATTTTTTTTTGTTTGAAATTAATTTCTACTTTGGGAAAATTGATGTCATTAATTTCATAAAAAATTTTAAAAAAAGATTAGTATATTAAAAAAATGTCTTCAGAAAAGTTAATAATGTCCCAATTAACTAAAGAAAGTTGATAATTAAAAAATTCTAGGTTTTTATTATGAAAAAGTCATTTTTTAAATGATTTTTTTTCATTATATAAAATTTTCGCATAAATATCTATTGAAAAGAAAATAGGGAAATGATCAGATATGTCACTTTTAATAATGCCTTTTTTAAGCGAACTATTAAAAATTCATTGGTTATTATGATATCAATTAAGGAAGTTGTTGTTTGAGTAATTCTTGTTGGTTTGTTTATTAGAGTAACTGGTCCATATTTAAATAGGCCATTATAAAACCCATTAATGTCTTTTTTAACGTGATACTCAAAGCAATTTAAATTCAGATCACCTAATATGTTTTTTTTTTTTTTTTTTTTTCAATTTTTATTTTAGGTGCCCCAAGAAGTCCTAAGGGTCTTGTCACAGAGCACCGCGAAAGTGCATTTAATCAGGAGGTTCACGCCTCCTTCCTTACCGTGACGCAAAAACTTCCAGAGCTCGTTTCGAACCTGGATCTCCTGCTTATAAAGCAAGCGCTCTAACCACTGCGCCACGGCCGCACAAATATATATGTAAAGTAATTTCTTTTGGTGGTTGATTTTATTTTCAATATCGGCATGTAAAATTGAACTAAATGTTTTAATTTTGCCAGTAGGTGGGCGATAACAACAGCTAATTACAATGTTTTTAGTTTTATTGCTTAATATTTCAATCGTTAAAACCTCTATATTGACGTCAGAAATACTCATGGCATGCCTAACAAAATACCGTAGGTTTTCTTTTACATAAATAATTAAACCACCGCCGCGTTTATATGTTTTCCGCCCTAATGAATTTAAATTATAGCCCGATATTTTAAAATTATTATCTAAATTTGAGTCAGCAGAACTACACCAGATTTCAGTTGGGCAAATTACACTAACAATAGTTAGATTTTCCTCAAAACTATTGCAAAGATTTTTAAAAATTTTTTTTAAACTTCTTATATTTATATGAATTGCATTAAATTTATCACGCTCAAGAAGTTCTTTTATTTCAAAAGTATAAAAATAGCTGCAGTTGCTTTGTAAAGCATCTGTTTCACTTAAATAACTGTGATCCGGATCGGACTCTTTGCTAAGTATAAAATCATTAAATTTAAAAATATCAAAATTTTCAGAGCGACTTGAATCCATTTTTGTATTTAAAAACAATAAAAATTAGAAAAAGTAAATAATAAAGATAAAATCAATAACTCTAAAATAAAAGAATTTCTTAAAAGTCGCGCGTTACAAGTATATTATATACAACTTTAGCATATTTACCTTTGGCTCTCAAATCTTTTGCTTCTTTAAATAACTGTTTTCGCAATTCTAAATTTCTTTCGCTGTAGTCTTCGTTTACGTAAAATCGATCGTTCCACCGCTCGAAATTTCTATTTTCTTTTTCGAGCAAGACAAGCAAATCTATTAACTTCAGTTTCCAGCTTTCTTTTTTATAGTTAGCTTTCTTCTTTATATTTCTACGTTGATAAGATATTTTTTTTTACTTATTTTCTTTAAAAACTTTAATAATTAGTTTTAATCACTATTTATAAGTAAAGTATTATTACTTACTTTTTTACAGTATAAAATCTATCAATTTTAGGTCAACAACGTCTTTTGTTATTTTTATTCATAAAAATAACAAAAAACGTTGTCTATAAAAGCTTTCAACTCCATTTTAACCGCGTCCTGGTCTCGGAACTGCTGTCCTTTTAAATGATTTCCCAGGGAAAGGAAAAAATGGAAATCAGTAGGGGAGAGGTCTGGCGAGTATAGTGGATGAGGCAAACTCTGCCTCATCCACTGTAAGCAAGATCGAATAATCGTTGGTTGGGTTGCCATCCTTTCTTTACACAAAACCTTTCCTGTAAGCTCATTACAAGCCTACACTATATGCAGCAACTGCGCGTGACACACGCGTTCTATAACGCAACAAAGCTACTTGCCTTGTGCGATGTGGGTGTTGTAAAAAATGCTAAAAACAATTCAATTACCAAAAACCGCACGAACTTTTTTGGTTACCTAATATTTACGCTACAGGTAGAATTCCCTTAAAAACACATACCCCCTTAAACACTACACGTGTAAACTTTCAGCTCTGGGTTCCACTAATGTAAATGAAATTATTAAACTTAAGACATCTTAGATGACAAATTAAATAAAAAATTACCTCTTTTACAATTTTAAAATCTTTAAAAAGAGAACGCAAATCAAATTTTTAGTATTAAAAATGGTTAAATTTATGCATTATGCCTCCTTCTGTTTAATAATTTAATTTTAAGTTTGCAATTATCTTACTTCTAGATAATGTTAGACTTGTTCTAATTTACCAATGTAATAATAACTAATTTACAAACTCTTAAAGATGTTTATTTTGTATTTTATTTGCAGTGTAGTTTTTAAGGGGTCACCAGCTTTAAAATAGGAAATCTAGCATTTAATAAAATGACAATCTATATTTTGAATAATAGGAAAATATAAAAAATGATAAGAAAAGTGTAGATTTAATACAATACCAGCATTAATAAAAGCAATAACTATTTTTTGAACAACATAAAATGACAAAAAAAATATGAATAGCATAAAATATTCTGAAAAAGAGACACGCAATAAACAAACATTTTATCTAAAAAAATATCTCTGAGTCATTAAGATTTAAAATAATTGAATCAGAACCAAAATAGAGTGTTTTTTTACAGAATTATAGGATGATGCTGCAGATGCAGGGAGAATCATTGTCGACTTTTTGTTATCAATGCGACAAGCCATTTTATAGTACATACAGATTTAAGATTGGAATGACATTGCGAACACTCTTTTAAAAATTTAGCAAGACATTCTTCTACTCAAGAGCATTGCAGTTTGCAACGATAAAGCAGTTCTTCTTCTTGGAGCTTATGTTTCTTTTTCTCCTCTGAACAACGATTTTTTTCTGTTTTTCTCCTTCGAGAGAAGCCACTGTTGAAAGCACATCTTGAGCCTCCATAGATCCATGCTTATTAGTGACCCTTGTTGTTTTTGTTTGATTAACCTCCTTGGGTTTAACCCGGTTTATTGAAAGTAAACCAGGCACTTCTGCTAAATTGAGGCTTTTCTCATATGATTCCTCAACGAATGATTGTGAAATTTCATACATTGATTTCCAATATTTGGCTGAACCTTCCTTTTTTTTGGGCGACTTTGGATTGTGATCTTGGAGTTGTTGCCAAGGGTCCGTCGTTTGAGGTCACACTTCTTGTTTTCTTAGGAGTAGAAAATTGTAGAGAAATATCATCAGTTTTATCAATAAGGAGAGCTGCTTGTTCAAATTTATTTTATTGCATATCATCAACATTAAAAGCATTCTTACTTTTTTTATTTTTTTTGTTAATTCACCTCCTCAATGCCCAGAAAGCCACTACAGACGAGGAGGCTACTTATACCAACTCTCTTAGCAGCTGCTACGATATTGGGAGCGGATGCTGCCAATATCGAATACTCAATTGTTCCACAGTGTTCCTTGGATATTCATAAATCTTTCTCGATTTATAGTCTGGAAAGAGGAAAAAAGTTCATCTTGCGTGTTATTATAATATTGATGGAGCTGTTGGTTTGGTGATTGATCTAGTAGCTGTGTGACTCCAGTAGTATCAGTCAGAGATACAACTAAATTGATTTGCTTTTCACACAAAAAATTAGGAACTTTAAAGTCAAACTGAGAAGAATGACCATCTGATACAAGCACAACTGGTCGCTCTATACCTTGTTCAGCGAGATGGTTGTCAGGTTTCTTATACGCAGCCAATAATGAACATTGATCTTACGAACCACTCTCTGTCGTAGAGATGATCAAGTTCTTGACGTTACTGACAGCTTTTTGTGGTGCCATCTGGCTTGAAATGCCTTTGCCAGCAAATATTACCTGACACAATGAAATCTCTCCTTAAAGTATAAATATTATATTTTTCATTTTAAAAATATAAAGCTATAAAAGCCACAACTTTAGTTGTGAAAAGTTGTTTAGTTGGCTCACATGATAATAAAACAAATGGGTTTAAAGTTATGCACTCTCTGTTATCGCAAATCATTTTAAAGATATTTCTCCTTTGCCAGCATAAACTAACCCAGTGGCAGTACCATCAACACCGTATTTGACAAACTGTGGTGTTTCATCATGATTGAAAACTCTTTCTGTTGCAATATCACCAACCCATATACCATTTTTTGTTTTTTTATAGCTCTTCATTATACTACAAGCAATCAGTTCATCAGCGAAGACATCTGGGATATTAAAAAGTTGTAAAACTAATAATATAATCAAGTTACTTAAGTTATCCACGTACAAAACATATAAGCTTATTCAAAAATAAAAACCAAGTTGTAGAACACTTGAGAATGAAATTGAAAATGATCTTTTTATATTTATTTCAAACTAAAAAAACAATATGTGATAAAAAATGTGTACCTAGATGAGCTGTAGCCATATTCCTAGTACTAGTAATTGAAATTGTAGCCATATTCCTAGTAATTTAGGGCTCTGTTTATTTTAATTCGGCCTTGCCTCTTAATGACAATATTATCATTTTCAGCATGCCATCTTCTCCAAAATGATTTCCCAAGTCTAAATAGTTCGGATAGTAAGGTTCAATATTTTACAACTATTTAATATCTACTGTACCCCTGCACCTGTTGGGATGGTAATAAATTAGTTTAAAGAAAAAACATTTACCTTCCATTTTGTAAGGTTGTTTTTGCACTTGGTGATAGTTTTATAAACTTTCTTCCACCTTTTCCATTTTTGTTCAAATGAACTCTGATTTTCAGCACATTTAAAATGATTTCAGAAACTTCTTTTTTAGAGTGTCCTTGGTGGGCTCTTTTTTTGTTTCTGATAAAACAAACTATTTCTTTCTCATCATCTGGATTTAACACTCTCAAATGATCGTTTATTACATTCTTAACTATGCCATCTAATCTTCTGTTTATTGTACCACGATCTTTAATTAAAGGAAAAAAAACTTTCCTGTTTTTAATGCTGCCTGTCCTCGATTTTCATTTTCTGTGCACCAATTTACTGCCTCTGATATTTGATTTTCTTTAGCTCCTATGTCCTTTCTGTAAACGGTTGCTTCAGCTCGAGTTTCTGGCCTTGTCTTTGTTCTACTTCTTTTTTTACCAGCAGAAATCTTAAAGTTAAATTGCAATTTTCCCATACTTTTATTTTATTTAAACACTAAAAATAAAGAATATAGATACTTGATTAGAGATTATGAGCACATAATGAACAGAAAAGTACCAGTTAAAACCATTTTACCGTTTCTTAGTTAAAGAAGATCAGTATAAACATTCTCTCCATTCCTGGCTATTCTAAGTGAGCTTGTGAGGCATATTTTATCTAATGTAATATAGTATTTAAAGGGAACTTTCAGAAATTATTTATCCGTATGAAAACAAGTATGTTCTTTGCGTAAACAAAGTTTGTTGTTTTTTGTTTGTTTTAATTATTTTTTTTAACGATTTCTTTTATTTACGCTAAACTAAAGTTAAGCGTATTTCTTTGATTATTACCGCTGACCTAGTGTTTGTTTTGCGTGGACACCTAACAAACAAACAAACAAACAAACAAACCGACATGAAAGCAAGTTAAATAAAATGTTGTTAAAATGTCCTGATAGAAACTTATAGAGCTAAAATAAATTTTTTGTCTTTGAAGATTGGGTGCTCAATTTCTTTTAGGGGGCCCAGTTTCCTGAGCCAGAATCAGGGCCCAGTACAAGTCCTCGTACCCTCGTACTGAGCAACCACGTCCCTGGTCAAATAATAACTAAAGCCAGTAAGTGGATTATATAACCGCCTAGTAAATGCTATATCAGGAAAGGTTTAGTTTAGTTCAGTTAAAACATTCTGTGATGCATAACTTTGGTTTCAAAACACGTCGAAGTTACAAAACACCTATTAGGTTTACGACTGAAGAACTTTTGGAAACAGCTATTTTTAAAGCTTTTCAACATTCACATAATTTAAAAATAAAACTTTCGCATGATTAGTATAAATTAAGTGCGGACTTATGATCGTATTCGGAGTGATACTTTAGCGCTTACCCTAATTTAAATTTAATTTGACATCTTACGTTATACATTTGATAAATACGTCGCGCATAATTAATATTCACAAAAGAAACTTAACAATGTTTTTGCTTATTCAACATTTAATTTCTCCGCAAAATAAAATACACTACGTCACCTAACGTATTCAAACAAACAAACTATTATATTTGTTTTTTATTATTAACTATTATATTATATTTGTTGTTTTTTCAGTTTTTATTAAATCACTCTTATGATTTTGTTAGCAATTTTTTTTCAAAATAATAATATGATTTGATATTTGTTAAAATTTTTTTTTCAAAATAATAATATGATTTGATATTTACAAATCAGTTGTTAATAATTTGCTTATAATTTTATATCAAGTTATGTTTTCAAATTGATTTTGTGAACTGATTTTTGTGAACTAATTTTAGACATTTTTGAGATCTTTCCTTCGAGTTTTATTTCTCTTGTAGGATACTCAGTGTTACAGTATAAAGAAAGTTATGTCAGAATTAGTTGGGTTTTACTATGTACTTTATTTTAATTTAATTTATTTATAAAAATATTGACTAAGATTAAATATTTTAACAAAGTAATCAGGATTTTATTCATAAAGTAATAAAATTTGCACTTAAAAGTTTCTATAACTTAAAAATTATTTATCTTATTCTGCAGCTTTTATTTTCAACTTTAGCATTAGAATCTTTTTATTGTTTCATATATAGTGATATTAATAAAAATAATTTCTGTTAAAATATTTTGTATTTTTATAAAAAGGTACTTGTGCTATTTTGCTGAGAGTTAAACTTGTTTTGTGTCTTTTTAAATAAAAAGTGTTAATTAAAGGTATCTTGTTTTTGTTTTGTGATTTTTATAGAATATTAAATTTTTGGTCAATCAACTGGCAGATTCAACCATCATATTTATTAATGCCTTTTATCCAGCTTTTTGTTTTTCTGGAACTTAAAAATAAAATAAGTTATTGTTTTATGAAAATCATTTACACAAACAGAAACATGATACCTTCAGTTAACAGTTCATATTTGAAAAGACACAATACACTGGTTACTCTTAGTAACATAAACTTACTTTTCTTTTTACAAAATTACTAATTTTTGTATAGAATTTTATTTTGTTTAGCCGCACCACTAATAAAAATATTAAAGACCTCTAGTACTATGTTTTCAATATAAGTTGTTTAATCAAATAAATCCATTTCAAGAAATATAAAATTTTTACATTATTATTTTGTTATCTTGTTATGCATATCCCTTACTTTTTATATTGGTGTACATTTTTACTTTATATATATACACTACCGTGCAAAAGTCTCCGCTCATTTGTAATATTTCAATAAAGTAACAAAAGTTTGCAAGATAATTGCGTTTATTTTTAATTGTTTATTCAACAATGAATTAGACAGTAAATACAAAACATTTTAGGATGATTTTAAATATATAAAATCAATAAAATTTTAATATACAAAGTTGTAAATGTTAAATTTTATTTTCATCAATATGTGACCCCTTGGAGCGTATAACAGCAGCACATAATCTTGGCATTCGGGCTAATAATTTATTCATGGTTTCCGCTGTTATCTCATTCCAAGCTTTTTGCAAACGTTCCCATAGCATTTGCTGATTAATAAAAGATGTTTCACCTGCTTCTCTGATCTTTCGATCCAGTTCATCCCACAACTTTTCGATGGGTGATAGATCTGGTGATTGAGGAGGCCAAGTCATAATTTTGCAAACTTTTCCCCTTTCTTTTAGTTTCAAATAATTTTTGAATAATCCAGATGCATGTTTTGGATTGTTGTCCTGCTGCATGATGAATCCTTTCCCAATTATACGAATACCAGATGGAATCGCGTGCTTAACCAAAATATTATGGTACATGTGTTTATCCATGGTAGATGTGATTTTAACTAAATCTCCAGTTAACCCATTGCCAAAACATCCCCAAAGCATAATATTACCACCTCCATGTTTTACAGTACTTTGTATAAATTGAGGAAGCACTCTTTCATTAGGTAAACACCTAACATGCACGCGACGTCGGGTACCAAAAAGTTCGAACCTACTCTCGTCTGTCCATAGAACTTTCTTCCAATCTTCTAATCCCCAATTTTTATGCATTTTTGCCCATTCCAATCTTTTCTTCTTATTTACTGCCCTCAACAAAGGTTTACGTGCAGCAACGCGTCCAATTAAGTTGACTGATCTTAGTTTTCTTTTTACAGTATCAGTTGATACTGGCTTTACCCTTGTTTTGTTGAGTTCTGCTGTTAAAATTGTGGCTGGAATTTTTCTATTTCTTTTGCTGGACACAACAATAAACGTATCTTCTTGCCGTGATGTAACTCTTGGTCTTCCAGAACGTGATCTGTCACTGTTGGAACCAATATCATGCAATCGTTGTAGAGCATATCTCACACCTGATTCGGATATTTTTAACCTGGAAGCAATTTTTCTATATGAATAACCTTCTTCACGTAAAATACATATTTTGCCATGAAGTTCTTCACAATATTCTTTCTTTACTTTCACCATTTCTCAAATTCTTTATTAAATTCAAGACATTAAATGCGCACACTAATGCCATTTTCAAGTATAAATATAAACATAAGTCTATTAAAAGCAACCAATTAAAATTACTGAAAACATCCATACCATGCCGGAAAGTATCATGCTACTGTCAAACCTAAGCTTACAAAAAATATTTTGGTTAAAACTTTTGTGCAGTTTTAAATTTAATAAAGAATACTGAAGAACTTTATATGTATTTTACGTGAAAAAGGTTATTCATATAGAAAAATTTCTGCCATGTTTTTAGCAGCAGAACTCAACAAAACAAAGGTAAACAAAATTATTTGAAACAAAAAGAAAAGAAAAAAGTATGCAAAATTGGCCTCATCAACTTTTTATATTAACATTTTATTCTTTTTATATATTTAAAATCATCCTAAAATGTATTGCATTTACTGTTCCTTGCAAATATTACACATGAGCGGAGACTTTTGCACGGTAGTGTATATATATATATATATATATATATATATTTATATATATATTTATATATATATTTATATATTTATATACTCATATA
The DNA here is from genome assembly GCF_038396675.1 of Hydra vulgaris. NCBI lineage: Eukaryota > Metazoa > Cnidaria > Hydrozoa > Anthoathecata > Hydridae > Hydra > Hydra vulgaris. The sequence continues at coordinate 541,264 of NC_088926.1, read as the reverse complement.
TCAGTGTGATTTAGTTAATACATAAATATATATATTTATTTTTTCTTGTCATTCTCATCCTCAAGGCCGAGAAGGCCATTACAGATGAGGAGGCTACTTAAAAGTGGTTATAACCCTCTCTCAATTTTTTAACTGCGAAACACAAACCTTGCCAAACAAGGCCGCTGCACAAAGAAAGAAGTTGAGTGCGGTACTATCAGGGGTGTGGTATATATATATATATATATACATATATATAGTTTTATATTTGTATACATACATATATGTATGCATATATATATATATATATTTTATATACTTATGTATACATATTTATATATATATATATATATATATATATATATATATTTATATTTACATATATACACATAAAGTTGTAGAAATTCACTTGAAAAATTTTTTTTTTAATAATTTTCTATTACTTTATAATTTCTCTGCTCTTTTAAGAACATTGAGCACTCTGTTTTGTGGAATATATTTTACTCTTCCTCTTTCTTTCCTAGTTCAACCAATACTGCAACCTTGATTTTTATTTATCTTTTTTTGAATCAACATTTCAATCCTTTATGTTTATCTTGTTTTACTTTTATCCTAAGATAGGAGTTGATTTAAAGGCCTAAATTTGAATACATGAACATTTAAAAATGTTTTTACTATTTATTCACTATGTTTTAGTAATTTTAGTTTATGTAGTTTTCAATGTTTTAAATAATTAGTAATTGAATGTTTAAATTCTTTAAACAATTTTTAATCAATCTTTACAAATACATGTTTACAAATAAATTACATAACATAAATTACACACAATAATGGTGATTTTTAGCAACATAAACTTAATTTACTTTTTACAAAAATAAAAATTTTTTAATAGAAAACTTTTTTTTTTAAGCAGCACTGTTAATAAAACTATTAAAGGCCTCTAGTGCTATGTTTTTAATTAAAAGCTGTAAAATGAAATCAATCTCAACAATTATTAAACAGGAAGACGTGTGATTGCACATCTATTTACGACCAGGCAAAGTCAATTTTTTTTTGACAATTTGACCGTGGCTGTATTATAATTCATTTTCAAAACGCGCTGAATGAAAACTATTTTGAATTTTACCTTAATTGAAATAAATTACATTGAAACTTTTAACAAATGTTTTTAAATAAGCGATATGCTTTTTTTAAACAGTTTACTGATAATGGTTTTTTTTAAAAGTATCATTGACATTTGTATATATTTTTTTAATATATAATATATAAATTGTTTAAATGTGCATTTTTTATAATGATTGTTTTTAAATAAATCAAAAATGTTTTGTTAGAAACAGTGACATCCTACGACAACGAAAGTCTCTTTAACAAAATTTTTATATATTAATACCTTAAGTTAATAGATTTGAAAAGGTAAACAAAGATTTGTTGAAAAAAAAAAGACAAATGATTTAGAAAGCTGTTACAATTAAATAAGTTTGATCTTAATTGCTATTATTTTACCAAAATGCTTTTTAACCCTTTGGTTACTGATGGGGCTTATTAGCTCTGCTGGAAGTTGATGTCTTTATTTTTTTAGTGAAAATGTAAATTATTGATATTTATTTATAGAAATTAGAAGATATACGCTGTAATATCTTGATATAAAAAAATATCATTAAAGTTATTGCTCAAAAGCACATATTTTTATTTGCAAAATGTCTACTAAAGCTTGCAGTGCTAATAAATTTTTTTTCTTTACTTGAAAGTATTATATCATTAAATATGTTTGTGCTTTGCAAATTTTTTTGGTTTATATTTATTATAGTTAACAAATTCTTATGTTGTTATGATTAGTTTTTCTTGCTTTATTATGCTATATTTTGTAAAATTTGTTGTAGGAGTTATATGTCTTGTGAGGTGCTACTGACTTAAAATTGGCAAAAAAAATATTAACTATTTTTTCTTTAGTTTTTTTATGTGTATATTGTATTTTTTTCATATTTTTTCATTAGTTTAATAAAAACATATGTAAGACGGAACTTACTTCTCCCAAATTTATTTCCAAACCAATGGCTAAACCTTTTCAAAATGTTTTAATGTTTTTTCATGTTGAAAAAAAATTTCCCTACCTTACCTTTCCTTAGTAAATAAAGTGTTAATAAAGTAACAAAACACTTCTAATGAATTTTTATAATAAGTATTAATAAACAGTTGTTGTTTTTTTACTTGTATAATTATCTATTTTATATGATGAATGTTTATCTTTTAAAACATATTTTTAAAAAAACAAAGTACAAATGTTAATACAAAGTACAAATTGATTTTTTAATGCATAAATTAGGCAAAGTAATTTAGTTTGATGAGTTTTATTTTAGTTAAGTTTTTTTTATCGAATAAGAAAAGGAAGTCCTAACTGTCGTTAGGATTTTCATTTTTTTTAAAAGTGTTTTTGAAGATAAGTTTAATTAAGTTTTTGTTGCGCATCTTTAAATTTTGAAAATATGTTGAAAGCCGTGGTCGAATTGGCAAAGCATAATATAATTTGCCTGGTCAAATAACAACGTCCTATCATACATCTTCCTGTGACAGCCTGATATATATTTATATATAAATATATATCAGTCTTAAAATACATATATACATATATATATTTCATGTATATATGTATATATGTACATATATATATATATATATATATATATATATATATATTTATATATATATATGTATATATATGTATATATATATATATATATATATATATATATATATATATATATATATATATATATATATATATATATATATTATATATGTATATATGTATATATATATATTCATGTATATATGTATATATATATATGTATATATGTATATACATATATATATATGTGTATATATATATATATATAAATATATATATATATATATATATATAGATATGTATATAAATATATATATATATATATATATATATATATATATATATATATATACATATATATATATATATAAATATATATATATATATTTATATATATATATGTATATATATATATATATATATATATATATATATATATATATATATATATATATATATATATATATATATATATATATATATATATAATATATATATATATATATATATATATATATATGTAAATTATGTTAGTGTATTTTACAAATAGAGTGCTCAATGTTCTTAAAGAACAGAGCAATAATAAATTAGTAAAAAACACTTATCTAACTTTTATCTTCGACTTGAAGTTTCACCATTGCTGGATCATCAGGAAGCTTCCTGATGATCCAGCAATGGTGAAACTTCAAGTCGAAGATAAAAGTTAGATAAGTGTTTTTTACTAATTTATATATATATATATATATATATATAATATATATATATATATATATATATATATATATATATATATATATATATATATATATATATATAACTCTTATATGTTGTCAGAAAGTTTTTTCCATATTTTGCTGACAAAAAGTAAAAATTAAAATGCAAGACCGGAATTATTTTTAATATTAATTGATAGACTGCCTGCCCCAACCAAACTCTCAGTCGATGTAGCAACACTCAATTGCGGGTCAGGCTAAAAGATAGTAGATGTAGCAGCACCCCCTTGCGGATCAGGCTATTTGTCAGTCGATGTAGCAGCACTCCCTTGCAAGTCAGGCTATTTGTCAGTTGATGTAGCAGCACTCCCTTGCGAGTCAGGCTATAAGATAGTCGATGTAGCAACACTCCGCGCATGATTTACAATAAAATAAGTTAAAAATAAAAGCATTTTATTAAAAAAATTGAAAATAAAAACATTTTATTAAAAAAAATAAAAATACAAACATTGTTTATATTGTTAAAAACATTCAGAATGTTTTTAAAACATTCTGGTCAATTAAATTTGCGTTTTTTTTTTTAAAAAAAAACCATTTTATTTGTAATTAAATTAATGGTTTCTACTTTCTTCCAACACGCAAATGTTGGACGAAAGTCAAATGTAATTAAAAGTGACGTATGTGTTGGCATAAGAGTCTTTTTTTTCCTTCCGCTCTTCCCAAAGACAACATAATATATATATATATATATATATATATATATATATATATATATATATATATATATATATATATATATATATATATATATATATATATATATACATATATATATATATATATATATATATATATATATGTATATGTATATATATATATATATATATATATATATATATATATATATATATATATATATATATATATATATTATATATATATATATGTATATTTATTTATTTATATATATATTTACATTTATATAGTTCTATAGTTTATTGCATTTGGGAAAAGCGGAGGAAAAAAAAAGATTATTACGGCAACACATAAGGCACTTTCAAAAACTTTTGACTTTCGTCCAACATTTGCGTGTTGTTAGGAAGTTAAAACCATTATTTTAATTACAAATTAATTGTTTTTTAAAATAACCACAAAAACGCAAATTTAATTGACCTGAACAATTTTAAAACATTTTTAATGTTTTTAACAATAAAAAGAATGTTTTTATTAATTTTTTTTAATAAAATGTGTTGCTACATCGACTATATTATAGCCTGACTCGCAAGCAGGTGCTGCTACATTGACTGACAAATAGCCTGACTTACAACGGAGTGCTGCTACCTCTACGATCTTTTAGCATGACCTGCAAGGGAGTGCTGCTACATCAACTAAGACTTTGGTTGGGGCAGGCAGTCTATCAATTAGTGAAAAAAAAAATTCCGGCTTTGCATTTTAATTTTTACTTTATGTAAACAAAATATGGAAAAAACTTTCGAACAACATATAAGAGTTCTATATATATATATATATTTATATATATATGTATATATATATATATATATATATATATATATATATATATATATATATATATATATATATATATATATACATATATATATATATATATATATATATATAAATATATATATATATATATATATATATATATATATATATATATATATATATATATATATATATATATATATATGTATACATATATATATGTATATATATGTATACATATATATATATATATATATATATATATATATATATATATATATATATATATATATATATATATATATATATATATATATATATATATATATATATATATATATATATATACGTATACAGTGCTTCCTCTGCTACAAGTTTTTGTTGTGCAGCATTTCCAGGATATAGTATTGTTTTAATCAAGTTGTTTTTGTTCCCTGTTCTTCTAATGAATAGTCTTTTATAGCCATTCCTTTAATTTGTTGTTGTTTGAGTTTTTATCAGGTCGCTTGAGTGTCTTTTTTTTTTTTTTTAAAGAAAAAAATGCGATTTTGATATTAAAAAATCGGTTGTTTATAATTTTATTATAATTTTATATCAAGTTAGGTGTTCAATTTGTTTTTGTGAACTGATTTTTGTGAACTATTTTTGGACATTTTAAGATCTTTGCTCTGAGATTTATTTGTCTTGTGGGAGACACAGTGTTACATTGTAAAGAAAGTTTGTTACAAATAGTGGGGTTTTACAATGTACTTCATATACATATATACATAAATATATGTATATATATATATATATTTATATATATATATATATATATATATATATATACATACATATATATATATATATATATATATATATATATATATATATATATATATATATATATATATATATATATATACATAAATATATGTATATATATATATATATTTATATATATATATATATATATATATATATATACATACATATATATATATATATATCTTTGTTAGGTAATCAGCACTGTTTTCAGTTGTTGTGCAGCATTTGCAGGATTCAGTGTTGTTATAATCACTTTGTTTTTGTTCCCTGTTCAACATCTTTATTTCGGTAAGTAAATTAACTTTATTTTTGGTAATAATTATTCTTTTATAGCCATTCTTTCAATTTGTTGTTGTTTAAGTATTTATCCAGTCACTTGAGTATGTTAATAAATTTTTTATCCTAAACAAAAATTTGATTTGGATATAAAAAAATCAGTTTTTAATAATTTTGTTATAATTTTATATCATGTTGAGTTTTCAAATTGTCTTTGTGAACTGATTTTTGTGAACTATTTTTTTTTTTTATAATAAAAAGTGTTGCTACATCCACTATATTATAGCCTGACTCGCAAGCAAGTGCTGCTACATTGACTGACAAATAGCCTGACTTGCAGGGGAGTCCTGCTACATCTATGATCTTTTAGCATGACCCGCAAGGGAAAGCTGCTACATCAACTAATGCTTTGGTTGGGGCAGGCAGTCTATTAATGAAAAAAAATTCCGGTATTGCAATTTAATTTTTACTTTTGTTAACAAAATATAGAAAAGACTTTCGAACAACATATAAGAGTTATATATATATATATATATATATATATATATATATATATATATATATATATATATATATAATATATATATATATATATATATATATATATATATATATATATTTATATATATATATATATATATATATATATATATATATATATATATATATATATATATATATGTATATGTATATATATATATATATATATATATATATACATATATATATATATATATATATATATATATATATATATATATATATATATATATATATATATATATATATATATATATATATGTTCAACATCTTTATTTCAGTAAGTAAAATATTTTTATTTCTTGTAATGAATTGTCTTTTATAGCCATTCTTTCAATTTGCTGTTGTTTCAGTTTTTATCAGGTCACTTGAGTTTCTTTATATATATTCGTTTTTCAAAATAAAAATGCGATATCGATATTAAAAAATTGGTTGTTTATAATTTTCTTATAATTTTATATTAAGTTGAGTTTTTAAATTGTCTTTGTGAGCTGATTTTTGTGAACTAATTTTGGACATTTTAAGATCTTTGCTCTTAGTTTTATTTCTTTTTTGGGGTACTCAGTGTTACAGTGTAAAGAAAGTCTTGTCACAAATAGTGGGGTTATACAATGTACTTCAAATACATATATATATATATATATATATATATATATATATATATATATATATATATATATATATATATATATATATATATATATATATATATATATATATATATATATATATATCTATATATATATATATATATATATATAAAAATTAGTAAAAACACTTATCTAATTTTTGGTTACTTCAACACTGTGTTTCACCATCAGTAGGTTCATCAGGAAGAATGTCTAAACATCAAAAAAATTTTCAAATTATAGAAAAATTTTTTCACAGGTAGTTGGGAATTGTTATAGTTAATTATGTAATAACTGTTGTATTTTGCAACCAGGAATTTGCATGAACTACATTAGATAATTAAAAAGTCATGAAAAGAATTCTTTAGAATTAGGATAAATTTGGACTGGTCATTTGTTTTCATAATATTTTAAAAGGAACTTATTTTCATATCTGCATTTAGAAATTAATTCTGATTTTTTATTCAGTAATGTTTCTTGATCTAAATGAGTAATAATTTCAAATTTTTCTAGTAAACATATTATACATTTTTTGGAAATGTTGTTATAGGCAGGCGCAGTTTTTAGGATAGACCAGTTTAATTTAATATTAATATTTTTTTCTTTCAGTTGCCAAATATATTTAGGCAGCATAGTCTCTTTTTTATAGTATTTTTTATGTTTAAATGATTGTTTGTGATTAGCATAACGTTTTTTCCATTTGCCCTCGGTTAAGCCAATATAAAGTTTATCAGGGTTGTTTTGCGAGGAAACAATGCTTTTGTAAATAATATTTTTTGATAAGTGTTTGCCATTCATACGGCAGTCAAGTTTTTGTTTGCAGTTACAATTTTCAGTATTTTTTTTTTTTGAGAAATTCATTTTTATTGATCAATGCAAAATTATGACCTTTTATAATTCTTTTAATATTTTTTGTACAGCTTTTGCTTACTTTAATAGTGTTTCTGTTAAAAATTTTGTGCAATTTATTAGAGGGGGGAAATGTCTGTCAACTAATTTTAAAAACGCTTTTCCAATGTTTGTTGAAACATTTTTGCTGTATGGTGGGTTGAACCAAATTATATTTCTATTTCTATTTCGCTTTTTTGCAATATTTGTTTCAAATTTAAGCTCAAAATTTTTAAATCCGCTTTTTGTAAGAGTATCTTCATACACGCGTTTGAAAGAGGTAAAAATATTTACATTAGAGGAGTTTTGAATAAGTCTATTGTTAATTGAAATGGGAATTTATTTTAAGATTTGAGGGGGATGATTCGAATTTATATTAATATACGATAATTCATCATTAGGTTTTCTATAAGGCCTATAACAATTTTCTGAGAGGTTATATGTGACATTAAGAAAATTCACAATTTTTAAATTAATGTTTATTATTTGGAAGCCAATGTTTTTAAAAATTTCTACAATATTTTTTCTGACTTCATCAAGTTGAGACCCTAATTTTTTTTGCATTATTATTAAGCCATCTTCGTGGTACAAGCCTAATTGATTAAAATGAACTATTTTAGCTAGGGAATTTAAAATATATAAGCCTACAAATTCGCAAATATATATATATATATATATATATATATATATATGTTTATATATATATATATATATATATATATATATATATATATATATATATATATATATATATATATATATATATATATATATATGTATACATATATATATATATATATATATATATATATATATATATATATATATATATATATATATATATATATATATATATATATATATATATATATATATATATATATATATATATATATATATATATATATATATATATATGTATATATATATATATATATATATATATATATATATATATATATATATATATATATATATATATATACATATCTTTCTTAGGTAATCAGCACTGTTTTCAGTGCTTCCTATGCTACAAGTTTTTGTTGTGCAGCATTTCCATGATTTAGTGTTATTTTAATCAAGTTGTTTTTGTTCCCTGTTCAACATCTTAATTTCAGTAAGTAAAATAACTTTATTTCTTGTAATAAATATTCTTTTATAGCCATTCTTTAATTTGTTGTTGTTTCAGTTTTTATCAGGTCACTTGAGTTTCTTTATATATATTTTTTTTTCAAAATGAAAATGCGATTTCGATAATTAAAAATCAGTTGGTAATAATTTTATTATAATTTTATATCAAGTTGAGTTTTCCTTTTGTTTTTGTGAACTGATTTTTGTGAACTAATTTTGGACATTTTAAGATCTTTGCTCTGAGTTTTATTTGTCTTGTGGGATAGTCAGTGTTACAATGTAAAGAAAGTTTGTCACAAATAGTGGGGTTTTACAATGTACTTCATATACATATATACATATATATATATATATACATATATATATTCATATATATGCATATATATATATATATATATTTATATATATAAATATGTATATATATTTATATATATAAATATATATATATATATATATATATATATATATATATATATAAATATATATATATATATGTATATATATATATATATATATATATATATATATATATATATATATATATATATATATATATATATATATATATATATATATATATATATATATATATATATATATATATCTTTGTTAGGTAACCAGCACTGTTTTTAGTGCTTCCTCTGCTACAAGTTTTTGTTGTGCAGCATTTGCAGGATTAAGTGTTGTTTTAATCAATTTGTTTTTGTTCCCTGTTCAACATCTTTTAGTAAGTAAAAAAACTTTATTTCTTGTAATAATTATTATTTTATAGCCATTTTTTCAATTTGTTGTTGTGTAGGTTTTTATCAAGTAACTTGAGTTTGTTTGTAATTTTTTTTTTTTCAAAATAAAAATGTGATTTCGATATTAAAAAATCAATTATTAATAATTTTCTTATAATTTTATATCAAGTTGAGTTTTCAAATTGTTTTTTTGAACCGATTTGTGTGAACTGTGAATTTTGTACTAATAGAAAAATTAAAAATATTTAGCATTTCTTTTATAGGCAACTGGTTGAGTATGGAGTCTAAATATTTGACATTACATTCTCAATTGATAAGTCAATATCAAGATATCAAATTATTGACGAATCAAACCCTACTTAAAAATAAAGCCAGAAAACTTTATGTATCAACTTTAAAATTTGAAAGAGAATCATCTTTATTTCTTCAAGAAAATCTTGAAAGGAAAAAAGATTTAGATATTATAATTACACATTTAGAAAAAATATTAGATAGTTATGAAAATAACCTACAAAATTTAGCCAAATCTTTTATTATTTGTCGATTTTCAAACTTTAAAATCATAGGTGATATCATTATCACAGAGAAACTTGATGGAGTTCAAAATGGTGTTGTATTAGAGTTTTCATACTCAAATCATTATTTCAATGAGAGCGTTAGTGCAAAATATTATATCAAAACACACCAAAGGGGAGGTATATCTGTTACCTCGGCTGCATCAAAGCCTGTTGATTTAAAAGAATTATTTGTTTATAAATCATTTGAAAATCTAGGCATTGGACCAAGAATTGATTTTTTTTTTGATGATCGAGATCCAGTGAAGGAATTTTACATAGCTTCACTAGAATCAGGTTGAATCATTTTTATAACTTTTACAAAATAAAAAAACTTAAAAAATACTTTTTTTTAATATTTTCTTTTCATAATTTTTCTAGGTTCAAATCTTCTAGAGCCAAATGATGTTTTACAACCTTTATGGTTTCAATTTAAGATTGCTTCAGAATTTAATGTCAATGAAATTATTAATGAAGCAATTGAATCTAAATATAAATCACTTAACAAACAACTATTTGAGTGCTTAAAAAAAGAGATAACTTTAGTTGATATTATATCTAGAACTTTTAATGCCTCTGACTGTTCAACGAGTTCTTTAAGTTTTGGGTTTATAGTTAAACCCAGCGATGAGCTTGTTGCCTCAATTTTAGATTTCCGTATTCATGAATACTTTACAAATTCAAATATTTTATTAGAATTTATATATGGCATCAGACGTAACAATTATTATAAAGGTTCCTTATCTTATCAAGTATTGGTAGAAGAAGAACAAAATGTCAAATTTAAAAGAGCTTATTCAATTTTAAAAAAATTTAAAACTTTATCATTTACCAAAATTATTGACAGTTCAGAGCAGGATATCATTAAATATATTGAAAACTGCGAAAATGAGCAGCTTAAGAAGTATTTTGAAGATGACCATACATTCTACACAGACCTTAATGATTATGTTCAAAGTGTTAAAAACAACTTTGAGACATTTTTTGCAAAACTTAGTGAAAATGCGATTGATTTTGATTAGTAGTTGTGCTTTAAATTCTATTTAATTTTGTGTTATTTGTTCTTTAAAAAAAGTTAGAAGGTATGTATTTTTATAAATGTTTTTAAATAGCGACATTCAACGTCACCTAAATTATATACGAGTTGGTGAGAATCAGCATGGTGTAAGTCAAAATAAAAAAGTTGAGTTAAGCCAATAATTGTGAAAACAAAGAATCATTTTGTTAAATTTGAGACTGGTGTTGTTGTAAATTTATGTAAAAAACTGATAGCTGTTTTTGTTTTTTTTTCAGTTTGTGATAAAATCTTAAAAATCTCAAATTGAGAGAACGTTGACTTACACCATTCTGATTCTAAGCGGCTCATATAATTTATTTTTTATAAAAGTTGAGTTTTTATTTAAATCAAAATAATAACAATTTTTAATTAAAAAAATACTTTGCTCATAATTGCGTTCAATATTCTTTGTTAATAAGTGATGACAGAATTTTATAGTATATAATAATCCATGTTGAATTTTAACAATATTAAATAAAATATTAACATACATTTTATTTATTTACATTTATAATTATCTACTGGTAATTTTAAGTGTGCGTTAATAAAAATAATATGAAGTTAAAGCATGTCATTATTTAGTGTTACAAGTTCCGTTCCATTGAGGGGCTATAACAGTGAACTCCCTCAATTAGGATTAGGGTTTGGGTGGGGTTAGGACTAAGGGTCAGGGTTAGTGTTAAGTTAGGATCAGGGTTAGGGGTTAAGGTTAGAGTTAAGGTTAGGGTTAGGGTCAGGGGTTAGGGTTAATGTTAGGGTCAGGGTTAGGGTTATTATATTTATCCAAAATAACCAGACAAAGTCTGTTTACTCTATATGCAAGCTGGACCTGTCAGCCTAAAGGTAAAATGGAAGCAAATACTAAAATATATGATAAGTAATAGATTTATGCAAAGTTAGACAGGTGTCAGAGAGAATTTTAAAGATTATAGATTACGGGGGCTTGAAAAAGTTTATTTATTTCTTTATTAATTATATGATGACTTTTTAATAAATTTTACTATCATATTATTATATATTATTTTAAAGTTATTGAGTGCTTTTAACTTATTTAAAGTTTAATTGTTTAAATTTATATTTTATTGTTTAAAGTTATGTTTTAATTGTTTAAAGTTATATTTTAAAGAAGTTAAACAAATAATTAGTTTTTTTATTATTAAACTTATATGGTTAGCACCAGTTTATCATGTTAGTGAAAGGGATCTTAGTATCGATTCTGGTTATACGTTGGTAGTGGCTTCCCCACTATTGTAACACACACTGATCCAATTTCAGCGCTTTACTTAGACATCTAAACAAAGTCCGCATGCCCTATCCAGGCACTTGGACAAAGTCGGTGTGTCTGATATGCAAGCTGGACCTGTCAGCATAAGGGAAAGAAGGAAGCAAATATTCACATCAAATATAATGGGAGATGCGGAAGTTATCAGACAAATCCTAATTTCATTATTTGAGCATAACAATTAGTTTTTGTGGTTTTTATGCGTAGGCATAAACGTTCTATAAAATATAAACTTTATTATTTGAAACACAATTATTTAAAATTAGGTTAAATGCAGCTGAATGAGAATCTTTTCGAAAGCGACTAAAAATGTTTTTTGTAAATAAACCTAATATAAAAAAAATAAATCGTAAATCATTTTGAAAAGGAAGGATTTGCTCGAAGTACAGTATACGATAACCTAAAAAGACTTAAAACTGTTCAATCGTTTTCTGATAGAAAGCACCCTGGTCGTCTGACATCCTGGACTAGAGAAAAGAAAGCTGAATTAACGAGACTTGTCAACAATCGAAAAGGGGTCAGTCAGAGAAAAATAGGTATTAAATTCGGTGTAAATCGATCGACAATTGGTCGTCAGTTAAAAAAAAATGAATATTAAATATAAAAAACGTGAAAAGACTCCAAAATACACTATTGAACAACAAATAAAGGCAAAGAATAGAAGCAGGAAACTAGTTAACCAACTCTATAACACAAAATCGCTTCTAGTTATCAATGACGAAAAATACTTTTGTTTTGCAGGGGACAACATGCCTGGAAATTATGGATACTACACAAACAACAAAAAGACATGTCCAGAAGTTGTCGTTTCATAGGAAAAAAGAAATTTCCAAAAAAATTATTAATGTGGATTGCCATATCTGACCGTGGTATGTCCGAGCCATTGTTTCGCACTTCCAAGGCTGTAGCGATCAATTCATCAATCTATATTAATGAATGTTTAGAAAAACGACTTCTTCCATTTATTCACAAGTATCATGGAGACTTTAGCTATTTATTTCGGCCAGATTTAGCAAGTTCTCATTATTCTAAAGATTCTCTAAATTGGATTGACCAATATGTCTATTACGTTGATAAAGAATCCAATCCCCCAAATTTGCCTCAAGCACGACCATGCTTGCGAGAGACATTACAAAGAAAGGTTTTGTTTTCAAAAATCGTGTGTGCAATAGTTATGCAGAGGAAAATATTTTTGAGAGACCCAATGACGCATTTCAATCCTTTAGGTTATGGTTTATCTGATTTAACAGGCAAATGCTATCATACATCTATATCTGTCTTACTTCCGTTAAATGTTAACATGATAAAAGCTTTCTTTTATATTATGGCATTGTGGTGTTAAAGGGTGTATGTAATCTTAATATGTATAAACATTTTTTAAGTCTCTCTTTAGAAATAAGATTTTTGTGTGAGGAAAATAAAGATTCTCGAATTCATTATTTAAATTTTTCAAAAGAGCTCTTGAATTATTTTGTAACCAATTCTCCAGAACATTATGGGAAATCATTTTGTGTGTATGATGTACTTCACATTGCAGAAGACGTTGAATTTTTTGAACAACCACTTGATGCAATATCAGCATTTCAGTTCAAAAATTTTCTTCAAAAGTTAAAGCAGCTTGTTAAAAGAAAAAACAACCCAGTAGCACAGTTGACAAAAAGGTTTAGTGAAGTTGAAATTTCTAAAGAAAAAAATGTTATTAGTACTAAAATATCCACTAAAGCTAAGGACAGTTGTTTTTTAGTGCAAGGAGGAGTTGTTTTTATTCTTAATAAACTTAAAGATGAAAATTTTCAATGTCATTATTATGGTGGAGACGTTTTAGAAAGATTTTTTGATATTTTTATAGACTCTAAGCAACTTTATACTTATATGATTAAAGGAAACATTAAGCCTTTGAAATGTGTAAAAAAAAGTAAACGAACTATTGAGAAAAAGTTGTTGTTTCCCATATAAAAATGGAAACGTAATCATACCATTGCTCAGTAATGTTACTGGACATTAGTCATAAATACTTTGCATTTTTAAATCATAAAAAGGCTTTTTATAACTATTTTAAACTGTAGTATTGAAAAATGAAAAGTTTCTTTGTTCATTTTTATGAAGTTTTTTTACTAAATATATTTAGCATATTTTTATTTATAAAATAAATAAATTGAATATGAAAAATATTCAATTTATTTGTTCATTAATTTGTTATTAAAAATCTAACAAGTATTAAGCTTTAGATTTTTTCTTTCTAAGGAATTTATAATTTTTATTTTATCCATGTTTTGAACAATATGTTTTATGAACTGAATCTTTTCTTTTGACTCTTTTTGCAGTATATATGGATTCTAACTGATTTTTTAACCATAGATATTGGTCAGTGCATATTATCATTGAAAATGAAAGACAAACTAGAACTATGTGTCCTTGTATTTGGGTTAATCCAATCAAGGATTGTATATATTGGCCTCCAAAAGGTAAACCTCTGGGTGCATATATAGCTGGCTGGTCTATACCAGGAAGCGACTGGAAATGTTTGAAAGTTATCAAAACAATACTAGAATCTGGTACAAAAAATGAAGCAGATCAAATGATGAGAATACCATCAACTACAGAATCTTCTGATTCAGAGGAAGATAATAGGTGAGTAGTCTTGCTGAAGTCTTGTTGTTTAGTCGTAGTCAATTAGTAATAAGAATCTGGTTTTATTGAGTAAAAATTTTTATTTTCTCATATTTGCTTTCTATGATAATAATCTAATTGTGCATTTAGTATTAAAAATATTATATGTACAAAATAATTTCAATCTTTTAAAATACGATTTTAACAATTTTTTTCCTGCCAAGAATTTATCAACATCCTTTACAAGACCATGTTTCAAGTCCTGTTTCAAAAAAGAAACATTCAGGAGGACTTAAAAATTGTTTTCCTGTTGATTTTGATTTAAGAAGTCAAAGTACTTCACTAAGGAAACTTGAAGTGATGCTTCCAGAAGTCGAAACAAAAAAAAAAATCTTTTGAATCTGTGCCTACTACTTCAAATATCTCTCGAAGTTCCTCTAAACATAAAGATGGTGGGGAAAGTTTTTAAGAAATGTCTAATAAACGTAGGTTTAATTTTTTCGTTTTATGATTTAAATTAAATTTTTTCATTTATTATTTGTTTGTAATCTATCAGAGTTCCAGTATGTGTCTTTGATGGAAGCAAGGTCAATCCAGGAAAATCAAGCTTTGATCTTAGAAAAACTTGACAAACTTTTAGAGAGTGATATACATCTTACACCCGAATGCTCTGAAGAAATAAAAAAATTAAACTCTTTTTTTGACTTTGATGAAGAAGAATCGAAACTAGAAGAAAAAGGTTATATGAAAATGAAGGTAAAAAAAAACTTGAACAGTTTTATGAGTTTTTGCACTATAACAGGGTCATGGCACTCAGGGAAAACAAGGGAAAAGTTTTTAAAATTTAGAAAATCAGGGAATACCTGGAAAAGTCAGGGACTTTTTTTTGAACATTTTTAAAATCAGGGAAAACTCAGGGAATATTTTTTATTTTAATATTTAGATTGAGGTTACTTATCAGTATGCAGTTTTTGAATCTTTTTTAATAATGAAAGTTGCTCACTACTGTGGTTTTATAACATTTATAATATATAGTAGCTATATGTAAATGGATTACTGTAGTAACTTTTTTGGGAACAAGAGTTTTAGGAACAAAGATTCAGTTGTGAAAGTAATTTATGCTTCAAAATAAACAGGGAAAAATATATACTTTCCACTGCACAAATACTTAAAAATATAGGAAAATCAGGGAAAACTCAGGGAAAATAAATTTTCAAAACTGCCATGAACCCTGTATAAGTTGTCACATTCTTTCCAGTACCATTGAATATTATATTGCAGTTGGTTGATCACTATTGTCTAAATATGAAAAAAATAGCAATGTTTTTTGACTAAAACTTACAATATATAATATATACAATATGTACTTTTTTAATAGAAATTGCAGTTAAGGTCAATTGGTGGCAGGAGTGTGAGAAATTCAGTCAAGAATGGTTTAGATGCCATGCTTACAAGATCTCTGCAGCAACAGTTCAGGAAAGATGGCCTAAAAGGCAAACGTGCTTTTGTTAAGACAAATCATTACAAATGTCTTATAGGTAAAAATTATATTTAGTATAAGGTTTTTTATTTTAGTTTTGTTTTTACCTGGACAAGCCTCGTGTGCTGGATTTATTACAATTAATTTTTTAAGTTCTTATTCTTAATTGTTCTTAAACATCTTGCTCTTTTTTCTTTATGCTACAAATGTTTGGCAGGAAGGCCTATTGTTCCAGTTGACTTTTTTAGTTTTTATAAGAGCTAAAAGTATTATATTTGAAAAATAGTTTAAAATGTTTCTATTATAAGGTGTTGTTTCATAATATTAGGATAGGAATTATTTGAATTAATGAAGGTTTGTTATTAAATGGTGTTGCAAATAAGTAATTTTATTTACAAGAAAATTATACATTTTTTTATAGGAGCAATAGTTGATCCAGCGAAAGACGATTTCACTAAAAGTTCGGTTGATTACCTTATTGGTGATTTATTAAAAAGAACGGTTAAAAAAGTGGTTGTCCCAAACACACCCGAACACGACTTCATTTAATTAAAGGATTATTTAATAATTTTTATTGTTTGTGATTTGTATGGTTATGTTTTTAAATTTTGTGGTAAAATTTAAATTTTTTGGATATGTGAATAAAGCATATTGTTTTCTTTTGTTGATCATAGGGGGTGTATAGTTTATAAATAGTTACGCCAATGTCTTACAATTCCAAAAATATTTAATTGTTGCCACAGAGAAATATTCCTGGAAAAAAATCCTTGATGGAATTTGATTTAATAAAATGATTGACTTGAAAGCCCTACATTTGAAATTATTAGCATTTCAACATAAGCTTTGATTAATTAATTTTATACCTGTACATTTTTTGTCTAATTTAGCTTAATAAAATGTGAATTCTCTACCATAAAGGCGTTAGTTATCATAAATGTTGTAACATGGTAATGCTCCCCAAATAACAGACATTATTTCGCTTAATCGTCTAGAATAACCAATCATCTAACTCAGAAAGAGCATTCGTAAATAAAGGTAAAACAGCAGTATCACTTTGAATGTTTCATAATAATAAGTTCGTTAATTTTTGTAGTAATAAAAATGTATGACTTTTCATCTCAACCGAAATTTGTTCTTTATGATTTTTTTAAATTTAGTTTCTTAAATTTATTATGTAAAGTTATAATGTAAATTTTTTTACAGATATCGGCTTATGGAATTAAATTTAATCAGGCAATTAAGAACTCAATATACATAGTTAGGGTATATTTTTTTCTATTTTCTGTCCGATCAACAGTATTTGATTTTGAAAACTTTATGATGATTATTTTTAAAGTTTAATTTTTATAGGAATAGTTGATCAATACAAAACTACGAATAGTACGATCACCGATAGTAATAGTAGCGCTCATATATTGCTATATATTGAGATATATCATTCTATATATTGAGATATCTATATATTGAGATATATTGCTATATATTGAGATATCGCTCATATATTGCTATATATTGAGATATATCAATTTATTTAAATTATTTATCTATATCTATCTATCAATTTGATAAAAATATCAATCAGCAATAGTAGTGATCATTGATTCACAAGGTGCGAGATATGCAATATACACGAAACTGCACACGAAAAATTAACGTTGAAATCAAAACACAACTTGATAAATTTCCAATGTATATATAATCAGCAAAATTTCAAAAATCTGAAATTACTTATTTATTTTGTATAATTTATTGCTATTTCAGAATACACTTATTTTGCTATATTTACGTGTTAATATTGTTTTCGTTTGGTAATTAGTTGAAAAAAAGTTATACTACTTTGAATGTTATTCAATACAGTATTTTACCCTAATCCTCACATACGTGCTTACATATGTGAGTACGTACTTTGTATCAGTATTAAAGTATCGTAGTATATAGCATCTTATTTGAAGTTAAACACTGTAGTATATGCTACAGTGTATTTAATTGAAAATATTAAAAAACCGTGGAATTTCTAAGCAATACGTAGGTCAACTGAACGACCAAATAAAGTCTAAATGGGACTTACTTAAGACGTCCATGTGACGTCCTTATGTTAGCGTGACGTCGAATGAACGTCCAAAGGACGTCCATTTGACATCATAATTTAGGTCCATCCCAGTGGGCACAGGACGTAAAAAAGACGTCTTTTAAACGTCTTTTGAACGTTTTGGACGTCTTTTGAACGTTCAAAAGACGTCTTATTTAGGTCCTGTGCCCACTGGGATATAACCATATAACAACCACCGTTTCGGACGGACGTCTTGTGTTACATTTGGTACGTCCACCGAACGTCTAATCAACGTCTATAATGGACGTCCATTCGTCCAAAAAAGACGTCTTTTCGACGTCTATAAGACGCCCCCATGCCCACTGGGTTGGTTTCTCCTATACACAGGCGAATTTGCCCAGATTATTGGAAAATTAGACAACGATCAATTTAACTGTGTTGTTTTAAAAAATTGTGTTTACAAAAGCGCTTTCACAGATCCATGTGACTCTAAAATCTTTAACATTGTTTTTGTTAGAGATATAAAAACTCACTTGAAACATGTTTGTCTAAGTAAAAAACATTTTCAAAGAAAAGCAGTATGTCTAGCTTATAAAGAAAGGTTTGTCTTGTCATGTTTGTGTCATGACATATAAAATTTGTTTACAACCCACTCTTTAACTAAATAATAAACTTTAAAAAGTTTTTTGTACCTTTGTGAAGTATTAGATCAAATAACAATATACTTAATATATATTTTACAATGTTAAACATCAAAAAAATTGAATTTTTAAAAATTTACCTATTTGGTGATTGTCTGTATTGTTGTAAGATTTTGATATTGTTATTTAAATATTTATAAGTATAAATAAAAAAATTTTATTTTTTTATTTATACTTATAAATAAAAAAAATTTTTTTTTTTATTTATAAGTTTTTTTATATTTTTTAATATTATTATAGTAGTGGAATTGCCTAAGAAACCTACTAAAAATATTATGTCACCGATAATTTCTTTGTCAAGAAAATCTATTTTAAAACAAGAATCGTATTCACAATCAACATCTTGTAAAAGTCGTTCTTCTGATAATTTATCACTGATAAGTTCTGCGTCACTATCACCTAGCCATAAGTTAAGATTATGTTCTCGATCACCTGTCTCCAAAAGCAGGCCATGTTCGCTCTCACTTTCACCAGTCCTAATGTCTGGATCAAGTTCATGTTCACTTTCGCCTATTCGCAAGCCAAATCTCGCTCCCCTTTACCTGTGCATAGTTCTAGATCATACTCAAAATCACAGAATAATCATTTCCATTCAGTGTTTTTAAAGTCAAAATCGAAAGCAAAGAAACTGGTTCGATGTATGAATAGTAATTTCCCAATGGATGAAGCACGTAAGTTAAAAAAGTTTTTTTTAAGTTTTATTGATTAAAATTATCTATCGAATTCATCTAGAAAACACAGAGAGATTTGGTTAACTGTTTAATGTCAGTTTTGTCAATATAATTACCTAAGTACTTTTATTAATATAAGTACTTTTATTAATATAAGTACTTTTACCAATATAAGTACTTTTATTAAGTTTACTTAATTTAAAAAAAGGTATTTGAAGGAATACACAATTTTTTTATGACGAAAATTGTCTCATAGATTCAATTTTGAAAATAAACTCTTGCTCTATACTCTTACTTTTTGTTTTAAACTGACATTTTCTTAAATGTAAATATTATGCAATTTATATACTGTTAATAAGTGAAACAAAGTTTAATATTTGGATTTTTTTATATGTAATTTTAGGATTTCAAAAAAAGACAATATCTCTTTTAACTTGTATCGTTGACCTATTTGAGAATCAAGTTCACCAAATAAATAATGATTGTACAAAAGATGTGGAAAAATTTGATAACATGGATAAATTCAAAGAACTAGAGGAGTCTTTATCAAAAAAAGACTTTTTTTCATTTATGGTGAATTGTTTTTGAGAATTCTTTTTCATAAATACCCTATTTACTACAATAAAATTTTTTTTGTGTGAAATTTTTAATGTAGTCTTTGTAAAAAGTGCTACCAACATGTCCGTTTGATATTAAATTATGTATAAAGTTAACAGTTAGAACCCCTCTAGCTTAGAAGTTATTAATGTTAGTTTATGTTTAAATGTTATTCAAATATGTATAAGCAAATATATATATTTTAGGTTGGTCACTTAAAAATGGTTGGTGGCGAGGCAGTACGGGAAAATGTGAGAAATCTCATGAAAAGGTACACAACAATATACATTGATATGTTTTCCAGGCTTATATGGCGTCGTATTCTATATTAATGGATTAACTAACTCATAGACAATAATATGGATTAAAAATCAAATTAAATGTTTTTCAAATTAAATTTGAACAGGTTGCAAGGTTGACTATAAAACTTCGAACTTGATAACCTAAAGTTCAAACTTGAATTCAAAAAGTTGCCTATAAAAATTAGAATTTAGCAGGTCGAATTCGAGGCCTTAAAAAGTTAAAAATTATTTGTTTGTTAAACCTGTTTTAAATTTTTTTTTTTTAAAACAGGTTTAACAATTAATTTTTAGATTTCAACAAATTAAGTAACAATTTACTCCATTACGCAAAAATAATTATTTTATTTAAGTTTCTTATTTTATGCGAGTTTTTTATTTACAGTTCTGATAATTTCTATTAATTTAGGTTAATGTCCTACTCTGTAATGTCATGTTTTAATATGTTTAGAACAAATAGACACGAGCAAAAAAAGTTATCATTTAAAGAGACAAAGATATGTAGTGTGGTTGTTGGTGAGTTTATATTGATATATTTATATTTAAGATTGGTATTCTATAAAATGAGTAATAACTTTAAAGTGTTTTAACATATTTCATTTTGTTTAGCGAGTGTGTTGTCAAATCACGCGACAACTGAAATCGAAGTTTTGGATTCAGTGGAAAACGTGTTAAAATACGCTCCAGAAAAAAAAAAAGATGTATAGTTTTGAACTTTGAAAAAGAAATCCAAGCAGCTGCATTATATTTTTATTTGAGACTTTATCGTGGCCATTCTTTTATGTAAATAAAAGTGTAATTGGTAAAAGAAACTGTAACTGGTAATATTTTGGCGCTTGAAAATAGTTAAGTTTTTGAACATGTTACACATGTTACAGCGTATGTTCAATTCTTTAAAGAAGTTGTTTAAATAAATAATACATTTTTTAATAGAAAGTATAAAAATTGTATGTAAAAACAAGAGGCATATTTAGTCGGTTTTCCGACCAATAACCGATATCTTGTAAATCCTTTTTGCGACGTCGCATCGACGTCTATTTTTCACCCTGGATACGACGTCGTAAAATTGTTACACTTTACGACTTTACTGCGACGTCAAAACGACCAACCTCGCGACGTCAAAACGACGTCGTACCGACGTCATTGTGCTTGCTGGGGTAGTATGTTTAAATGACTGTTTTTTGAACAGTAGTAACTGAAGCTATACTTTAAATAAACAAAAATGAACTAACAAATGACAACTTGATTCATTAATTGTAGATATTAATAACTATGTTTATAACTCTTCTCATTTACCACTACTTGGTTTGAGCAGCAGAGAACATCATATTATAAAATGGTTTTTTCAAATGAAAGATTGAAAGCTATTAGTCATCAGTTTCATATTTTAGAGGAAATTGATTTTGAATAGCTTTCTTTTTTAATAGGTTATTACCAAGATTAATAAAATTGGAAGAATTTCAAAATATATCTACTGAAAAATGTTATGAAAGATTTTTACATCATTACAATCAATCATCAATCAAACATAAAGAAAGTAAAGTTTGGATGTCAAATAGTGAAACTTGAATGTCAAATTGTGAGGCTTGGATGTCAAATGGCTTGAGGAAAAAAAATCAAGTACAAAAAACAATTATTGAACACTAAAAAAAAAAGTCTGGTCTGTCTGGGTCAATAGAGAAATATAATAAAATGAAAAGAAGCATTTTAAAGCAAACAAATAATACTATAAATATTTGCAAAGAAACTTTCTTCATAAGGTGAAAAACAATCCAAAATATACTTTTTCTACATACTTTATAAAGTGAAAAATAACTCAAATTTATACATTAAAAAAAAAAAAAAAATAGAAAGCCAAAAATAGTAAATGAGAAAATAACAATAGTATTGGTTCAACAATGTATTACAAAATTAATATATTGAAGCTGATATTTCGAACAAGTATTTTTATTTTATCTACATGAAAAAAGGTAATGTAAATGAACTTTGAAACAGAAATAAGAATTAAATTTTGAAAAACTCCTGTTGACCTAGCACTTGTAAAGTTATATTTGTCAAAGTTTAACATAAATAAATCTAGTGGGTAGAGTGAAATAAATTCTTATAAGTTCAAAATTTAGCTCTGTAAGTTTTTCGAAAACCTCTGTCAGTTAAACAGCAAAAAATAGTGCCCCATCTAAACTCTGTATAATGGCTAATGTGAGTCCTTTATTTAAAAACATAAGTAAACTGCAAGAATTTTTTTTTTTGTAAAGCAATGCAATAAATTGTAAAGCAATGCAATAAATTAATTTATCCAATAAATTAATAAATTAACAAAGTGTTAAATTAAAATAACTAAATAATCTTTTTCACAATCAACAACGTCATTTTTTAAATAGTTAAAGCTGTATTACAAATTTATTGGAATCCTTAGATTTTTATAACATGCTAAATGAAAAGCAATTGATATTTTATATACTGATTTTCATTAAACCTGAAAGTTGAACAGCATTCAAACTTAGATACGATTAAGCCATACTAAATCTTTTAATTTCAAAAAATATAAAAACGATACTAAATCATCTAAAGAAGGTGGGAGGTGAAAAGAAAATAGACAATTAAATAGAAAATTGTAAAACATTGTAGATATTACAATCCCACAGTAAAACGATGCAACCTATGTTTATATAAATGTCATAATATCTTACACCAATGATAACTTATCAAATAAGAGGAATAAATTAGTATCTAAACACTACAGTATAACTTTATATTTCAACGATTTTTTTGTTTCTTGATTTAAATTACATGGCTGATGATTGCCTTTAGGCAATCAATAAGTTAACTTTTGTTACTTTTCGTTTCTTGGGTAAAAGCATATTTATCAAACAGAAATAGATTTTGTATTTGGACCATTGTTTTTCTCATTATATATCAATAATTTCCCTGCATAAAGTTCGGATTTATTTCCTTAAATTAATAATAAGTGCAAATGTTATGCAGATGATAATAAAACTATTACTACAGTTAAAAACAAGACTTACAATTTTGTGAGATAATATTGATAAACAAACTAATTAATTTGACATATTGATAAAAAAAGACATAAGAATATATTTAATAAAAATATATTATAGAAAAAGAAATAATGACAGTAATGAGATCAAACGATATAAAGTGTAATCACTGTGGTTGTAAATAAAAATATCAAATACGGTTGTTAATAAGGAGAATCGTTAGGAAAATACTATAAAGATAATGTACTGCACTTTTGTGAAAATCTATTTTCAAATATGCAACACAATCTTTGTAACAAAAAGATATTTAAAAAATTAGAAATGTATATAACAAAAAGCTATAAAAAATTTGAAACGTATATAACAAAAAAGTATATTAATTACAGAGTCAAAGCATTCAAACCAAATTTAAAATTTAAAGATGCATTATTTTTTGGAATATTTTATGTATGGGATTGGTTGGGGACACAATCTATGAGATTGTGATTCATTAACACAGCAGCTTAGACACTTTATTATTAATATTTTAGGTTTTTAGAATTATTCTTAGCACAAGCAATTATATCATGAGATAAAAAATGAATTATTGCAGGGTAAACAACATTTTAATAAGTTACGTTTAAGATTTTTGCAAGTTGAATTCTAGCTTTGTTTTCAATTCTTTTAGCGTTAGACATAACATTTTTACAATGGTTTCTTGCAGTCATAAACAGACGTCTGTTTTCTGGAGAATTGTTTTGCTGATAAATATGGAAGTAACGGTTTCGATTAGCAATCGCAGCAGCACAGTGTGAGGAAAACCATGGAGGAGAGTGAGGCTTGACCTGGAATTGTCGAGAGGGACCATAAAATTTCTACCCAAAGAAAATCACGGAAAGAATCCCAATCAGCTTTACTGTGGTTGTAAGAGGTACGATAATAGGGGAATTAAGGTGACGAAGAAGAATGAGATATTAGTTTTAGAGAGATCAAACTGTGATCAAAAGCACCTAAAGGTGAATGTGGAGAAACTGAGAACTGACTAGGATCAGAAACAAGACATAAGGCGAGTAGAGAAGGTAAGTAATTCGGGTTGTCAGGAAAGTGAGTTGGAAAGTTAACTATTTGAGTTAGGAATTGTGAAACGCAAAAGTTGTGGGCTTTAAAGCCTGCAGAGTCACTGACACTAGAGCCAAGCCATTCAGATTGGTGACCATTAAAGTCACCGACAACAACTATATTAGCTGATGGATAAAGAGAGAGGGCTTGGTCAATATGATCAGAATAACATCAAAAAGAGTGCAGTCTTGAGATGAAGGAGAGCAATATAAAAAAAATAGAAAGGCAATAGAGTGAAGTGGTGCTAAACGAAAGCCCATGAAAGGATAGTCTGCGGATTTAAACCTAGTTTCACGACAAATGGGTGAATTCTTACGAATGTAAATGCCCAGGCCAAGCATGTGACTATTGGAGTCTTTACGAATTAAAGGAAAATAACCATCAACACTATGATCGCAAGATGAGACAGCTGAACTCAAATTAGTCTCACAAAGTGCAAGAAGTCTCAACAGAAGAAAAGTCACTTCGAAGACCACAAATATTAGTGAAGGATAGGTTTCGAGAACTTGGTGATGATGATGGTTTTTTGTGTTTTATAGTTTTTGGTACTTTGTTCATTTTAAAATTAGATTGAAGAACTTGACTCAAAGCACAGATAGTACTCAGAACACTGTTTAATAGCCCAAGCAATTGCCTCATTACTACTAATAAACCCTAAGCCGTAACAAAGGGCTCCAAATGTGACTTTGCAGCATACACCAAAAGTACAAACAGGGACACCATCCATGCGCAACATGGCACTGTTAATACTTTGATATTTTTCATCTGTTGATGGAATCAGCCTCTCTGAGAGCTATCACAGAGTTCAGGAAACCTGACTACCAGCCAGCCTCAGTACCATAAAACAGAGTTTTAGAGCAGTACCCTCATTAGGAGATAATAGAATGAGTTGCCTAGTCATAAAAACAGAGACACAAGCAAAACCCATGCATTGAGTCAAGAAGATCCAGCATTCAACATCCTAAACTGGAAACAATGTATTAAAATTAGATCTACTCCAGCTTTATAGATGAAGTAGGGGTGCAAAGCTGGTCAACAAATAGAATCTGTTTACCCCTTAAATACTAAACAATTACCATGGAGACAACTGATTTTAATGAAATATTAAGCAATTACCTTCATAAATGAAGAAACTAACAGCAAGTAGATAAATAAAAAACAAAAATGCTTCAAAAACATTCAAAAATTCAATAAAATAACTCCATCCTTTTTTTATAAAATATCTTAAATTCACGAATAGCAAAAATTAATGTTATAAGTAGAAAAATTATTTGTGAGCCGATAACACCAAGGGTATGTTCTGTAGTTGATGCATAGATCATAAAGTTATTAACATTAAAATAAGTTAAAATTCCTCCAAAAGGAGGAAATTCAAATGTTAATGTCACCATGTTAAAATAATTTGTAGCTGCATTGAATAAGGCAAATTCAAAATTTAAAGCCCGTAATTGGCGATCAATCCACTTTTTCTGCTTTAACTGATTTATATATATTAGATTTTTTCTTTTTGGAAATATTTTAATAACATAACCTCCACCACCATAGACTTCCAAAGCAGATGAGAATGAGTACCCATCTAATTCTTCTGAAGTTTGATACCTCCATGGCAATGATAATGCACTAGACTGAGACTTATAACTTATTGTTGGTCTGGTCCAATCTAAGTCAAAGTTCTGTGTTTCTTCAATCGAAGCTTTATTGGCAGACAAACAAGAAATATATGCAGTCAAAACTGTGGATGTAACCAAGAATCTAAATCAAAAAAGTTTTTCAGTTTATTAGGATTAGATTTGTTCAACTATTTTCATTTCAAAACCTAAATAAAAAAAGAAACATATATTGCTGAAAATATTTGTTATCTTGTTAAATATTTAAAAGGTGCATTGGAACATTATCTAAGGCCTTTTTTTTATATCAGAAAATTCTCCTTCATTCTTAATATGTACAAAACAACTCTTTTCAGCAGGGGTCTGGGGTTAAATCGCACAATTTAGAAGAGTGTCCAGGAGATTTGTTTTTCAAGATGGGTACTAAGAGGCATGTGACATACTGAAATTTCTAGTGTCTTAAATACTGGTTTCAAACAAGGATGACTAGCAAAAAAGTTGAGCTAATTAAAGCTAACACAACCCTGACAGGACACCTAATTGCCACTTTCTTAGAACTACATTTCCTATAATCATAATTCTTTTTTTGAATTCTTTAATAAATTAGATCAAAATTCATATAAAGAATTTAAATTTTATCAGAAAATCACCTGAAAAAACTTTGAACAGGTATAACTTTTTCACAAAAAAATTTGTTGATGAATTCTGATCCACTATCATATAACACCAAAAAAAAAAAAATTAACAATTCAAAACTTAGTGTTTCAGAAATAAAATTACAAACTGAAATTTTAGAATTCGCTCACTACTAATTCAGTTCTTACTCTTATTAGAAATTACTGTTATTACAATTATTATTTCAAACATTAAATATTCATTTATTAAAACTATTATTTCTAATATTTAACATTTGTTTATTCTGACTATTATTTGAAACAAATTTCAAAACTACAAAAACATTTATTTTGAATTGCATAAAATTGAAAAAACAATGTGCGTAATGATTTAAACCACGTAACGATTTAAACTATGTGAGGATTTGAACCACAATTTAAACCAGGATTTTAACCCTAATTTATACCAGAGTAAAGATTTAAACCATGGTAATCCACTTCAGAAACGCTAACCTCTTAGGTGTATTGTATGACAAATGTTTTAATAGTATTTAATGAACAAAAGAGTTTATTAAAACAGCAAATAAATGGTATAAATCAAAATAAAGGAGGTTTTGCTGCAATGCAGTTTTTAAGTAAAAGTTAAACTGTTAAACTTGATATATGTTTTAACATTACAAAATTATTTATTTGCAGATATTTGTAGACACTTTCGTTCACATTTTCTTATACAAAACATGTTGCGACTCTTTATCGCCATTACCTCAGTATCAATGGCTTGTATGGTGGCAATGGTGGCAAAGGTTCCGCGCTCTTTCTGTGACAAACACGCTCAAAAGTTCACTACTACTACTTACGACTACTATTAACTTCAGCATTAACATAAAGAGATTTATTCATTACAATTATTATTTCTAATATTAAACATTCATTTATTGCAATTATTATTTAAAATATTAAAAAAAAGCAATGGCTAGCCATCACTAATAGTTAATAATTAAAATAACAATTCCTCACATGCCTTGACATATTAACTAAAAACTTTTGGGCATTAAATCGAAATTTAATTAATCGAACCAATATACTATGCAATAATATAAATATATTAGAAGTTTTTATTTGAAACATTTATTTAAAAAGCTTACTCTTCAAAAGTACAAGTTAATTTTTTTATAAAGTTTTGAATTTCTGCTGGAAAAAAAGCAAGGATTTAAGACCTATAAATAATAATGAAAAAAACATATTTACATTAAAAAAAAGATAAAAAAAACTCAAACCTTTTCAAAACTGTACTCTTAAAAATTTATTAAACTAATAACAAAGACCTATCATGTTTGCAATTATAAACTTACTGAGAACAAAAATCTTGTTAGAAATTATTCAATGCTGATATAGTCCTATTGTTATTAGAAACAAATAAAAACAAATTATTAATCTGTTACCTTCAAATTTTTTAGATAACTTGATCTCAATCTGTATAATTCATTTTGGTTTTTTATGAGTGTCATAAAAGTCATATTTAGATGGAAAGAAAAGATTTTTGATCAAGTAACTATACATAGCTAGATTTCTGGTGTATTGCATTAAAGAGTTTGTATCAATTATGTTTCATCACAAAAATCAAGAAACAAAATGATGTTGATATAAAATTAGCTGTATATGGAAGGCAAGCATTCTAATGTTACTCTGTCAACCACCTTAAATCCAGATTAAGAAAATAATAAAATTCCAAATAAATTGAGCAAGTGTGAAGGATATTCTTTTAAAGATTTCAAAGATTCATTTGCTTTTATTAAAAAAAAACATACCATAACCTGCAGATAAATTTGAAAAAATTGAACATTTCTTTCTTAGATTACACAGTGTCTGAATATCTAAAAGATATGGTAAGAATGGTTGGAAAAGAAAGCTATGATGATGTAGTTTATTTTCAAACAATTTTAAGCAAAACCTTTAGACTTAAGATAATATATAATCTATGGAAAAAAACTTTAATTTATCCAAATATTAAAAAAAAAAAAAAGTTTTTGAATA
This sequence comes from Hydra vulgaris, assembly GCF_038396675.1. Classification (NCBI taxonomy): domain Eukaryota; kingdom Metazoa; phylum Cnidaria; class Hydrozoa; order Anthoathecata; family Hydridae; genus Hydra; species Hydra vulgaris. The sequence goes on along the minus strand of NC_088926.1, from coordinate 511,770 downwards.
ATATCTTCATTGACATCAAAATACTAGAAATTTGAGTATTCCGCATGGCTCTTTGTTAACTATCTTAAACACAATTCCTGGGCTTTTGGCTGAATTACGTGATTTCTACCAAAATCCTGATGAAAAATTTGTTTTGTACATTTTTGGAATAAAAAGAAGTTTTCTGATGATAAAAAAATTTTTGGAAATGTTTTACAAGGTCTTAGAGCATATTGTTGTGCATTATTTCCAGTGGTTATTATTTAAATGCCATAGTTAAAGTAAAAGCCAAATTAATACCACTATGTTCTGCAACTATGGTTATACTATGTTTATTATGGAACAACTTCACTTTTTAAATTTCACTATCTCTATTAAAAAAAACAAGTCAAATTTATTAGGTGTGCTGCCATTCTCTGTGTACTCACTCAGAGAATGGCAGTAGAGAATGGTTGGGAAAAGATTATTTTATTCTCTCTTAACTCACCCTGAGATAAAATTAAGATCTAAATTAAGCAAAGGTCATCAAATACAAAACATGTACGGTCCAAGGTCGAAAATCATTTTTACATCTAAAAATAAAAGATGCACCTATATACCATCTTTAATGACCAAGTAATCAACTATTAAATCTTATAAAATATATTCTAATTTTATATATTTTTTAAAAGATTATTGATAAAAAATAAAAAATTAAAACATAATTCAAAGAAATCCGTCTAAGTATATAAAGTTGATATAAAAAGTTTATAAGTAAGTCTTTAAATTGCAATTTTCCATTAAAAAGTCTTTGAAAAAAGCAAACAAACAAGGGCACGTTTTCTCTAGAAAAAGCATGATACCAGGAAAAAGAAATACCACAATAATGTAATCTGTTCATAAAAAAGCTATGTAAATACCTTTTGAATTCCTTTTAAAGCAGAATACAGAATACCTAAATGAACTTTTTTTAATAAGAAAAGTGTTTACAATTGTTTTAGTATATACAGAATATCAGGCAAGTGCATGTATTTATATTATATATTCAGCTGTGAAAAAGACATTTATGTCTCTTATTGAGTAAAACATAAATCATCATTAAAAATAAAGAATTAGTTTTAAAAAAAGTATCAATTAGGCACATGTGGATAACTGTGGGCACAATTTTGAATCTCTCATCATTGCAATCCAAACACCTCCCACCATCACCCCCTTTAAACACTAAAAAAAAAAATTTAGTTTTTTTCGTTATAAAATTTTTCAACAACTGCTGTTAAAAGATGTCAATTATTAAAATGATAGTGGTCACGACTAAGAACCATTTATAAGCTTAGATTTGTGAGTATAAGTTGATAAAATAATTTTTTTTATAGATTCATGGATAGCGATGAAAAAACAAATGGACCATTTGAAAGACAACTTTTAGCGGAGATATTAGTCCGAAAACTATCAAGAAGAAAATCGCATAAGAAATCTCAGTCTGTCTTAAAATAATTGCACAAATTGCATTGATGAATCTTATGTGAAAGATTTAGCAAAATTATTTAAACCACCAAAAAAAGAGTGAGTAGGAGAAACTCCACATAAGCTAGAGTCAAAGAAAAGCCGCAGATCAAGTAGTGAAGGTAAGCCATAAGGGTTGTCTAAAAAAGAAATCACAAAGATCTGTGTTGAAGGTGGAAAAAAAAGAAGTAAAAAATTTTTGCGTCAGCACAGTAAGCGGTACAAGTGACAAGCGTTAAATGGTACTAACAAAACAATAACATTTATGAACGTTAAGAATTATACTAAAAAAGTAATTTTTTTAAATAATGTATGTATTAATGTAATGATTTACACTTGTAAAAGTTCTAAAAGTTTTAAATTAAATTAATTAAACTTTTTATATATGGTCATTGTATAAAGAACAGTTTCAAATGCGAAATAATGCATTATATATTTATCTGGTTTCACCCGAACTTGTCTAATTCTTATTGCATTAATAACCTTAGATGTGAGATCAGGTAAAAATATTTTTCCAGGAAAATCCATGTACTCTGTGCCTATGCAATTGTCACTTAAAATGAACCAGGGCTCAGGATGTATTATTGGAAGAAAAAAAAAGTCAATCCATGACCAGAAATCTTCAGAGGATTGAATCTGAAGCATAAAAATAAAATCATTTATTTTAACTCTCATCTTAATTACTAACTTACATCAACATCACCATCATCGTCATCATCATCAGCATTATCATTATCATTATCATCATTATCGTCATCATCATAATTATAATCATGATCATCATCATTATCATTATCATCATCACTATCATTATCATCATTATCATCATCATCATTATCATAATCATCACCATCATTATATTCATTATCCTCATCATCATCATCATTATCATCATTATCATAATCATCATCATAACCATCATTATCTTCATAATTATTATCATCATGTAAGTGACTGGGGCCCCCTGCCCCAGCTAAAAATGAGACTTTTTGTAAAATCTCAGTAAAATATAAGATTTAACAGGGGTTGATAGCTGGGACTAGAAAAAAAAAATATCTAATATATCATAATTTTATGTTTACATTTACTATTCATTAAATACATTTATATATTTTTAAACTCTAATTTACTTCCAAAAGATTGCAAGCAACTACTATTAAGTTATGAGTTACTTTAATATAGAGAATAAGTTAAAATACTAGGAAATGTAAAACTGAAGACTTAAAAAGTTGTAAGTTGTATAAAAAAAGAAAACATGAAGATGGGTAAGAGGTATTTTTGATGAAAAAAACATTCATAACTCTTACCCATCTTCTTAAGGATTAACTATAATGTTAAAAAAAGTTTTTATAGGATGAAGGGACAAATACAGTAAAACAATGCAACCTTTTGAATAAATAGCCAAGCAAATATGAATTTTGGTTTATTGTTATAGTGATGATAGCTCGTTTGGGCATTGACCATGATTGTATTTGTATAAAAAAGAAAGAAATGTAACCTTACAAAAATGGGAGAGTGGCTCAAGCTTGGCAGATAAAGTAGGTCTAATTACATTTACAATGTGCTTTAAGACTTTGTCTGAGAGTAAGAGGGTTGTTATTCATCAATATAGGAATACCAACAACATTGCTATATTTTTTTACAGTAAAGTAATGAGTTTTGTTGTCTTTGTGTCCATAAGCCACTGCAAGCCTTAGACTGTTACAGAAGAGAGATCAGATTTAAAATCGTCTGCTTGTTCTAAGCAGTTATAAAGTACAGATTTTTTGTCAAGACAAGAGTATAAAGTTGAGTTGTCAGCAAATAGAGCCACTTTAGATTTAATTAAGATCCTTATTGTAGATATGAAATAATACAGGAATAAATATAGAACCTTGTGACACCATTAAAGTTCTTGAAATAAAGAAGAGGCCTTCAAGAATAACTATAATTATGCAGTTAAAAAGAAGTGATTTAATAACCTCAAACTATTATATAAAGAAACTAATAACAGAGTGAAGATTAATTGTAGGATAGTTGGAGAGATCAAGGTTTTCTAGAATTTTGAAAAATTGAAACCACTAGGAACTAGCAAAAATTGAAGAGAGTTGTGGAGAACAATTTTTGAAGACAATGATGGAAATCTATTCTGGAGCACAAACTGAAGAAGTGTTTAATTGAGAATTAACTTTAGCATTGGAGGCCAGAGTGATTTGGATGTTTAACAATGGGTTAATTTGTTTAACTGTCAGGAAGAGTATGGCCATTATATTCAAGAGTCAATTTAGAGTTTTAGTAGATAAGAATAACAAGATGTTCTTGTAATAAAGATGAAAAAAATGATTGTTGAAAAATGCGGAGTAGAATGAGGCTTGACTTTAAATTGAAGAGAAGTAATAAAAGCTTCCAAACTTTTATTCCAGAAGGAACAAAAGCTTCCAAGATGCACTTTTTGCATACATATTATGAATATAAACATATCTGTTTGCTATTTATTTAGGTCCTGGCATACAATATCCTTTCATTGTTATATAAACTTTAGTATTTATATGGTGCAGTATTTTCCAAAAGTGAGGACGATCAGATAAATGTGTGGTGTGACTCTAGCAAGTCAAGAAAAGGAAGCATAATATTAGACAAATTAGAAAAAACATTGTATCAAACAACATTTCTTAGAAAAGATTCAAGTAATTTAGGTATCAGAATGTAGAGAGGTAGCAGCTCCATTAGAAAATGGTAGCCGTAGAAGTAAGAAAATTTGAAGAGTGCGTTTAAATATTGTATGAATGAGCTTTAGTTAACGGGTGATGCAGAAGTTATCGGACAAAATAAAAACGTCAATAACTTATTTATAAATAAAAAAACAAACTACTAATATATTTTTTTTAAATAAAGCATTTATCTTTTAATAAATATATATTATTTTTTATATGAAAAAACACCACCATCTGCAATTGATCTCAATTTTGCTCTGACGCCTTTTATATGCGACTGTAACAAGTTTAAATCAATTTCTTGTAGTTTTAGTTTAATACGATCAATCAAAACTTGCTCGGTTGAAACTTGCCAATCTCCCTCGTAAACCTTCTGTGCCAAATGTCCCTAAAAATTTTCAATTGGTCGTGCTTGAGGCACATTATTTTTTTTTTTTTTTTTTTTTGTTCATTTAACAATATTCTAAAAATATTTAAAAAAGTGGTAAAAGTGTCGCTGGTACATAATATATGAAGGACACGGAAACTCGAAGAAGATCATAAAATCCTGTCACCGAGTACCGTTTAACAATACAAAAATTATAAACCAATTATTTCAAAAAAATATAAAATAAAAAGTAAATACCGTTTAAGAAAACCTTCATACAAATAAAATAACCTCAATTATAAAACACCGTTTAACAAAACAATAAAAAAATAAAATCAAATATTTGACAATAGTAAATACCGTTTTTATGAAAACCGCCACACAAATAAAAAACTGAATAAAAACAATAAAAAATAAAAACAAATATTTTAAATTACATTTAGAAACACTTATAAAAGAGAAATGAGATCAGAAGAACTCGAAATATTTTCTACTGAGAATATAACTTTTTTCAGTTTGTTTTTGAAAGAAGAAAAATTCCAACTTTGGGAAAAATCAAAATTTTTTAAAACTATTTGGTTCCACAAATAAGCTCCGCGATAAGATACAAGGGACCTTTCAAATTTTGTATACAAATAATGTTGATAAATAAAATTGACATTTCTTAGATCATATTTGTATTTGGGCTTTATTGCATATAAATTTTGAAAAGGTATTGGAGCTAAGTTTATCTTACATTTAAATATAAAGCAAAGAGTGTTAAAAACATTTAGTTGGTATATATTAAGAATACTCATTTTCAATAAAAGTGGTTTTGCATGAGTAAAACGATCTTTAAAATTTATTAGTCGTGCTAGATGCTTCTGTTGCCGATAAAGAGGATCTAATTGACTTTTTTTAGCACTGCCCCATGCGATATTTGAATAATTTAGATGGCATTGAATAAGTGAGTAATAAAGTTGAATTAATGCGTGTTTATTTACAAAACTTCTCGCTTTGTATAATACTCCAATATTTTTTGAAACATTGTTGCGCAAGGTTTCAATATGATTTTTCCACGTAAGGTTATCATCAATAAAAACACCAAGTATAATTCAAATAAAACAATCACAAGTATAACTTTTGATTGTTTTATTTGAATATTATCTATATATATTTGAGGCATATCATTTGGCAAAAGATGTTTTTTGGATTTTGGATGAAATAGAGTCCATTTAGATTTTTCTATGTTAATTGATAACTTATTAGACTTAAACCATTTTGAAATTTTAATTAGTTCTATGTTCATGTCATTAAATAGTCTTATGATATTATTGCTAGACAAAAAAAAGTTTGTGTCCTCAGCAAATATTATTGTTTTTAAATTTGAGGCATTATAAAGATCATTGATATAAAAGAGAAAAAGAAGTGGTCCTAGTATAGACCCTTGGGGGACACCACATGTTATATCTAGTAAATTTGTTGTAGAGGATACATCAATTTGCACATACTGTTTACGATTGCTTAAATAGCTCTTAAGTAATATTAGAAAATTACCACAGATTCCATAATTTTCTAGTTTTTTAATAAAAATCTCATGATTTATCGTATCGAAGGCTTTTGATAGATCTATGAACACTGCAAGAGTAAATTGTGATTTTTCAAACGAATCTGCAATATTTCTAGTCAGATGAAGCACTGCTTGTTTAGTGGAATTATGTTTCTTAAACCCATATTGGGTTGTACATAGTATTTTATTTTTAGAAAGATGATCATAAATTTTATTGTGAAGGATCCTTTCATAAATATTTGAAAAACCAGAAAGTACAGAAATTGGACGGTAATTAGTTATATTTGATAATTCCCCCCCCTTTAAATATTGGTGTAACTTTGGCTATCTTTAGTTGATCAGGAAATATACCTTGTTTAATTGAACAACTAAAGACCTGAAAGAGTATAGTTTTTATGATCTCGTAAGAACTGATTATAACGTTACCATTTATTTGATCTGGGCCTATCAATTTATTGGTTTTTAGCATTTTGTAAGCACATTCAAACTCTTTAATCGAAAGTTCAAAGTTATTAAGTATAGAAATTATCGGAAGATTAAGATCATTAATTGTGTTAGTTATAATTGGAATATTTTTTTCTAAATTTGGACCAATTGTTACAAAAAATTTATTTATTTGATTTGCTATATCTTTAGGATTATATAAGAAATCATCATTGTTTTTAATAAATTTTGGTAAGTTGCATGTTTTAATTTTTTGACATTTGGGGGACTGGACATTTGGAAGATTGGATTCTTTATCAACGTAATAGACATATTGGTCTATCCAATTTAGAGAATCTTTAGAATAATGAGAAATTTCTAAATCTGGCCAAAATAAATAGCTAAAGTCTCTATGATACTTGTGAATAAATGGAAGTCGTTTTTCTAAACATTAATTAATATAGATTGATGAATTGATCGATACAGCCTTGGAAGTGCGAAACAATGGCTCGGACATACCACGGTCAGATATGGCTATCCACTTAATAATTTTTTTCGGAAATTTCTCTTTTCCTATAAAAAGAACACTTTCTAGGCATGTCTTTTTGTTGTTTGTTTAGTTTCCATAATTTCCAGGCACGTTGTCCCCTGCAAAACAAAATTATTTTTCGTCATCGATGACTTGAAGCAATTTTGTGTTATAGAGTTGGTTAACTAGTTTCCTGCTTTTTTTCTTTGCCTTAATTTGTTGTTCTATGGTGTATTTTGGAGTCTTTTTCACGTTTTCTATATTTAATATTCTTTTTTTTAACTGACGACCAATCGTCGATTGATTTACACCGAATTTAATACCTATTTTTCTCTGACTGACCCCTTGTCGATTGTTGACAAGTCTCGTTAGTTCGGCTTTCTTTTCTCTAGTCCAGGATGTTAGACGACCAGGGTGCTTTCTATCAGAAAACGATTGAACAGTTTCAAGTCTTTTTAGGTTATCATATATTGTACTTCGAGTTAATCCTTCCTTTTCAAATTGATTTACGATTTTTTTTTTATATTAGGTTTATTTACAAAAAACATTTTTAGTCGCTTTCGAAAAGATTCTTGTTCAGCTGCATTTAACCTCATTTTTAACAATTGTGTTTTAAATAATAAAGTTTATATTTTATAGAACATTTATGCCTACGCATAAAACCACAAAAACTAATTATTATGCTCAAATAATGAAATTAGGATTTGTCCAATAACTTCCGCATCACCCGTTGGAATAAAAATGCTCTAGATTGTTTATATTAGAGAAAAAGCATGAAAGAGGAAAGCTAAAACCTGATAATGATGATAATGATGATGATGATGATGATGATGATGATGATGATGATGATAATGATGATGATGATAATAATGATGATTATGATAATCATGTTGATCATAATGATGTTTATATATGCATATATATACGAAATTTAAAATGAACTTTAATTTTAAAAAATATTCTTTAGGATGTATAAATGTTTATGCAGACTTAGTCACAAACCCGGCCCTGGCCCTGGCTATTTTTTATAAAACCTGGCCCCAGCGGTGGTCAAATATCAACCCAGGTCACTTACTATCATTATCATTATCATCATCATCATCATAATCATCATCATCATTGTCTTCATCATCATAATTATCATCATCATCATCATCATTATTATCATCATCATCACCATCATAGTTGTCATCATAATCATCATCAAGACATCATAAACATTATACCCTTTCTAAAACTTGAAAATTTTTATAAACGTTTGTGGTTGTTCTTAGTTTAAGGTTAAAAAGTTCTTCTACATCTCTTGTTTGAAAGTATGAACTCTTTTCTTTTGACATGTATCCAAGGTAAAAAACAACTATAGAAAATAAGCAGTACAGTAGAAGCTCCCATGCAGTTAAATACAACTTAAGTTGCAATAAACGAGCTGCTTTCATAATCTTAATTGAAGACTTTGTAGGTGGTACTGTAGAAGTGTTTATTTGATTGGATGTTATTTCTTCATTCATACTTGAATGAAGCATGCTCTCATTGTGAGCAAGTGTTTTACCTAATAATGGAGGTTATTAATTCTTTTAGGTTATAACTATATTAGATAAAAATAAACAAAAAATTAAAGTTGAAAAGAATACCTTGTATGTAAAGCACATATTTTTCTTCATAAACTGTTACTTTAGAAGCAAATGCATAAAGTAATGCAAATAAGAAAACTTTAGCTGGTTGAATAAGCAATGTATCATGGATATTAAAAAAAAAATGGACATAATTAAATGCAAAAAAAAGATAGACATAGTTAAATGAAAAATTTAAAAAATGAACAATTATCCTGAATAAAATAGCTTTTAATAAAAACATAGTATCAGTTGTTGTTCTCAATAATAATTTTGTAATTTTTAATTTGGTAGCTAATTATTTCAATTTTGTTATTAGTTAACATGCTTGCTGATTATTTTTCTGTTTGTTAATAACTTTAATTTGGATAATAATTAGTTTTATTGGATTGCTAATTATTTAATTGCTAATTGTTTTTTTTATTGTGATTTACTGCCTACAAGGCTGCAAGCAACCAGTATTAAGTTAGGAGTTACTAGAAAAAAAGATTAGAGTTATAGAGCAATGAAACGGCTGACAGAAGAAGACAAAAGTTGTATGTTGTATGAGTCAGGAAAACATGAAGATGGGAGAGAGTTCCAAAGGGTTGAAATGCAGGGAAAAAAACTAGACAAAAAAGTTTTTAGAGCATGCAGGCACGGATACAATAAAAGTATGAGACGAATTACTTTAGCTCTATTGATTTTTACTAACATTTTCTTTCTTTAGACCTTTCAAGAAAATTAAAACCAGTGAAACAGTTTTTCAATACAGTTAAAAAACATAGTGCCTTTACATTTAGGATTTTTATTTTAAATCTTCGAAATGTCGAGGATTCTTTTTTATTTTGAATGTTCGAGGAGTCAAAAATATCGAGGATTCTTTTTTATTTTAGATCTTCGAGGAGTCAAAATTATCGAGGATTCTTTTTTGTTTTAGATCTTCGAGGAGTCAAAAATATTGAGGATTCTTTTTTATTTTAAATCTTTGAGGAGTCAAAAATATCGAGGATTCGTTTTTGAATAGTTTAATAGCAAGAAAACTTGTTTAAATCAAAATTATGCAATAGGGCTGAAGTTAAACACGCACGTGTCACGAACAAAAGTGATAAATAATTTTATTTAATTATGATAAATTTTTTTTTTTGATTGTATAACTGATCTTTAGTAGTTTTAAGAATTATGCTTTACTAAATTTTTTTTCTCTGTTCTAATTTCATTCTTTTACTGTACAGAAAGACTTTTCTAATATTTATTTTTGTCCGATGGCAGATATTAGTTTAGGCAGTCTTGTCACAGGCTTTTAACTTAAATGTTGCTTAAAAGCTGATTAAATATCAAGTTGTATTTCTAAAGATATTGGTAAGCCCAGACAAAAAAAAAGAAAACTATAAAAAATAAAAGTCATAGACCAGCCATCTTCCTTCTAAAGGTTATTTATTTGTTTCTTAAGTTACGCAAAAAGGTACTCTGAGAAAAAAAAAACTGGGGGAATTTTTTAACTTTTTATAGTTTGGTTTAAAGCTGGATTGCTGCTCATAAATATAATAATCATAGCAACTAAACCTTATTTAGGGTTGGGTATTGACTTGGTCAGTGTTTGAAACATGAAAATAGAATAATCTTGAGTAGTATAAAATCAAATGGAAAAAGTGAAAAAAATTTACAAATTAAAGATTTAAGGACTGTTTTTATAAACCAGTCTTGAAATCTTTAGTAGAAGTACCTATAGTACAAGAGAGCTTTTAAATGACTTGTTGTTTTGAAAATGACTTTTCAAATCTAATGTGGGTATTAATGAATATTTAAAGAAGTAAAACCTTCTCTTAGTTATGAAAACCAGAACAAAATTAATGTATTAGTGGTATAGTGCTTGCTTCAGAAAGAAGTTCTGAGTTTAATCCTCACCACATCGTCAATCCTCAACTTTGTTGCTTGACTCAGCCAAACACCCTTTTTTGCCAAGGTTTGTGTTTCAGAGTTATAGAGTTAAAAGAAGGTTGTAACCACAATAAAAAAATAAATAAAGAAGCATCAACATTTGTAGTGGCTCTCAGCCTTGGGGAGATGAATAGGTGTAAAATGTATTGGCTCTCAGCCTCTTTGCCTTGGGGAGAAGAATAACAAAAACAAAATAAAACATTCAGTCAAAACTATAGAGATACTGATGATATTGGAAACTATATTCTACTTGACATGTTGTTTAAGTTTTTGTAATATTTTTTATTTCTTAATATTAAATTAATATTAAATTTCTTAAGTTAAGGCAAGGAATTAAACAAAAAGACACTATAACCTGAAATAATAACTAGAGAAAAAAGAAAACAATTCTAATTTTGAGCATATATTATTTTGACTAATGTTCAATTGGTAAACACAAATATAACAGGCTTCGTTTCAGGATTCCATTGCATAACAGCAGGTATAAGGTATCACATCTTATAATAAATGTGGCTTTCATTTTTAAAAAAGATCTTTTTAAGTGATTCTAAAATAAGTTTATTAATATTTTTTTTTTCAAAAATGAATTTTATGTAAAAACTTTTATTCAAAACTTTATTATTTGAAAAATTTCTCAACTTTAGTATAGCAGCCATAAAAATATATAATAGCGGTGCTGATAAACTTCGGAGATCAACAAACAATTTAAATAATTACTTTATATATATCATTTATTTATATATAAAGTATATTTCTTTTAGTATTATTATTTATTGTTATTTGGATGATAATATTTTTATAATATTAACAGAAACACAAAGAAAAGATTTCAAAGTTTTTATCATAAACTAAACAAAGTTTTATAGAGATTTAACGGTTTAAGATTAATTAATCTGACAGATTTATGATCTAGTAATACATATAAATACAATCAAAAAAACAGACATGCATAAAAAACTAAAATAAATAAAAAAAGCAACTAAAAATTGGTTCTCACCAATCCAAGAGTCACACTTGATAACCAATCCAATGAACTTTTATTCCCTAAAAACATTCCATACAATAGTATAATATAAACAAGTCCAAAAATTGTTCCAACACAAAGTATCCAAGAAATGTATAGAAAGTAATGTGGGAGGTAAAATGGTTTTTCAGACTTTTTATACAAATCTTTTTCAATGCTGCTAAAGTTTGACTTTAGAAAAATTTTGGGGAATAATTGTAAACATAATTAGGATATAAATAAAAGAAACATTTATATGGAATATTTTTAAAAAATTATTTGATATCTATTTCTATCAACCTCTAAATTAATTGATGACAAATGGAAAGACCTTTTGCAATATTTATAAATATTAATTGAGAACTAATAGATAGATCTCCTGCAATGAAGTTTATAATAACAAATTTTATCTACAACAGATCAGTGGCATGTTTTTTTTTTTTTTACTCTTTCAATAAATTGACTCTTTAACAATTTTGCAAGCAACAACTATTAAAAATGCAAAATAACAGAAAGGAACAGTTTAAAAAGGAAGAAAACAATAAAAAATGCAAAAGTTGACAAAAAAAACCTATTTAAGAGATGATCATATACATAGGGCAGATTAACTTGGCAAAATATTAAAATCTTTTTTTTTTTTTTCTAAGGAGATATTCAGGTTTTAAGATTTTGCTGAAAAACTCCTTAAACTAGCAAGTTTCAAATAAGAATGCACTTTTTCAAATAATTGCAGTGCATGCAATCACATTGTAATTATTTAAAAAAATAATTTTTCAAATAATTACAGAGCCTGGAATTGAAAAAAGGCTAAAAAACTTTAGTTTTATAGTGTCAGGGTTCTCTTATGTCCTGATTTTATGAAGAAGAGGGCAGCACTAAATTAGTTAAAATTAAAATATGATGTACAAAAAAACAACACGAGATGATCAAAAGCAAGAAACAGTTAAAAAGATGCGACTTTGAGAGATTGAACTTTATTAATGAAACAAAAGATCAGCACTGCCTACCAAAGTCATCTTTAATACTGTGATCAATAAAGAATGATTAAATAATTTAAAAAACTTTCTCATATAAATAATAAAAAGAAAACATATGGAGAAGATCAGCATGCCAGATTTTAAAAAAACATTTGATATGATTTTTATATGGAAAAGGTGAGGCAAGATCAAAAGCACTATCTAATGCAAGATGGAACTTTTCTGTTATAATGGTTAACAAGTTAGCAGTTTGATTGTAAGAGAGGTTCATTTAAGTTTATATTAGACTTAAAATGAAATACTAAATATTAGTTCATTAAAGACTTGAAAAACCTGCTAACAATAGCAAGAAGATAACTCAGGCAAAACATCTCTAGACTTTAAAAAAATTAAAACTGATGTCTATTTGAACTCAATAAAAACAAGAGTTAAGTTAAACGTATGTTAAATAGTTTAGAGATTTGGACAGAGTTCTGAATAACTTTCTCGTAAGACTGTGACAGGAATGTTGTTAGTGCCACAAACTGTAGAGTTGTTTAGGTAAGAAATAACATCGGCATCAAAAGTTTTGTTATATAATTATTTGGAAACAATACGAATGAGATGGAGAATGTGGTCATTTAGATTTTAACAATGTATTAGTTTGCTTCTCTAGAATGCTATGGAGATAATTTTTTTTGTTTTTATTTTGTTTTGCTTTTTTTTTTTAAGTGTCACTCGATTGACTAGTTTTTAACTATACGAGTGATTTATCACTTAAATTAAACAATGCTATCTTATCTAAACTAAGACATTACCTTGACGGAAAAACTTTAAAATCTATTTATTTTGCCTTAACTCTCACATATTGTTGTTTATTGGGGTCAAAAATCATCAATACATAAAAAATTTAGTATTGTTCAAATTTAGTGCTGTTCAAAGAAGGGCTAAAAGATAAACTAAATTTCTACCTTATTCAAATCACAAACTAAAAATTCGTTTAAAGACCTTCAAATCTTAAATTTTTATAATCACATAAAATTTGGAAATTGTCTCTTTATACACAGTTTTCTATACAGTAAACGCCAATCTATTTTTAGTGAATGGTTTTTCTAATAAATAAGTTTCAAACAAAATTGACAAAGACTAAAAAGGAAATTGATTTTTCCATCATTTAAAACTAAATTTATTGCAAACTTTAACTTCAATCTGCAATTATTGATTGGAATTATCTAAAAACCAAGTTGAATATCTGTTTGTTTTTATGAGTTAAAAAAAAAAGATTTAAAAAAGAAACTTAAATACCATTTCATAAATCAACAGTTTTATGAGCCAACATTTTAATTAATTGAATGTAATTTCTTTTTATTTTATTAAAAAAAAAAAGATGTCAAAAAATTGATTTATACAATTAAATTTATAATGATTATCATAAAGTATATAAATATGTGCGTACTTTCAAAAAAAGTAACTACAATGAATATATTATTTCTAAAGAAAAGATTGGTAACTAACTTTTTTAAAGAAAAGATTGGTAACTAACTTTTCTAAAGAAAAGATTGATATTTTTAGTAACCAACTTTAAAATCTGGAAAACATTGAGCAGAATTTATTGACCCACACTAAATTGTTCAATGGTCCATTCACTGGAGTTGATCACAAAAAATGAATTTTTTTAGTTACCAAAGGTAACTAGAAATGAAATCATATAATACTGAATTTAATGCTAATGCTGCCATTACTTATTCGTGAGTGAATTATGCAAACTTGTGTAAACTTCAAATTATGTAATGTTAAAACATATACCAAGTTTCAGTTTTGCTTTTACTTTAAAATTGAATTGAGGCAACATTTCCTTAGTTTTGATTTATAGCATTTATTTGTCAATTTATGAATTCTTTTGTTTATTGAATAGTTTTAAAACTTTCATTGAACAATACACCTCAGTGACTGAAGTGGTTAGGCTGCAGCATTCTGAAGTAAAATTCCATGGTTCAAATCCTTGATATTCAACATTTTTTTTTATCTTTTTCAATTTTTAAAATAAAAAATAAAACATTTTTGAATTTCAATAGATATTTTTATTTTTATAAAAGTATATATATATATAATAAGTTTTACATTTTATTCTTTTTTATCATTTTTAATTTTTACTTTTAATTAAGTTTTACTTTTATGTAAAAATTGCATTGCAGCAAAATCTCTTTAATTTTGATTTAAAACATTTAATTGCAGTTTTATAAAGTTATTTATTGCAATCCATCTTTTATTTTTTAAATAGTGTTAAAAATTGGCAGTTTAGTATGTCTTAGTGGCTGAAGTGGTTTGCTTGCTGCACTTCCAAATTACAAAGTGAATTTTCAAATCCTGTCACTTGCATTTTAATTTTTTTTAAATCTTTTCCAATTTTCTAAAATTTGAATTAAAACATTTTTTTCTATTGTTGATATATAAAGATATAATATACTATAACAATCAAAAGGGAAAGAGAACTTTTAAAAAGCTTAAAATAGCAATAGACTTCAAAACAGCGGTAGAAACTTTTTGTGCATGTCACGATAGAGATACTCAACTTATTAATGTGCTTAGGTAATTGTCCAAAATTAGAGATTGAATAATGTGCTTAGGTAATTAGTTAAGTCTGCATGTTCAACACACATTACAGAGACAACTTTTTTTCTTTTATAGCAGTAAAAATAAAGTATAAAGTATTAAACATTAATTATTAATTCAAAACAAAGATTTGACAGATTTTTATTTTTTTACCACTAAATAGCAATTTGCACAATGACTATCCAACCATTTAAAACTTTTTAAAGTTATGTTATAAATTATTTTTTTATTCATAACTTTTAAAGGTAGACAATATGTATAGTTTTTCTATCGCTTACTAAAAAATATTAAAGAAAGGTATAAATATAGATAAGTATACCAAGACCAGTATTTTATGGATCCAGAATGCTAGTCTATATTAATGATCTTCCTAATAACCTTACGCCTAAAGTGGCTCAATTTGCTGATGACTCAAATGTACACTCATGTCTTGACAAAAAATGTTCTCTTCTCAATGGTTTAGATCAGGCAACTGATTTTGAATCTGATCTCACTTCTATAACAGATTTAAACAAGTAGTGGCTTGTGAACTTTAACTCCAATAAGTTATTTACTGCAAGCAGCTATCACAATGTTGTCAACATTCCTATAATTATAATTGGAAAACCTCTCACTGAGTCCTCTTCTTTACATCTTTTTGGATTATTGTTTACTACTGACCTCTCATGAAAACAATATATATACAATTACAAAGTTAGCGTCTGCTAAGATTCTCTTTATTATAATGGCTAAAATCTTACTGCTGATTCCGTTCTCTACCTCTACCAATCTCTTATTCTCAAAAAACTTTTATTTGTCTAGTTTTTTTCCCCACACACCAAACCCACACAACCTACACTAAGATACATTGTTTAAAGATGAAATATTTTCAATGACTAAAATAAATTAAACAAATAATTTGGTTCTTAGTTTCAAAAAGATTCATTTAGTACAAAGTATATAGTATAATGTTTTTTAATTTTTATAATAATAGCCAATTCTTGAATGAGAGCTGTAGCAAGAATAAAACTTGGTAAGTATTTGTTATAACTTACCTTAAATGAATAACCGTGACAGTAAATTTAAATTGAAACGATGCTGAAAAGTGATGCAGAAATAATCAAATGCAAACTTTTTATATTGCCAAAAGAATCAGGTGTGTTTATAAGCATACAAAAACCTGCCATGATAATTGTTTTATCATGATATCAATCCGAAAGTTTAGTGCTTTCCATTGAGCATACTGGATAGGAAAGGCCATTTATTCATTAAAGATAGAATTTCTTCATGATAGCAATAAAGCTGTACTCAAACTTCCTACTTTTAAATTAAAAATAATTAAGTAGTTTAACAGAATTGCTGTCTTTATTTACAATCAGTTGGTTCACTTGTATTATCGCAAGAGATGCTTGGATAAATGATATTATAATCAATAGATGGTACAATATTAAAGATTAATAATAAAGATTTACAATAGCCTGAAATCAGAAACTCTTGCTTTATTTTTAACAGATCTATTTTCAAGTGAGAAAAACAGCTTTAGATTTCAGCCCAGTCATCTTCACTTCCAACAAGGCTGCAAGCAATCACTATTAGATTTGGAAGTAACTGGAAGAGAAAAGATTAAATTTATAGAACAAGATAAGAATTAACAGACAACTTATTTATATGAATCAGAAAAACAAAAAAAATGGAATAAACTGATGTTTGAATCAGTTCTTTGGAATCAGGTCCAGCTATGTTTACAATGTGTTTTTTCACCTTGTCTAAAAGAAAAATGCTATCATTGGAAGATCCACCTCAGATATGGCAACAGTATTCCATACAATGATGGATTTGAGATTTATAGAGACAAAGACTAGAACCTTTTTTTTTTTTAGTTTTTTTTTGTTATTCACCTCCTTAAAGCCAAAGAGACCACTACAGATGAGGATGCTACTTAATAGTGGTTATAAACCTCTCTCAACTCTATTATTCCGAAACACGAACCTTGACAAACAATTCCGCTTTGCGGAGAAACAAGTTGAACGCGGTACTACCAGGGATGTGGTGGGGATCGAACTCGGAACTTCTCACTTACGAAGCGAGCGCTTTACCACTACACAACTACCTGGAGTAAGAGAGTGGCAATATCAATAAAGAGATGCAAACTTAGTAGAGGCTAATTTTGCAATGGATTTGATATTTGGTTTTAAAGTAAGATTGGAAGTAAGGGTTATTCCTTGAAGACGAAGGGTAGATGACTCATCAAGCAGATTAATGTTCATAAATATAGAAAAATCTAGATTGTTGCGATAATGATCAGCTGAAAAATACAGAGTTTTACATGAGTTAAATTTCATCAGCTACTGAGAGTGTTGGCTTATTATCAAAATAAGAATAAATGACAGTACCATTAACAAAAAATGCTATCTTGGAGTGAGAACTTCTGGGAGATCATTAATGTAAATTTAAAAAAATATATGACAAAGGATAGTGCCTTGAGGAACTAATGTTTTATTTATTGTAAAAATTTTGATGATTTCATTAAATTTTGCTCAGAAATACAAGTATAGCTAAATGTATATTTTATTCTACATAGTAAAACATTCCCAATTATTAAACACGTCCCAATTATTAAACACAATTCATTAAACACGTAATCAGCAAATTTGATTAAAGTTCTTTTGCTTTTCTTTTTTAGATTCTCTGTGTTTCATTCAGAATTTTTTAAAATAAATCAAAAGGAATCAGAGAAACTTATGTTTTTTATGTTAAAATGCTTTTTAATGAATGCATTTTTAAATCATAAAATATAAGAAAAACTTGGAAAAACAAGTTAACGATACACAAAATTTATTTATCTCATGCCATTTTATAAATTTTCATTGAAATTTAGGGTCCTTGAGGAACTCCTAAATGTTCTTAAAAAATTATGAAATTTTTTAAATAGCATCAAAAAGCAGAGTCAGGCTATTTTCAGTCGATGTAGCTGCACTGTGCGCATGTTTTACAGTAAAAAAATAAAAACATTCAGAATGTTTTTAAAAACATTGTGGTCTTTTAATTTGCATTTTTGTGGTTTTTTAAAAAAAAATTAAAGTTAATTAGTTTCCTCAATTAATGTAATTTGTCATAATCTAACCTTAATTTTGTCAATCTAAATACCTTAGACAAGCAAAGAGCTATTTTTTACCACAAACTGTTTATCTAAGCCCTTTACTATAGTATGTGTATATATATGTATATATATATATATATATATATATATACATATAAAATTGTAGAAAATTACTTTACAAACTTTTTTTTCATTTAACACTGTGTTTCATCAATAAAGACTCATCAGAAATGAATGATCAAATTAATAAAACTTCAATTTATACCAAAAATTAAATTACAAGTCGCAAAGGTCTTAACTACTATAAATTTTCACAGATTTTCGGAACACCATTATAAAAAGAATTTTTTAGAAATGATTACTTATGTTTTTATAAAAATATTTTTTTCAAAAAGGGGGATTTAATGAATCTATTATTTGAGCTCATTTATTTTTAAAGTTTTTTGGGAGAAACTTATTTTTGTGCCGATATTTCGAAATTAATTCCAATTTTTGTTGGCCTTTTTGGTTTGCATGTGTAACTATTTCAAAGTTTTATTATAGGCATATTATGCATTTTTTGGAAATATTGTTATATACAGGCGCTGTTTTAAGGATGGACCAATTAAGTATAAAATCATCAATATTTTTATCCTTTAATCCCCATATATACTTATATACTTTTATATATATATTTTTACATATATACTTTTTATTTTTAAAAGATTGCTTATGATTGGTAAAACGTTTTTTCCATTCACCCTCTGTTATGCCAATATATTATTTATCACGTACGTTCCTAGAGGAAACAACACATTTATATACCACATTTTTTGATAAACAACTTCTTCTTATTGAACAATTGTTTTTTTGTTTACAATTACAACTATCTGTAGTTTTTTCATTTAGGATTTCTTTTTTGTTTAACTAAGCATTATTGTGACCTTTTATAATTCTTTCCATGTTTTTTGTGCATTTGTGGCTAACTTTAATAGTATTTTGATTAAAAATTTTATTTAATTTATTAGAGGGCGGGAAATGCTTATCGACCAATTTGAAAAACACTTTTCCTAAGTTAGTGGAAAGATTTTTGCTATATGGGGGTTGAACTAAATTACATTTCTAGTTTTATTTCGCATTTTTGTATCCTTTTTTTCAGGGTCAAATTTTAGTTCCAAATTTTCAAAACCACTTTTTTTAAGGGCATCATCAAATATCCTTTTGAAGTAATTGAATACATTTTCATTAGAGGAGCTTTGGTTTTGCCTGTTATTATTTGAAACCGGGATTTGCTTTTGAATTTGGTGTGGATGATTTGAGTTAATATTAATATACAATAATTCATTTTTTGGTTTTTTGAAAGGCTTATATGAATTTTCATAGAGGTTAAATGTGACGCCAAGAAAATTCACAATTTTTAAATTTATTTTTATTTCGATTTGAAAACCAATATTTTAAAAAAATTTTTATAATACCTTTTCTAATTTTATCGAACTGTGGGCCAGATTTTTTACACATTACTTTTAAACCATCGTCGCGGTAAAGGTCTAAATTTATATTGATTATTTTACTTAATAAATCTAAAATATATAGTCCAACAAACTCACAAATTTCTGCTACGTCATAATAAGTTACCTTATTAAAATAAAATAAGATTTTTCTAAATGTTTTGTTATACGGATTGTGTCATTAGGAAAAATCATTAATGTCAAATTGAATAAATGTACTGTCATTTTTATTTTTGATGGAGAACCAATTTATAAAATCAGTGGTATTTTTCCACTGTTGCAAATTTAGTTTATTTCTAAGAATATTATTAATTTTGTTTAATTTATTTTTGCTAACATCTCCAATCTCACTTTTTGAGGCAACCAATAACCTACAAGGAAGTTTGTTTTGAAAGTTAGGTTTATGGTCTTTTAGTGTTACGGAGGCTTGGGCAGGGGCAGTTAGTTCGATTCTGTTATCAAGGTTTACTATTTTAGCAATACTTTGCGCTTCTAAATTAATTGTGTTTTCCAAAATTTTTCGGGGCTTTTTCATAAGAACTAGTAATATTGTTGCGTTAAATTTTTTCATAGTTTTCTGTTGTGAGTTGGTAAATGTTATTTGTTTTGTCAGCAAAGACCAAAATATTAGGATTTGATTTAATTTTTCTAATATCTTTCTTTAATTCTGTTTGAAATTCTTTTTTTATAGGGCGAAAATTTATTGCTTTAATTAAATGCAATAGGTCATTTTCAAAATTTCCAAATCAGGTATGAAAGGTGTGATATTTTTGTTTTAAATCCATAATTATCATTATCTTGGTTATTATTAAATATATCATCTGTGTTTGTATTTGGTTTTAAGAAAAAATGGGCTTTCCAACGAATACTTTTAATAAAATGCTCAACTTTTTCAATCAAAGAAATAGTATAACTTTTTTGATCTAGATTGTGTATATTTTTCAACGAGTAAGTGAAATTATTAGTTTCCATATTTACAACATTAAAATGTTAAAATACAATTAAGAGTTAGAATGTTAAAATACAATTAAGAGTGCTCAACCTTTATTGCATTTTAACATTCTGAGAGCCTAATATATATTTACTCAACTTTAAAATGTACATTTTGCCAATCATAAGCATTTTTTTGAAAATAAAAAGTATTTAAAAGACATCATGCTGTCAAAATATGTATGGGAATTAAAGGATAAAAATATTGATGATTTTTATACTGAATTGGTCCATCCTTAAAACAGCGCCTGCATATAACAGTATTTCCAAAAAATGCATAAAATGCCTACAAGAAAATTTTTAAATAATTACACATGCAAACCAAGAATACTTATTAAACAAAAAATTGGAAGTAATTTCTAAATGTACATACATATTTATATGTATGTACATATATATATATATATATATATATATATATATATATATATATATATATATATATATATATATATATATATATATATATTTATAAATATATATTTTTACTTGTATATATATATATATTTTTTTATTTATGTATATATATATATATATATATATATATATATATATATATATATATATATATATATATATATATAGTATATAAATATATATATATATATATATATATATATATATATATATATATATATATATATATATATATATATATTTATATATATATATATATATATGTATAAATATATATATATATATATATTTTTTTTTTTTTTTATTTGTGTATATAAATTAGGGTGTCCCAAAATTATACAAAAAAACACTTTTTTTTAAAACTCCTCTTGTACACCCAAAATTCCTTGTCTATACTAAGGCAGAAGACAAATACATGCTAAAAAATTACTCTCAGATCATTTTAAGTGCTTACTGTAAAATTCCAAAATCTCTTTTCTTTAGCTTTTCAAAATATCATATAGAGAGCTTTAAATATTTATAAGTTCTTTTTGAGTTACATTCTTTGTTACTTTTTTTCTCTCCTCTCTTGCTATCAATAGTATATTTTGGCGCTGTTCTTCCTTTTGAGAATATTTAAAAAAGTCGTTTATTAAGCCAATGTTTCTTTCAGCGCAGTCATTAGTTACACTAAGTCCTTTAACAAAAACTTCAAAAACACCATATGATTCAGTTTTTGAAAAGTTGGGACGAGAAGAAACCCAATCTTTAACTTGATTTGTGATTCCAAGGCGTAAAAATATAAGCCAGCTATCAGCAGTAACAAGTTCTGAAAGCTTGCTGTTTGATAAGATTAAAACTGGATTAGGTTTTTCTATATTTATATTTTTTGCTCTGGAACTGGAAAAGAAATTAACGAATTCAAAATCTGATACTTAACAGACATTTCCAAGTGAGAATCAACGAGTGAAAACACAACTAATGCTGGAGAAAGATACCACGAATGTTTATGAAAACTTTTAATCAAAGCATTACCAATATCAGCATTAAATTCATCCTTGATAACATATGCTGCTTTAAAAGCATTAAAATCATTAAGTACAGCGTGTTGAGCGCATCTAGATTTAAGGTACCATGGAGCATAACAAACAGCAACAATAAAGGCACATGTTTCTATTTCTTTTTTATTTTCATCAGGTAAAAAGGTTATAACAGTGGATGTCATCTCTAGTGAAAGAAAATACAAAGCATGCGCCATAAATCTTGCTTCGTGACAAGCTCCAGGTTGATGAATTTTAAATTCTTTAAGCTTATCAGATTCGACGCCAAGATAAAAAGCCAAATATTTTACAAGGTGATTATAGTCATTTCTTGGAAAAATTTTATTCTCTAATGAATACTTTGCATAATCTTTAGCTGCTAGCGCCAAGATGTGAAGCTTGCTACCTATTTCGAGCTTGTTCCAATCAAATATTTTCAGTTCTGGAACTCTTGAATTCACAGATTCATGAGAAGTTTCCCAGTTTCTTTGAAAAGCCAAGTACATAGACTTACTTGGACCCTTAGATTTAACTTTAGTGATAGCCTGTATTGCATGATTTATATGAAGTTCATATATGTGGTGACGACACATAAACCAAAACAAACATTTATTAAGAATTCTACTTATTATTATTATAGCTCCGTTTAGTCTACCTGTATTACTTGATCTAGTATCAGTACAGACTCCAATTATATTATCCGCTATTTCAAAGTACTCTAAAATGTTTTGAATAACAATGGCTTGATTTTTTCCTTTAGTGCTCTCTACAGGTATAATTCCAAGTAGGCGATCGTCTTTTGTAGTAAATTCAGGACTGGTAACAGATATAGCAACCCTTTCCTTCTTAACAGTAATTTTTAACTTTTCCTCTATTTCTTTTACCAACTTACTGTCAAAGTGCAAGATCAAATTCTTTCCTGCCATTTCTTCGTAATAGCTTGATCTGATGGTGGTACCTAAATTAAAAAGAATTTATTTCTCTTTATAACTACTATTGATTGTTTTAATATCAGGGTGTTAGCCAAAATTAAACATTATACCACGTTTTTGCTGTATTGGGAATATTTGTTGTTGTTGTTCAGGAAAATATTGGAAATTTTCAAGAAATTGTCTTAAAAAACTCAAAATAAGAATCAAAAAAAAAAGTCATTGATTTTTAGGAATTTTGAAACCATTGTGAATTCCACAATATACACCTTTGGGCTAGCTAACACCATGAATATAAATATTTTGAATGTAAACAAATCTACCTAAATCTTCAATATACTTGAATCTACTTCTAGCTACTGAGCTTCTAGATATATTTAAGTCATTGACATTTCCGCCTAAAGCTTTAATAACAGCTCCTAGCAACATTGTTTGTGAGCGAATGCTGATTCCGCATCTAACACTAACAGGTGTTGTAGCTAATATAAGGTTGTCTCTGTCAAAATCTATTGCAATTTCTGAACAGCCCAACTTAGAGTGTTTTTGACGCTTTAGCTTTGTGTGTGTTGGAAGCTGGGTTTCACCCCTTTCTTGAAAATCTAAATCACTATCACTAGAAACTGAAGATTGGTGAGCAGCAGAACCTAAGTAACGAAAAGCAGTAATTACTTTATAAAGCAAATATAAATTTTAATTAAACCATTATTAAGAATAATTATTTAAAAGTTTTCAATTAAAGTTAAAATTTGAGATATCATTTACCTGATGCCTCAAATTCATCTGAGTTATGAGAGATCACTTCATCCATTTCAAAATAAACTTTTCTATCCAATCCAAA
This sequence comes from Hydra vulgaris, assembly GCF_038396675.1. Classification (NCBI taxonomy): domain Eukaryota; kingdom Metazoa; phylum Cnidaria; class Hydrozoa; order Anthoathecata; family Hydridae; genus Hydra; species Hydra vulgaris. Next base: position 487,887 of record NC_088926.1, on the reverse strand, counting down.
ATATTCATTAACTCTACATTTTTCTTCATAAGATCTCATTCTTTCATACCTTTTAATTCTCCTTTCAACTCGTTGCTGCATATCAATGTCATATTTATCACTTATTACACCTCTCCCCATTGTTCTTTGATCTTGAAGAAAAGCCAAATCATCTATAACTGCATCATTCGATCTTGGCATATCTTTATCTAAGTTGATTTTATCTTCTATGTTGTTTTGAGAAATATCAAATAAATTCTCAAGAAATTCTTCAAACCGATTTTCGTAATTTTTTTTGGTAATTGTGTTGCAGGAAAGATAACTTGTATTTCGCATAGAAATGTACAGTTTATTTAGTTTAATAAATTTTTTAACAATTTGTACTTCAGAAATTATATACTTTCCAAAACCAGCATATTTCCATATGTTTACAACTTTTCTAAGGCAACATATCTCCATACTTTCATAACAAAAATCTTTGTCATGGCAAACCATATCCCTACTCCCACTCTTTGTTTTGCAAGAGAAATTTTCTTGAGTAGACTTGAACCTTTTACTTTTTTCTGTAATAACATACTGATAATATCGTAGAACTGTTCCATTTGTTGGTAGTTGATGTATGGGAAAAACAGAAATTGGACTTCTGAGAATGTAAAGTGGTCGACGCGGGTTTAAATTAACATTATAGTTGGATTTTTTTATTTTAGCAGTCTTCTTTCTTTTCGCCATAACATAAATATATTTTAATTTTTTTATAATTAATTTTTATCAATATTTAATTTGTAATAATAAACTACGCAAAATATTCTTTTGTAAAGAGTAACAGTTTGATTCGTTGTTTTTTTATCAGAAAAAAACGATTGGCTTAAGTTTGTTTACCTTATTTAATCAAGATTGCGGCTTTCAAAGCTGGTGTATTCACAAGTCGATATTTTAAATAAGATAAAGTTTGTTTAATCAAAATCAATAATTGCAAAGAAAACAACTAATTGTCAAAAAAGTACAAAAATAATACTCAAATAATTATTGTATTAAAAACATATCAGTATATATATAAACATATTGTTTTTAAAAGTTCTTAATATTTAGAACAGTGATCAAGAAAAGTGTGATAATACTAAGTTATTGAGTTGCCACCATATCCTACTACAAAGCTACCAATATTTTTTTTAATGATTACAGATGTTTAAACTATAAAAAACTACAGTTACTAGAATTGTTAAAAGAGTAAGTTTTTATTTAGAAGAAGCGGAAATATTTGAGTTTAAAAAAAATCAGTATATTTAATAAAATCCCTTTTTTCAAATTTCTACAGTAAGCACTTGAAGTGATCTTAAAAACCTTTTTTCAATACTAGTGGTCAATAGTGTATATATAAATAATTTGGTTTTTAAAAATTTTTTTTTTTTTTTTTTGTACTTTTGGGACACCCTAATATATATATATATATATATAAATATATATATATATATATATAAATATATATATATATATATATATATATGTGTATATATATATATATATATATATATATATATATATATATATATATATATATATATATATATATATATATATATATATATAGATACAAATCCACGAGAAACAAGTTACACACAGTGCGAGCAAAGAATTTTGCTTTAGTTCAAAAAATGTTAAACCCTATATCTTGTTTTTATTAAACCTACCTGCTTTAATGTAAATGAAAAAGCTCCAACTTTATTCTCAGTTGCCGAACTGCTGGGTGGAACTATACCAAAAAAGATTGCACTAGATGCCATTGAAGTCATTAATAAACTGATAGCAACTGAGAATCTTTGACATCTTCTAAAACTACTAATAGGTAAACGAGTAAATATTGACAGCCATATATGGTCATCAGTGAATCCATTTCGAGTTTTTGAAAAAAAAAAGAAAACTGAAATTTATTAAATTTTCATCATGACATAAAGGCAAAATAATATCTAACGAGCCATATTCCACGGCTATCCAACGATTAGCAATAAAGTAGTAATACTTGTCTTTTTGCAAGTCGATAACTTCAATATCCCTTAAAGTAATAAATGATATATAATCCTTAAATGATAAAATAGTTTATAAAATGCAAAAAATATTTACTTTACCTTATATTAGGGTTGGGTAAATCTGAAAAAAATTGTACGCTCGGGGAATCATATGCTCAAAAAAATGTTAAAAAAGAATCAAGAGGCCTTTTTTTCCTTTGTTTTGGGTTATTGTTAATGTTGCAACAACAATTTTATGTACATGCAATGAATCATCACTTCTGAACCATCAGGCATCATATTTATTGTTTTAAGTTGCTAGGGATTAGTTGTTGTGAAATGTAAATTAATAGTTTATAGCCTTAATTGTAAAGGCTGCCTTAGCCTTGATGAGGCAAACAACATAAAAAAAAGAGAAAATACTTATCATGAAAAATAAAATACATTTGCTATCAGAAGAATATTATATCTTTGTTAAATTTCTTGAACACAACAAACGAATTCACATAATGACTGCAGTCTTGTTGTGGTAAAAGACCTATACAATACGTGGATCAACAAAAATGTGTTTTCGACAAACGAAAGAGCAATCCTGAAAAAGATATTAAAAGATATGAAATATTTTACTGGATGTGTAAAGAAGCCAAAGGGGTTAAATGGACAACAGACTTTAACAACAGAATGGTGACTAATGCATAAAAAACTTGCATAAAAAGCACCCTATATCAGCAAAAACTAGAACAACAACTTGGTGTGAAAATGACTTAAAAAGACAAGGCATTTTTTTAGGATAATTTGTATGGAAAATATAAAGATACATGTTCCATTACTGTGAGTAAGTAATGGTTATAGAGTGGTAGTTGGTTAAAAAAGTATCTTCTGTATTATGAGAAAATATAATCTGA
>NC_088926.1:422500-480000 GCF_038396675.1 Hydra vulgaris | reverse complement strand
TGCCCATCAATCATTGTAAGTTCTATAATACAATTCAATTCAATAGAAGATCCGCAAACCTCTAATAAAATCATACCCAAGCTTTCTATCTCCCTTTTAATGTACTGATCTTCTTCAATCACAGATTCCTTGGATTCCATTTTGTATGCAAATCTTATGGGTCTACAATAGGCTGTGGAGGACAACTTTTGATTTCTCCAAATAGGCACCTTTTCGTTGCTGTTGTTAAATCCAGTCAAATCCAATGGGACAAGACAAGTAATAAATAATGATTCTTCACGCTTTAAATCTCTGTTAATGTCGGGTTCTGATAAAACTTGTTTATAAATGCTTTGGCCAGTAGCACCATCAAAACCAGCCTTACACGTTAGTGTCATTGTTTTTATTGCTTTGTCGTTCAATATCAAGTGCCTTAGCACAGGTTCCTGAACTGCACAGATTCTTTGCAAAGTATGAGTCATTAAATCTTTTAAAGGAACTGAAGCTGAATAGTCCTCCACTGTTATGTTTGCAGGATAACATTTCAATTTTGCATCTCTGACATCATTATAAGCGGGGTAGATGTTATATTCTTTCTCCAAGGCTCCGCTTCTAATCAATTGATAGGAAGCTTTTGTCAGACTTGCATCAATTATTAAAGCCAGTGCTTCGTCTGCTGAATATTTAGTTGCTTTATCTGTATTTGATATATTTAAAACATTCTTGGCAGCAATAACAACAGATTCATCTCTAAATTTTTTATTAGCAGCAAAAAATAATTCATTGGATGAATGAGATTCAATTAAACAAGATACACGCTGTTTTTTAGTTTTATTAGAACTATTATCAAATGCAACTGGTTTTCGACCACGTCTACTTGCAGTTGGTTCATTGTCTTTTTTTCTGACAATTAAATATTCATTAAGCCAGTTCACAAACTTCTTTTCAAAATTTTTCACCGTATAGTTTGCAGATTTCCACTTTTTTTTATACAAGTAAACAAATCGTTGAACAGCATGTCTAAAATCAACGTCTTTAAAATCAGCAAATTTTGGCTGAATAAATTTTAATATATCTTCAGTAATATTTTGTTTTGAAATACTAAGATTGTTTTTTTGGAGAAAATTATGAATGTCTAAGTTTAACAAAACCATATCTAAATAATTATTGTAACAAGTATTTTGTATTTAAAAGTAAAATGTTATAATATATATGCCGCCTGGACTACTAATACTTGTTAGTAATTAAGTTACTATAAGTGTTAGTAATTAAAATTAAAAGTAATTAAATTACTGTCAGTGTTAGTAATTAAATTACTAACAACTACCGAAAATATGTTGTTGCTATGTTATGCAAAGTAAGGTATCCATAGTAACCAAAAAAAGTTAACCTCATAAGAATTCTGAATCTCATTTTAATACATTCCCCCAATATTGTGTATTTAGCGCAAGTAAAATACTGTTAAAACAACGTTAATGTGAAAATGAGTTGTTGCTATGCAAAGTTTAGTACCATAGCAACCAAGTTAAAACATACATAAAATCTGAACGGGGATTTAAGGGGACGAGCAATCAATTAAAACTCGATTGAAGCATCATATAGCTCAAATAAATATAAGACAACACATGGCAAATTGTGGTAATTATTAGTTATTGTGCGGCAAAGAATAAGTTTCTTAAGAAATTTTTTTTTTTAATCTGTGATTTTCAAAGTATAACTGAGATAACATGTTATGACAAATTTATTTCACACATTGGTTTTTCTTATCTCTAAATACTCTAGAATAACATGTACTAATTTTTTGTTTCAAAAACGTAGATGTAATTGAAATATAACACAACGTTGATGTCACCGTTTATTACTTATTTATAATTTTTTTTATTTTTTTATTTTATCTCAATATTCAAATGCTTAGAGTTCTGGTAACTAAGGGATTTAATATAAATAAATTATCAATAGATTTCTCCTATTATATGTAGATACTAAAATTAAATAGGTTTTCAAGATTAGACAACTAAAATTTTTCCCATTTTGTCCACCTACTGGCCCACTGTGCATTGTACTGTAACATGTGAGTAAATTGAACTTTTTTTCTAAACTGTTGTACTTTTTTATTTTACTTAAAAACTAAAATATATTGTATAATATTTTTATTATAAGAACGTTTCTTTTTAAATTAGATAAATAATGAAACAAATAAGTTTTACAGTTTAACATATATTTATTTTTCATAATAGCTTGACAAACATACAAACAAATGTAAACTTTAAATTTGAATAAGCCTTCAATTAAATTTATTTGTGAATATACATTAAATATAATTAGTGATTTACTTTGTCTTTAATCTAACTTTAACAATTTTTAATCTTATACTACTTGTTATCAACTTAGTTATTTGTTACTTGACCGAAACAAATATGTATATCAAAATGGCCAAGAAATTGATTGTTCCGTGTACAACACGATGGAATTCTGAGTACATGTGCATAAAGTCAGTCCTTCAACTCAAAGAAGTGATCAAACACAAAAATCAAATAAAGAGTTTGAAAGGTCATGCCACTCAGATGATCAATGGAAGACATTAGAATACAGCATGCCGTTTCTTGAAAAAATTTACAATATTTCAGTAGGTTTATCAGCTGATAAAAGACCAACAATCCAAGATGTAATACCTGAATTATATTCCTTGCACCAAGAACTACTTGCCCAGCAAAATCACAAAGACAAAGCAACAAGAATTTTTATAAAAATGCTGATAAGTGAACTACAGGAAAGATATCCTCTTAATTGTTATGCTAATTTTTTAGATCCGCGTTACAAAGGCCTGCATTTAATTGAATATAAAAAAACTGATGATATAATAGAAGCATTATTGACGCAGGAAAAAGCAAAAAAAAAAGAAAAACTTCCAATCACAAGTAGTAAAATAGACAATGAAAGCAATCCAAATACTAAAGTTAATCACCACGAGCTGCTTAAAAAAAGACTAAAACAAGATATTTCAGCACGCAGCGCTTCGACGACAACTAAATTGAGTTTAGAAATTGAGCTTTATTTAGGAGCCGAAACAGCAGACGAAAAAACAAATGTTTTAGAATGGTGGAAAATAATGAAGTTACAGTACCCAATTCTATCTGATTATGCAGGACAATACCTAAGTATAACAGCAACTTCTGCAACATCAGAGAGAGTTTTTTCAACTGCCGGTAATGTCGTAACCGAAAATGTCGAGAAAATTGTTTACATAAAAGAAAACATTAAAGAAATAAAATTAATTTATAATTGGGTATTTTTAAAAAAATTATATTTTAAAGTTGTAAAATATATATATAAATAATTATCTTTAAAACCATATTTTGTTTTTAAGCGAACCGAACCAAACCGAACCAAATTTTGTTTTAAACCGAACCGGAAAAAAACCGAACCGATGGGTTTAAGTTTAAAATCGAATCGAAAAAAACCGAACCGAAAAAAACCTTAACCGCCTGGCCTTATATTATATATATATATATATATATATATATATATATATATATATATATATATATATATATATATATATATATATATATATATATATATATATATATATGCATCAAAACGTTTTATTTTATTTTAGTAACATGTTACTGGAATCAAAATGCGTAACATATAGTATATGTTGTTTTTGTTTTTTTTAAATGGTGGCTTCAAGTTGTGATTTTAAGCCACCATTTTTAAATACCTTTGGTATAACCATACATCAATTAGGAACTGATTTACTTTTTAAGTCTGATATTTGGATTTAGCATCTTGAGAGTGCAAAAATTCATCAGGCATTTATAAGATTTTTTGAAAAAATCCAGATTCATGCAACCCTACTAATATTACCACAGTTAATATCATAAGTTATACAATTAGCATTTGATTCTGCACAAACTGCATTAAACTGGAACCAAAAAAAAAAATTTATGTCTTAAAAAGCACTGAAAATCTAGAATTTTTTTCTGAAATAAGTGATTGTTTAAAACAATTAAACTCTGAAAAATGAAAAAACTTAAATCAAATAAATCAAATTTCACTTTTAAATAAAATAAAGATTTTTGAAAGTTTGTTTAAGGGCTATCTAAGTTGATCTATCTAAAGATCAACTTTGATCTATCTTTAGATCAATTTTGATTAAAGCTCAAAACATTGATATAGGTTAAGTTTAATTTTTTGATTTAAAAATAAAAAATTTAGGATTTTAAAGTTTTCATTATATAATTAATAATATCCTTTGGAAGACATCCTCATTAACAACATAGATATGTTGATATAAGACATTTTTGTTGATCGTAATTTCCATGTCAGATAGTTAGACCTACAAAAATCTTGACCTGCTAAGTTGTTTTACAAAAGCAACATTTACCAAAAGTGGAACTAATTTTCAGATGACCTAATGAGGCCTAAATTTTTTTCAACCGATTATAGGTTCTTTTTATTTTCAACCAATTTATGACCGTTTCGTTTTAAACAAATACATTTTTTGACCTATTTTATAGATTTTCATTTTCAACCGATTTGAGTTGAATTAATTTTCAACGGATTATCTGGTCTCTATTTTTAATATCTTTTTTTTTAAATTACGAATTTTTTTTTAAAAAAAATGACAATGAATAAGTTTTCCAAGCATTCTTTGAACCTTATACCTCACGATTCTGAAGACAGCGCAGCATAACCACTACGCTAAGACTGATCAAATTTGGCTTGTATTAAAATCAACTACAGAATATACAAAATACATACTCGAAAGACGTAGTTATAAAATTGAAAACAGAGAAGGTTGAATATTTAGTAAGTTGAAAATTTAGTAGGTCAAAAATACAGTAGGTCGACGATTTATTAGGTTGGAAAATTAGTAGTACATGTTTTAATTAGGTGTAAATATAAAAATTAAAAATTGTTGGTTGAAAATCAAAAATGTTATAATCTACGATTTACAAAATTTCAAAACTAGGTTGAGTTATAGGCCACCGTAATTTCTCTCATACTTGAAAACAACCCAGTCGCATTTTTAAATGTTTTATACACCTAATGTTATGTTGAACTAAATGTGCTAAATGTATGTATAAATGTTTCTTACCAGATAAATATAATAATGAGATATTATATTTACTTTTTTTTATAGAGAAATTAAGTCATAAAAATTACAAATACTATGAGCTACCTTAAGTACCACCCACCGCCTGTATTATCATACCGGGCTCGCATGTGGTTCGAGTCTCCAAAACAGCTAGTTGTTTTCATTATAAACAAAACACAAAAAAAAAAAAACACATTTTGTTCTTTTAATCGTCGAACTCCTGAATCTCCTAACTCTCCTATAAATCAAAATTTATATTAAAACTAAACACCTGTCAAACAAGGCAAATAGAACAGATGCAAGGAAAAACAATTTGAGTCTAGTGCTACAAAAGATGTAGTAAAAGTTTGATTTCTGTACTTCTTGCAATGACTGTAAACTTAATGTTATCTTTAACTCTTATGATGCCTTTCCATCACGTTAATCGAATTACTTCAACATAATTAAAAAAATTTAATAAGTAAATAAATACAAAACCAAAAAACTTTTGTTGCTATTAACTGAATAAACACATTGATGTTTATAATTTTATAATTATTATTGTTGTTTATGCAAGAACTATTGTTAGTATGTTATAGTATTGTTAGCTATATGATATGTGTAAGTGCTTTAGTGGTAGAACATATGAATCATAAGCTCGAGATACAAAGTTTAAATGTCACCACAACGCAGTAACACACTTAACTTGTTTTTAGAAACAAAGGCCTAGTTTATAAAGTTGAGCATAAATTTTTTGTCCTAGGTGCAGACTTAAAAATGGTAGTATCAAAGTACTGGGAACTAAACATTAGGAAATGGGAACTAATCAAATAATACTTTGGGGTAGCTCAACTATATAATTCATGTAAAGTTTTAGTTTTGGTAGCTAGTTTTCAATACTTTTAATTAAAAAAATGACTTTTTTTAATAAAGTTTTGATTTTTATTATACTTTTTTAAATATAATAAAAACAAAAACTTTTAATATTACGATTCACTGCAGAAATTATTGAAAAATTATTTCGAGGTTTTAACAAACAGTAACAAGTTTTATTTCAATAATAATGCAGTGCTATTAACTGCAACAATATTAACTGCAAGACTTACATGTAAAGTAGCCCTAAAAAATACCACTTAGCAAGTGAGCAATACTATTACAACTACTACAAATAATAATAAAAAACTTACCAGTTTTTGTAAAAAAAATATTTGAATTTGTTTCAGAATTTTTTCGACTACCTGTAACAACGGTAATTCGGTATAAATAACAACCAGTGTCACAATTGTCAACAAGCGGACAAACTCCGACCTTTAGATAAAAAATAAAGTAGATATACACATAAATGTGTATTAAAATTTTTTTTTTTTTAGGCAGAAAATATAAATAATTTAGTTTTTTTGCTTTCTCAATATGTTGGCGCAGAGTTGTGGACCATCATTTCCATGTATTATGAGGTACAGATAACAAGTGTTAAGGATAAGGCTCTATAAGGGAGCAAAGTTTTTGGATTTTAAGAGAACAAAATTTTTGTATTTTGTGTTTTGATGTATCTGAAAGTTCTCTTATATGTTTTAACAAATATTGTTGTTTAATTATAACTATATCTATTTATGATTTTTTTTTTTTAAATTTCACACAACAAGAATAATCAATACGCATATAAATTGACTGATATGGCCCTAGTTGCAATTTAGTTACATACATCGACTGACTTGAATAGCTATGGAGGAAGTAGAATGCACATATATTCTTTTTTTCACTTCTATAGTTCAATATAAAGTTGTATAAATTATCAGTGACTAAACAGACAAATAATCTCTGAAGATGTATTTCATTTTTGATAATTTTAAATGATTTTTTATCATTTTTTCATCAATGATATATCGACTATATCATTGACTCAAAAAGCCATAGATGTTAAGTTAACTTATAAAATGCCAAATCTAATAAAAATCATGTCAATTTAATATTTCAATTTATTTTAAATTCGAATAGCTGCAGTTGAGTGTTTTAGACTAAGTGAGTGTTTTAAACTTTTTTAATCAATAGAAAAGATTTTCTAGATTTTAAACTAAAAAAAAAACAAATATTGCGTCAAAAAACTGAATACTCCTACCTTCATCTCTGTAACAAACTGTCACAAAATTGTTAACCTCTTCCTTTACCTTTTTTTTTAAATTGGTCAGTTTTTATTTTCCATGCATTTAACATTTAATTGTGATATCATAACGCTCTAAATTACAAATAAATATAAAATTAAAAAACTTAAATAACAATTTTACAATTACGAAAAGCTACTGTATATATTGAAAAAATGTTTTGTAGTATTCAGCCTAATTAAAGCGTAACATACAACTCTTATGTTTCCTTAGACAAAATAAATCTATGCTGGAGGTTCTATTTCTTTTACAGATGTTAAAAAGATCTTGAAGACACTTGATTGCTTGTTCAGTATTGCTCAACAGTAAACCATGTCAATAGTTGGTCCACCCAACTGAAAGTTATGAGTCTACAAATGTCGAGTTGTGAGTTTCTTCACTCTGGTAGAAGAATAAATCCCAATAGAGCTAGTGTTGCTCTGGAACTCCAACTTGCATTATTTAATTTAGGTATTTTCTGAAACTTCACTTTAGGAAATACTCCTAAATCTTTAAAAAAGCAAAATATCTGTGCTAAACGAAATAGAAATTTCATACCATCATGTCATCCTTCTGTTTCAGTAATTACTTCTTTATCATTCTTAAAATTCTTCTTACGCTGTTTGTGGTTCTTTACAAGTACCGGAATAAAAGGATATTCGATATTGGGCAACATGTTGTTTCCTCCAAGTTCTACATCTATCTCTATGCAAAGGACTTGGTCAAGAACATGTTGTTGACAACCAATGATTTGCGGTTCTTCCAGTTTCTTTTCAGTAAAATGACTTTTTAACTGACTGACAACCCCATTTCTTCTTCCAGTGTTAATAACTAATAAAAATATTACTAATTTGGTTGCAATTTTGGTTTTGCTGTAGTTATTGCTGTTACCTGTGGAGTGTTCTTCTGAATCTTTAGACTCTAAATATTCTCCCTCAGACTCAGATCCAGAAGTTGATGTTGCTGCTGGTGCTGTTATTGTTTTTGAAGTAGACTACAAGGTTGTTTTTCTTCTTTTGGATGCTATGATTAGTTTTTAAACTAGCAGCCTTCCCAGCAGTATACCCAACCTGTCCTTTGCTTTCAACCTGAAGATGATACAATCTTTTGTCCTCACTGCAGAGCTATTCACCATAGTCTTTTGTGATGTCAAAAACTTATTTCAATGAATCATACTTTCTTTCTTTTAGACATTTATCATATGTCTTTAGTGCTTGATCCAGCTTTACCTTTGACTTGAATTAATAAGTGTGGAAAATTTAATTTCTTTTGTCATAAACTTTTTATTTTTTTCTCAATTTAATTTATCTTGTCCCCTTTTAATGGATTCTCCCAGGAACAACAAAGTGGATTTTGAGTGGTACCCTACTGTTATCTTCCAGTGGTTGTTCTTCTAATAGAATGTGAATCATAAAATTGTATTATTCATATTCTATTCTATAGAATGTGAATCATACAACTTTGTGACATTGTTAAAACTGCTTTAAGCAAATCCACAGTTTTAGAAAACCCTGTGTCAGTTATTCTCATGACTAAGACCTATTGTTTTTTTTTCGAAAAATGGCAGTTATTAAATTAAGAAGCAATAAAAAAATAGTGAAGACGCAAATCTCGTGTTCAAGAGTGTATTGTATTTTGGGAAAAAGCTAGAATCTCTACCAGAGCTATACCTGATTGTGTGAAAAAACTTGCAGATCTTTACCATGCTTGGAGAGAGTTGCAAAAAAATTCCTAAAAAAACAAAGTTTACAATCACCATGAGGAGAAATTGTAAAATAGTTTAGATTTTTTTGATATAGCACATGCTGATGCTTTGAAATGAATAAAAAAACAAAAATAAAGAAAACCAGGGCTTGTTTAGCTTCTTTCAACTAATTTTTTATAGACAAAAAATTAGATAAAAAAGAAAAAAGGGCAAGATAGAGAAAATTAAATGAAGAAAAAAAAAAGACATTAGCAAATTTGTTTCAGAAGTTAATCTTCATTTCTTATTACACAAGATTTTATACAAACGCAAGAACATCACGATCAACACACCAGCACCAACATCTCAATGGTAAGTTCTGAAACTACAATAAAAAGAGAAAGGAAAAACTGAAGCACATTTTAAGCATAAGGGATTCTGTCTGTATACTTTAGGCTGGAGAATAGAAACAACTGTTTTATTTGGAGAAATGGAGCAACTGCTGGCTACACCCAAACTGGAGAGCTCTTTTGGCCAAGATCACGCTAAAGCAGTGTTAAATATACTTTATGACTAGAACCTTGATTATTAAATACAAATAATTTGCTGTGACAATCGTCTCACACAGGACCATTGAAAGGAGTTTGTGTACTTTTAGAACAAAAATTAGACAGAGAATTACTACTTTTTGCTTACCACCATCACGTGTTAAGCAAAAAGTATAAACAGTTACAAACTGGTTTTAAAATGTGCGTTTAAAACATATTTCTACCAATTCACAAGGAGCCCTGATACCCCAATCTTTAAAATGTTTAGGGACAATTGGAAAACTATAAACCTGGCTGCTATTGAAACATAATCTGATATCATCAAACAACGTTTTAGTAACGCAACATTTGAAGAATTGTTGACATTTTATAATCAATTTATAAACAGAATTATCTGTTTTATTTATTGGAGGTGATAATGACAAAAAAATTAAAATCAGAACTCCTGGAGCAATGCATCAAGCATTGAAAGCAAAAAGAAAAATTATTTTGTTATGTGCAGTTAATATATAGAGGCAAAAAGAAAAATTCTTTCGTTATGTGCAGTTAATATATAGAGGCAAATAGAAAAATTCTTTTGTTATGTGCAGTTAATATATAGGTGGATGTCTACAGTGCAGTTAATGATGCAGCTAAAAGAGCAGTAAAAACTTCTTAAAGATTTTTGTGATTTGATGACTGCAAAGGACGAAGAAAAGCAATTTTTTGCTGTGTGCTGTGAAGCGTGTGCTGTGTGTTACGCTGTGTGCAAGAGCATAGAAATCTGTATCCAGACGGTAAAAAAGAGTCCCTTAAAGGAAAAATTACCTACTTGATCTGTAATTTTATATTCTTTTAATAAATATTTTATAAAATATAAGTATTTCAATTGATTTAGCTTCATAACAGAGAGGGTTAAAAACAGCAATTTTCAAAATCTTTAGAGTACTGTCGGCATGCGGTAATGTTGTCGTACAAAGATAAAATTTTGTATTTAAGTAAGTCTATTATATTGGTTACACCAAATTTTTTGTTTAACAAATTTGTCACAAAAAAAAATAATTTTAAAGTTACGTCTAAATTGGTTTTTTTTTAAACTTATAAATGTGCAACTTTTAAGAAGTGTAGACTGAGACATAACGAAACGTTAAAATGAACTATATTTGAGATGTATTTTAATTGCGCCTCATATCTAGATTTTGTTATGTTATTTGGTCATTAAAGGAAAATATCTTGCTTGATCTGTAATTTATTATCCTTTAAATAAATATTTTATAAAGTGTTTTAATTGATTTAGCTACATAACAGCAAAAGTTAAAAATATTTTTCAAAATCTTCAGAGTTCTGTTGGCATGCATTAATGTTGTTGTACAAAGCTAAAATTATGTATTTAAGTAAGTCTAGATAGTTTAAAAAGAAATAGAGGGTATGCATCTCAATATTCAAAAAAGAATTTCAGTCATATAAGGGACACCCTAATAAAAAAAATAAAATAATTTGATCAAAGATTTCACCCTATTACTTTTTTAAAAATGCATAGATTTGCATTTTATCTATTAAATAAATTGCAGCCATTAGATATATCGTATAACTTTACAACAAATAACAAATATTTACTTTTTGAATATCAATTTTATCAATTACACTAACCCTGAAAGCCACAAAAATATAACTGAGCAAACAACAATAAGCAGAACATAACCAGATTTTAATAACAACAAAGTAGGTGTAGGCAACTTATTCAGTGCAACATAAAATCCACCAAATGCAGTCAAATGATTGCAATTGCATTGAGTAATAGAAAAAGTATTTGTAAATAAGTCAACCTGGAAAAAGAAAAAAAAAGAATTTCAAAATCGATATAAAAATTTAAAAACATATAAAACACTTTTTTTGGATAAAAAAAAAATTATAAAAATATTATTTTTCATTAAATTTACAATGCATTTTTAGACCTTGTCTAAAAGAGAGAGGTTAGCACTTCATTGCAACCTTGAACTTTATAGATGCTTAAAAAAATCAATCAAAAAGATTAAAGAAAGGATAAATACCTAATCTTTAACCATTTAGCAACATTCTATGATTTTCTCTGTTGTACAAAAAAAAATACCAAGTACTTATCTATAGATAGTGTTCCATTATTATATGGCCTTACAACAGTTTATATAAGAGCTTTAGCTTTTGAAATGGCTCAAGAAAACAAAATAAAATGTTCCTTGAGTTGGGTAAAACAAATAAAAGGATGGTCAAAATTGAATAATAAGGTTTTTGAAAAGAAACTCAAAACTACCTATTAGAAAACTAGACACAACTTCTGCATTCAATTGATATTGAAACTCAAAACTACCTCAAAACTAGACAAGCTTCTGCATTCAATTGATATTGATAATTTTAACAAGTTACTTGAATGTATCTTTAAGTCTAAAACAACATCATTAAAAATTGTTAATTTTATAAGACGGCCTTTACTACCATGCAGAAAACTCGTTGTGCCATTTAGCAAAAAGGAACAGCAAAAATTGGGCAAATAGCATCTAGAAAAAGAGGTGGACTAGTAAAAAGGTGCTGCATTGTCAGCGCAGCAGATGTGAAATCTAATACAAGTCCTACTCTTTCAGATATCTCAGGTTGAGGTGTGAAACATGAAGCAGTAGAAGGAAATCACATTGTATTTTCTTTTGAAATTGTATGAGATTATCCCAAATTAAATTAAACTAAACAATTTTAATTCAGATTTTTAATTAAATTCTATAATTAACATATAAACTATAGAAAATAATGCACTTGATACAAATAAGATTATTTTTTTGAACACAGTTCTGATTCAACCATTATCTGGAACAACATTGAGAACAATAAATAAACCATTTTCCATAAAAACTTTGGCACGTTAAATGTAGATAACTTTTTTTTTTAACAAAGAAAGTGTAAGTCATTAATACTAAATATGTTTGACGGAACTGATACTTATCGTTTGATGCCTTTTTTTGGTTTGTTTAATATTAACTTAAATTTAAACTAACTTATAAATCAAAAGTTTGCTCAAATTAATATATTCCCAAATGTCCAACTTCTCCTGCTTGCTTGCCTTTACCCACACAACCCACTTTACCCACATTTGTATCACTTTATTCCAATGACACGGTTCCTCTAAATTCAAAAACTTTTAGATGTAATTATAGTTTGGTGGCAATCTTAAAGGATTGAATCCTAAATACATAATGCTTTATTTGTTAAAACTTGTTTGGTCCCACTTCTATTCACTCTATTCAATTATTGGAACTTTTCGTTCCAATAATTGCATTCAACACAAAAAGATTTTATTTCATAATAAAATGCTCCTATAAATTCCTTTTTATCAAATGGATATGGGTTTATCTCAAGTATTTTATCTGGCATTGGACCACATAAAAGGACTAATTTGATTTAAAACAATCAAATTAGTCCTGTTATGTGTTTTAATTTAACGGTGTAATTTTGACCAGAAACTTGCATTCCACAGATTGTAACTCAAGCAGTACCAATTGAACATCATTTGGTATCAATGAAACTTTTTGATCTTTTATTTTTTTTGGAATGTTTTTTATATATTTACATTTGATGACAAGTTTTTCACTTCAATTTTTTTTCCAGTTGTCATGCTCAAATAAATTATTTGATATTCCGATACTATATTTTATGAACGTTCCAAGCCCCATGTAAATAATTGGTTCTTCATATTTATGTTCTAAATATAAATCAAAACAAAAGCAATCAAAGTTTAAATTTTGTATTACACTATTGTATTGTATATATAATTATATATCAGTATGTTAACTGAGTATTATTAAAAAAAAAGAAAATAAAAGTTTATATCAGCCTGATTCTTTAAGTAAAAAAACATCAGCAAAAACAATAAGAACAACAAAAACTAAAACAACAACAACATCAACAACCAAACAATGACAACAACAACAAAAAAACAATAGCAACAACAACAAAATGAAATAACAACATCCGTAATTCCTGCTTGGTTGTGATAGTTAAAGTAACATAGGGTCATGCAGGGTCAGGGTCACGCATTATCATAAAAAAATTTAAAATTTTTAATGTTTGCTTAGTTTATTAATTAGTTTGAGTTGTCTTTTGCAATCTTTGCTTATTTAGGTTTCAAACAATTTTTTAATTAATGTTAACTTATATTGGCGTCTCCCTTTTCAACATAACCCAAATGAATAACACCTGTTGCTTTGAAGAAGATGTGGATCATGTTTTTCATGATCAACTTTTTCTTTAAAACTATAACTGACACAACTAGCTGATAACCCTTTTGTAATAATATCACATAGTCTCCATGGGTCATTTCTGAATAGGGTTAAACTCAAAAATCATAACATACAAACTGGAAGTAAAGTCTTCATTTAAAAAAAGACCTAAGCGTTATGACATCTACTGATGAAAAACACAGCCAATATATCAATTACTGCACTAACAAAGCTAACAGAATGCTACGTTCAATTAGACACATTTTTAAAATCTACACTATTTCAATTGCTAAAATATTGTATTAAGTCTTTGTTCAACCCTTCATGAATATGCAGCACCAATCTGAAATCCATCAAAGAAACACGATATATCAGCTCTTGAAAAAGATCAAAAAGAACAACTCAAACAAGAAGTCTCTAACATCTAAGTTATGAATCACTGTCTAAAAAGTTTAATACTACAACTCTAGAAACTTGTAGAGGAGATTTAATTAAGTGCTTAAAAATTGTCCACGAATTAATACATGTTAAACAGTGTACATCTAAGACAAAACAATAATAAAACCTGAACAGTTAATGAAGCAATACGCATACAAACGAAATTCCATTCAATTCAAATAGGAATTAAGAAAAGAATGTTGACCATTAAAAGAGAGCTTTACTCCTAATAAAATAGCCACTGTAAGGAATTGTCTTTTTTCATCTATTGTGTTATTTACATCAGTAAAAGTATTCTACTAAAGCTTAGATGAATATATTCAAAGCGAACGTAAAGTCACCTGCTGATATAAAGTGTGCTTATACGCACTCTTGTTTAACATTCAAACATTAAAATTTTTGTTATAAACTATTTTGATTGATTTTGTTAAATTTCAGCAATAAATAGTTATTATTTATTATTGATATCACTTGCATTCAACTTCTGTGATTTTCACTTAAAATCGTATCTAATAAAAACTCAATTGTAAACACTTTGTGTTATAGATGAAAAAAGATTGAGAATACAATGAAATAAAAATATTTATATAACAGTTAGTAACATACCTGCACAGCTTGGATTGCTAAAACATGTTGTGATATTATAACTTTCACCAACACGTAGTTTGCTATCATTAGAACAAATTCTTGATTTACTCATAACTCCAATACCACAAGACTTATTGCAATCAGATCATTCACTCCAATATGACCATACACCTTGAAAAAAATTAATATAAATAATTTTAATAACTGCGATAAAGAGATTCCTTTAAATATCTTTCAATTATTTTTGTGTATTAAAATGCTAATTATAAAACCATATTCAAGTTATATATTCATAACTTGATTTAATCATAACTCTCATACCACAAGACACATTTCAATCAGACCATTGACTCCAATCTGACCAAACACCTTATAAAAGTTAATGCACACAATTTAATTAATTGCAATAATAAAAACAGATTATGCTGTACCTTTTTTTGACAAATATTTTCTTACTTAAAAAACCTTTATCAAACCATATTTAAAGTTAATTTAGCATATATTCTAATAATTTTTTCTTGTTTCAGTAAACTTTTACAGTAAATTGTTCTTAGAAACATGTTTCAGATGCTACAATAGTCACATGCCTGGTTATATCTTACATATCAATTCAACCATTTTTTGTAATGTTAAACTTGAATTCTTCGACTCTTTTTAAATGCTTTTGCTCTTCATAAAATCACTTTTATTTTTGCTATTTATTATTGTTGTTGTTTCTGATCAAATTGACTAAGCCTTATCTTACTAGTCCTCTGCAAATATTGTTGCTATTGGCAACATTATTGCTTATCACACTGAGTGGGATGGCTCTTGTATCACTGTTAACTATTAATTATCTCTGTTCTCAATTTCAAAATTTTGCTATTTTTTAACCTCTTACTCAGGTTTTACTTTGGAGACTTTCTTAACAATTCAAATCTTCGTTTTTGTAAAGTTTTTGAAGCATTATTAACCTCGCACATTATCTTAAATAAAAAATAAAAAAATGAAGACAGATTTTTTTTTCTTTATTTAAAGTGCTTTTTCGCTTTTTTCTTTTTCATTCAATTCAAGGATTATTTCAGCCAATTCTAACCTTCACTCCTTGATTTGCATCTGACCCTAGCTTGTGCTCATTTTCTCCTTTTCCTTTAATGGTTGTTCCTCACTAAGACTCATTTCATAATTTTATTTATGATGTCATTTGCCTCTCTTTTGAAAACTGTACCTTGTTAATAGTACCCTGGATTCGGTTACATGTGAAAATATTTATTTATTTTAATTGTTTTCAAGTCAAACTTCATCTTACCCCTCGCTATACTCTTTCTAGTGCAGTAGCTATTTTTAATAACCATCATTTCTTTCATTTTTGGTCCACAAAAGCAACTTTCTGGAGAACAAAAACCATTTTATCATTGCATAGAATCAATTCAAAAAGGAATAGTTCAAAGGTTAGGTTCTAGAAACCTCAAAAAAATCTTTGATAAGTTCATTAAAAAAGTCAACTTTACCACTTCATCTCTCATGCATGGGTGTGATCTTATTAACTCTCCTAAGAATAAGACATATCTATTTGGATATTAGTAAGTCCGTTTCATGCTGCTACGATAACCATTTCATGCAGATTGATACCACCATCATTAACAAGTTACAAATATAACATCCATATTTCTTATGACCGGATCTCTAGTTTGTTAATGAGTCAACAATAATTCCTTAACTCTTCATTGTATCTTAAATAAAAATTTTGATATTAATATGATTATTTTTAAACAGATAAAACTTTCAGAATTAAACTCTTACTGTGTATTATTAGTGGAGACAACAATTGAAAAATCTTGATTAGTTTTTGTTTCCTTTATTAAAACCACAGAAATTTTAAAATTCAACTTAATTCATTTATGAATAAATTTGCCAAAGTGTCATGTTATTACTACATGGAAGGCCTATAAGTTTCAGGGGAATAAGTCCACATTGCAATACATTTGATTTGCTTTCAATCAATTTTTTTGATTTTTTTTAGATGACTGTTGCCCAGCTCCATCACATTCATTTCAAAATGATCGTCACATCCATCTTTAAAACATGCTCCATCAAAGCCATCTTTAAAACATGCTCTATCACAGCCATCTTTAAAACATTTTTAAAACTTGTCACCATATACTGAAAGTTTCTTTAATTATATTCAAAACAGAATCAATTTTCATTCTAACAAGTTATTTGAATTGAACAGAAACACGATTTCCATCAACGACAACTATTTGTAGGGCAAAGTTTTTGTCTTTTATCGAGTAAACCGTTAGTTGTTAGAAAATGATGCCTTTTGAAGCAAAAGCAAATCTTATTTATATTGTTTCTTCTCTTAATATTCTGTCTCTTCTATCTCTTTTCTTAGAGTAAGAGGATGCATTAAAGCTATTGATTCAATTATGTCAAAGACATCTATTGTTTTCATATGCTTTGTAAACAAGTACAATGCCAGCAAGTAACCCAATAACTGTTTAATATTTATTTTTGGTTACTCATTAATGATAAAGTTGTTTATATTATCAAGAAGTTTCTGTATCCTTGCCTTTTTCATCTTATCATTTTATCATCATCATCTTATCAGTTTTATAACTTACATTAAAAATGATTTTAATTATCTATTAAGTCGTCTGTCAATCGTTATCTATAAACTTCATCTTTTCTTTTCCAGTAACTTCCAATTCTAATAGTGGTTGCTTGCAGACTTTTTGGAGCTAAGAGGTTTAAAAAAAAATAGTTTTTTAAAGGATTTTCTTTGTTTTAAAACACACAGTTCTGTGATGCAATCATCATAAAAGCGTGATCTTTTGGTGCTTGAGAAAGTGCAAAGCCTGTTTTTATTGAAATGTGTTTCTTGCAGGTGTTAGTGCTTTGATGCTTTTTCACACATATTTTCACACTTTTATGAATAAAAGTGATGCCCAAGTGCAAAGACAAGTTGTGTTCATTTTAGAGAAAATGTTTAAAAAAAAAATCTTTGGGCTTAAATTTTTTGTAAAACTAAATAATAAATGTATTATAATAAAACTAAAATTGTCATTTTAGCCCAAGCTCACCTTCTTCATTTTTTCTTGGTTCTTGGAGTCTATATAATATACGGTGATATCTGCAGACATGATCATTTATTTCATGTGTGTTTAATTCATAACACTTCCAGTATATGACGCCATTGTAGAACTTCTTTTTAAATATAAGTATTTTTTCTTCTACAATCAGCAAATCGTATTTATTTGTATAATTTTTTACTAAATCTCAAAAAAGTTTGTGATACAATTAAAATTAAAGTAGTATATTTTGTTTTTAGATTTTATCAGTGCAACTTGTTTTTAACATTCATCAAGATAATTTTTAAATTAATGCGTCTTTGATATAGTTGTTTAGATTTTTTTAAATAAGCATAATTTCTTGAATGTATGATTTTTATATAAGTATTATAGAATGTTTTATTTGCTGAAGAATCTTTTATTTAAGATTACTAATACCGTCCTGCTTTATACAAAAGCTAAATAAAATAACAATTTTTATTGCAAACTCCTAAATAGAAAAAAAAAAGCGTTAGTCACCTAATTATATATTCTAAATCATTTTATTTTTTGTTTAAACAATGAAACTTTTGATTTTAATTTTATGTAGGGCATTTATTGCTATAAGTTTTGTTACTTTGTGTGCACCAAACAATTAAATATAATTAAAAGTTATAAATTAAACAGTTAAGCATTTTTAAACCGTGTAAAAGACAACATTAACAAAAAAGTAATTAAGTAAAGGAGTTTTGAATAGTTTACATAAAATTATTAAAAACTACTAGATTACATTGTTAAGTGAAGGAAAAAATTGAAAAACTTTAAGTAGATAAAATAAGTAATACTAATTTTATAAAAAAAATTTGATATAATATATTCTTACGAAAGACAAATAATATATACTTAGTTAAGGTGGGCGTTTACCGGAATTTTTGAAAAGTATCAATTTTTTTAAATGTATTTTTAAAGAGAAATTTCTGTACTTTTGAAAAATATATACTTTTATACATTATTTTACTTTTTTCTCAATAAATTTGCATTAGTCAAATTATTAACCTTAACAACACTCCTAGCAACCAAAATTTCAACGTTGTAATAGAATATTATGGTCCAAAATTTAAAGACTAAAAATGTTTTGTATCAAACTAAAAACCTATTATTTAACCAAACCATAAAAAAAAATTAAATTAGCTATAGTTTAACATTAAAAATTTTTTTTTTTTAATGTAAAACCAATATGTTAAGTTTGCGAGGTGATTTTAACCGCTTTCCATTTTTATCTTGCAGAAACGATAACTTAATTTATCTTTTTCAGAACATGTTAAAATTTTATCAGAATATTTCAAGGGTCAAATAAATTGATTTGAGCGAAGCTTTTTAAATTGGGTAACATAGAAAAAACTGCTTTTCATAGTTACCTAGGTTGGGTAACTATGAAAAGCAGTTTTTTCTATGTTACCATGGCAACTGTTGTCATGAACAAAAATCTTTTGTTCAAATCAATCTTTTTCCTGTTGTTGTCAAAAAAGATTTTAAAATTTAAGATTTTTTTATGAGATAACCTTTCTTAATTTGATTTTTATTGATTTGGTTTCCACGGTAATAGTACCCAAAGTAGTTCCAGGGTAACAGTACCCAAAATAATACAAATAGTATGATTTTTTATAATTTTTATGCAAGCTACTCACCATAGATTTCCTTTACATCCTTGATACATAATTTCAGTTCTGTTTATACATCCTTGATACATAATTTCAGTTCTGTTTATACATCCTTGATACATAATTTCAGTTCTGTTTATACATCCTTGATACATAATTTCAGTTCTGTTTATACATCCTTGATACATAATTTCAGTTCTGTTTATACATCCTTGATACATAATTTCAGTTCTGTTTATACATCCTTGATACATAATTTCAGTTCTGTTTATACATCCTTGATACATAATTTCAGTTCTGTTTATACATCCTTGATACATAATTTTAGTTCTGTGTAAAAGTTTTAATGGTTTAGCGTTAACTTTTTAATCTGTTGATACATAATTTCAGTTCTGTTTATACATCCTTGATGCATAATTTTAGTTCTGTTTAAAGGTTTTAATGGTTTAGCGTTTAAAGGTTTTAATGGTTTAACACCCTTAACATTTTAATTTAGTTAAAATAATTTTTTTAATTGAATTATGAATACTTTTTGGGATTTAGTAGATTTATCTCAACAAAAAAAAAACACATTGACATCATATACTGAAGTTAGTATGTATTAAACACACATAAAATAAATTATCAAGTCTGCAGATTGCAGTGTATATTAAAAAGACTCCCAGAAACAAAAAAAAATGGAGAAGGTGAGCGTTGATTAAAACGGCAATTTTAGTTTTATTATTATGCATTTATTATTTAGTTTTGATCAAACAAATTCAACCCAAATGCTTTTTTTAAACATTTTCTTTATTATGAACACAGTATTACAATATATATATATATATATATATATATATATATATATATATATATATATATATATATATATATATATATATATATATATATATATATATATATATATATATATATATATATATATATATATATATATATATATATATATATATATATATATATATATGTATATATATGTATAAACATATATATATATATATATATATATATATATATATATATATATATATGTATATATATGTATATACATATATATATATATATATATATATATATATATATATATATATATATATATATATATATATATATATATTATATATATATGTGGCCGTTAAATGCCATTAAATGATATGATGGAGTAATGAACAACGATGAATGGATGTAGTAAAGTGGACCATATGTGACTATGATATTTATACTACTTACACTATAGCACTTATACCACTTAAGCACAATAAATACCATGACCATACTGGCCAACATCTATGCAATCCCTTAAATCAATTGTGGCTATCGCATGTGACCCGCAACTAATTTTTATGTTAGGTGAATTGTTGTGTAAGTGATTAGCAAAGAATGTTTTAGAAAGTAAAGATTTTAAACTTTTAAGTAATTTAAAAGAAAAAAGCAATTAAATTATTTCTATTCATTTACATTTCTTTTAATTTATGTTCTTTGCATAGCGTTGATCAGTTTGTCAACATTATAAGTGATAAATTAGGCAATGAGGTTTGCATAAAAGTTATTTGGCCCATGACTTAAGTGTTCTTGCTGATGATATAAGCGACTTGGCCGATAGGACTGTCTTTTCTGTTTTCATTAGATATGTTGATTCTAGATTCTCATACTATTGAAGAAATATTTCTTGGTTTAGTCCGAGTTATTGGAAGAAAGGATGCGCAAACCTTATGAGAACAAATACAACTAGTTTTAAAATCTAAATTGATAGATATCCAGCAACTGCGCTTCCATGGCTTTGATGGAACTAACAAAATGAGTGGGGTACATAATGGTTTACAAGCAAAGCTAAAAATTATTTCTCCCCACTCAATGTAAATTACCTGTCGTTGCCATAGTTTAGCTCTTGTGTGCGTACACTTAATGAAAGAACTTGATATCCTAGTTAGCGTTTATGCTAATATCTTGGAAGTTTGAAAAGCCATGAAACACTCTAGCATAATGACCTCAATATTCGATGCATCGCAAAATGCTGACTGTTTAAAACCAGCAAAGTTACTTCAGGCTACTCCAACGCGTTGGTTATCTCATGGCGCTTCTTCAATATGAATCGTTTCAAGATTTGAACAAGTTATAAACAGCCTTAATACAATTGTTAATGAGAAGTACAATAAGCACAAACACCCGATAACAAGCGATGCTATTTATACTGTTTTCCGAACTGAGTATGCATGTGAGCAGTACTATGATATAATGAAGTTATTCAAATTTTCATTACTCAAACCACCTAGCACGGCCAACGTCGAAAGAGGGTTCTCTATGCCAAACATTCTAAACAAAGAAATCAGCTAAGTATAATAGCACTTAATTGCCTTATGCAAATTTCTTTGGTTGGCCCAAGAAATTTAACAAACCAAACTTATGAAGAGCTAACTGATATTTATCGAGACTTAGGCGAGAGACGCATTGATTAATGAAATGTCTATCCTTTCTAATATGCCTTAAATATATCTTGTTAGTTTATTTAAAAGAAATATACTTATATATAAATCTATTGTTTATTAAATGTTGTAGTTATAAAGCTTCTCTCGCAGGAGAAGCAGTAAGGAATTAAATTTGATCTCATACTTTATATTAGATAGTGATAAAAAGGAATAACGGAAAATAAGCGGCAAATCAATGTTGACATTAAAACCGTTAATATATTATTACTGATTACTTTGGTTACTTATTCCTATTTCCAATATCTAGAAAAACTAAAGTTAATTTTAAGATTTTATGTTTTTAATTGCTGGAAAAACAAAACAAAAAAAAAAAAAAACAAGTTCCTTAAAACGCAGACAGACCGGTATGCCCAAAAAACTTCTGGATACATCACTGCTAAATGACCAACATTAAAAAATCTATGGTACTAGCATAGGATAACAAATTAAAAAGTCAAATTTTTAATGGGGTGTTCTGACTGTTATTATACTTCATCCAACTATAAATCTCACTCTTGATTACATGCACAGCATCACCCACCATTTAGACATCACTACCTACAAATAGCCACAAAAATAGATCTGCACAACCCTATATAGAAAATCTACAGATACTCTTAGTCTTTTCCATTTTCCCCATCAAAACGTGCCTTCATCTCAGGTCCTTTGTTACAGTCATATCATTTCCGAATATAAAAAATTTATTATAGAACTTATAACACTCACCAGATTGGAGTATACCTTCTGCACATTTTCAAAGAGAACAATTCCAAAGCACTTAACAAAATACAATCTAAATCTAACCAACCCATCAATCTAACTAACCAATCAATCTAACTAACCAAATAATTCCTCTAAAACCTATACACACTTTCTCCCCTATTACACCATTTAGTCACCCATCTTTACACCATTTTGTCACATAGACATTCAAATCAACAAAACTGTTAGAACACACTGGCCTATCATTGAAGATATTCTTGAGTTGTCCATCAAACTTGCTGCCTAACCAACCTTTATGCAATGCAAAAACAGGATCATCAGTGACACGGTACACATGTCAATGCCTAATATCCTTACCAATAGTGATATAGACAATCAACTAATCGCGGTAGTGGTGTAGTGGTAAAGCGCTCGCTTCATAAGCGAGAAGTTCCGAGTTCGATCCCCACCACGTCCCTGGAAGTACCGCGTTCAACTAGTTTCTCCGCGCATTGGCCTTGTTTTTCAAGGTTTGTGTTTCGGAGTTAGAGAGTTGAGAGAGGGTTATAACCACTATTAAGTAGCCTCCTCATCTAGTGGCCTACTCGGCCTTGAGGAGGTGAATAAAAAAAAACAAAAACTGAGAGATTTTTTTTTTCTAATCATTCTAAGTAAACCTATATTACATATAACTTCTTTTTGCTGATTAAATTAATTTTTAAGTACTCGCTCCATTTCGAAATACTGTTGCAATTTCACATTTTTTTAAATTCCAAAATACTATTCCAATTTGATTTTACTGCAAATTTTGATGCGAAAAAAATCAAATATCTTTAATAAAATGATTTATTTAGAAAATAAAAAATTATTCGAAAACGTTTATCAAGGGCATGATGACGTGAATACCAAGGGGCCTTGTGCCCCCTTGCGCCTTCTCTAGATTTTTGTAAAAAGATCATTTTTTTTTTTTTTATACAAGTTTCGTTTTTTGCAGTACTTTATTTATTAATTCAAGTTTTTTTGGTGCTTCGGCCCTTGTGTGCATATGTATATACTTTTTGGTGCTATTTTTTTGGTTATTTTTTGTTATTTGGTGCTTCAGCACTTGTGTTTCTAGATTATTTTACACCAGTAATAAGCTGGATTTTCGATTTACTTTATTATATTCAGATTATTTTACACCAGTAAATAATCATGTGTATTACTGCAATAACAATAAACATAGTGTAGATAAACATACGGAAGCCTTCGGCTAGGGTATGTGCATATACACACGATTGAGAAGTTATATACCACAATAACCCAAATCTAGGATATCTTTCTTATTTTTGTAAATTTCTTTGTCTAAGCATACTCTTATATGATGATATAATAAAGTAAATCAAAAATCCAAATTACTTATTAGTGTAAAAACTTAATGGGCTTTCTTAGAACACTTGGTTCAACAAAAAGAGAAATTGAAGAGAAATTTCTTGTCCACAATGCCAATTCAACAGTAATTTAAAGTAAGACTTTTTTTTAGTTTTTACAATAATGACTTGAGATAATAATTCATCGTAATCACTCTACAATGCTCGTTTGTAAGTTCACAGGTATCTTTTTTATTCATTTTAAAGTATTCAAAACACATTTGAAATCTTTTTAAACCAGAATGTTGTCTGTTTCTAAGATTATTGTTGCAGTGAAAGCAATAAGAACGCAAGCAATTATACTGCTGACTTTATTTGTTACAGATTTAAAAAAAATAAAGTCATCTATTAAACATGAAGTATTAACTAAATAGTTTTAACCACTACTTAATAATTTATTACAAAACAAGAATTTCTCAAAAGCTATCACTATATATAATTTTTTTCCAAGTTTTTAAGTTTATAATTCATTTTTAACAAATCGGAACAGTATTTCGGAACAAAATATTTCATGAAGAATGTTAAAGAAAGGCAGTTGTAACTGAGTTACAACTTGCCTTTCTTTAACATTTTTTTTGATTTTATAGTGCTGTTCTCTCAATTTTGTTATTTTGATATTCTTGTTATTTTTACTCCATTCTCTAGTTCTATAAACCTCTTATTTGTCTGTAAACAGAATATTTTTAACATAAATGAGTTGCTAAAAAGGTGATCTCTCTTTTAGGCAATTTAAATACTTCGTGCTATATATAATGAAAGGTGGCAAAATACAATGCCTAAAAAAGTTTATAAAAAAGTTAGTAACTTACCTGCACAACTAACGTTGCTAAAATAAGTTGTTATATTATAACTTTCACCAACACATAATTTGCTACCGTTGAAACAAATTCGTGATTTAT
This sequence comes from Hydra vulgaris, assembly GCF_038396675.1. Taxonomy (NCBI): domain Eukaryota; kingdom Metazoa; phylum Cnidaria; class Hydrozoa; order Anthoathecata; family Hydridae; genus Hydra; species Hydra vulgaris. The sequence continues at coordinate 455,154 of NC_088926.1, read as the reverse complement.
TCATATCTCCAAAACCACAAGACACGTTGCAATAAGACCATTCACTCCAATCTGACCATACACCTTAAAAAAAATTAGCATAAATAATTTTAATAATTGCGATGATAGTAAAGAGATTCTTTTAAATTTTTTTTCAATTATTTTTGTGTATTTAAATGGTAATTATAAAAATATATTAAAGTTATATAGTATCTAATTAGTTAAAATGTTAAATTAAATCTAATAAAAAATTTCACTTTAATTTTTTATTAAACTTTGATTTTAACTTAAAATTAAATCTAATAAAAACTCAACTCTAAACACTTAATGTTACAAACTAAAAAAGTGTGAGCTTACTTCATAAAAATGTTTAGAGCAGTTAGTATTTATTTTTACAGAATATTTATAGAATAGTTATTAACTTACTTGCACAGCTTACGTTGCTAAAACAAGTTGTTATATTACAACTATCACCAACACATAGTTTGCCATCATTGAAACAAATTCTTAATTTATTCATAACTCCAATACCACAAGACACATTGCAATCAGATCATTCACTCCAATCTGACCAAACACCTTTTAATTTAAAAAACTAATATACATAATCTTAATAAATGTGGTATAGACAAACTTTACTATTATAAAAATGATTTAAATTTCTTTTTTCAATTATTTCATATTTATATAGTATATTAAAATACTAATTATAAAGCCATATCAAAGCTATTTAGTATTTAATTTTAAAAAATGTTCAAAAAAGGAGTGAAACTGCATAACAAAACATTATACTCAAAGGAGTAGAAAAAGGTGTTGTTGTCTGTATACCAGATAAGATATGGTATGAAAATAAAAATTACCCAAATATTGAAAGATGGTAATACCTATAAACTCAAATCACAACTCCAAACACCCTAACTATCTAACTATCTGAAGAAAAGTATTGTTTTTAGTCAAGCGTTAACATAATTTTATCAGAACTGGAAAATGTTTCTAAAGAACTTATAACACCAACATGAACCTTCGTGTTAGAGGTTACGAAAAGAAGTATATAAATTTATTATCAATTAGGCCTTGCAATTTAGTCAAAAAACAACTAATTATTAAACCCTTAAAACTATGTAGACACGTTACTCATAGTGACTCCATACCGGGAGAGATACCAATAACATTATTAAATAGAGACCCTATTTAGCGGATATATTTATACTAGAACCCACAACCACCTATTTCAATACAACATCAATTAAATATATTGCTAGAATATATAATAGAGTAAAAAATTGCAACATCACAGACTTGCTGTATAAATTTGAAAAAATGGACAGGCAAAAAATTTTGTTAAATTTGAGTTCACCTGTCTCATCACAAGATGAGACAGCTGAACTAAAATTCGTTTCACAAAGAGCATGTAGGTCTGCTGAACTTTGAAAGAGATAAGACTCAACAAAAGAAAATTTACTTTAACTACCACGAATATTAGTGATTGATAGATTTAGAGATCTTGGTTATGACAATGGGATTTTGTGTTTTATAGTTTTTGATGCTTTAGCTAATATTTAAATAGACTAAAGAATTTCACTCAAAGCACATATAGTACTTAAAATATGTTCTTAAAAGAACAAGCCAATGATAAATTAGTAAACAATCATTTAAAAAAATTATTGTTTCATTTAACACTGTGTTTCATCAAAAAAGACTCATCATCACAGATGATGTATCTAATAAAAACAAAGGTAATTATGGATTGGAAACAAAAAAAACCCCACCTTTTATACCTGATTTAGAAAATTTTGAAAATGACCTATTGCATTTAATTAAAACAATAAAGTTTCGCCCAATAAAAAACGAACTTTAAACAAAATTAAAGTAAGATGTTAAAAAAATTATATCAAATCTTATTATTTTGGTTTTTGCTGATCTCACAACAGAAAACTATGAAAGAAATTTTACGCGACAATATTAGTAGTTCTTATGAAAAAGCCCCTAAAATTTTGGAAAACGCAATTAAATTAGAAGCGCAAAGCATCGCTAAAAAAATAAGCCTTGATAACAGAATCGAATCAACTTCCCCTGCCCAAGCCTTCGTAACACTAAAAGACCATAAACCAAATTTTCAAAATAAACTATTTTGTAGGTTATTGGTTCCCTCAAAAAGTGAGGTTGGACATGTAGCCAAAATTAAACTATAACAAAATTAATAATATTCTTAGAAATTAATGGAATTTGCAGCAATGGAAAAATACCACTGATGTTATAAATTGGTTCTCCATTATCGAAAAAAAAAATTACTGTACATTTATTCATTTTAACATTAATAAATTTTACCCATCAATAACTGCAGATATTTTAGATAAAACGATTGAATTTGCAAAAAGCCACAACTTTATTCCTGATGACACAATCCGTATAATAAAGCGTTATAGAAAAACCTTACTTTATTATAATAAGGAAACTTGGAAAAAGAAAATATTTCATGACTGCTGTAACAATGGGCAGTTATGACGGAGAAGAAATTTGTAAACTTGTTGGACTATATACTTTAGATTTGTTAACTAAAACGATCAATATAAAAGATTTAGGACTTTATCGCGACGATGGTTTAATAGTAATGCGTAAAAAATCTGGTCCAGAGCTCAATAAAATTAGAAAAGATATTATGAAAATTTTTCAAAACATTAGTTTTTGAATCGAAATAATCATAAATTAAAAAATTGTGAACTTTCTTAATGTCACATTTAACCTCTCTGAAAATTCGTATAAACCTTTCAAAAAACCAAACAACGCATTATTGTATATTTATATTAACTCAAATCACCCACCCCAAATTCAAAACCAAATCCCAATTTCAATTAAAAGCAGGCTAAACCAAAACTCCTCTAATGAAAATGTACTTAATAAACGAATATTAGAAGATGCCCTTAAAAAAAGTGGGTTTGAAAAATTTTAACTAAAATTTGACCCTGGAAAAAAGAATACAAAAATGCGAAATAGAACTAGAAATGAAATTCGGTTCAACCCCTATAGCAAAAATTTTTCTATTAAAATAGGAAAAGTGTTTTTAAAATTAATCGATAAGCATTTCCCGCACCCTAATGAATTACATAAAAGTTTTGATCGAAATACAATTATAGTAAGCTACAGTTGCACAAAAAATATAGAAAGAGTTATTAAAAGTCACAATAATGCTTTGTTAAACAAAACAAAAATACTTAATAAAAATTACAGAAAATTGTAACTGTACACATAAAAACAGTTGTCCAATGAGTGGAAGTTGTTTATCAAAAAATGTGGTATATAAATGTGTTGTTTCCTCTAGAAATGTACCGGATAAACAATAAATTGGCATAACACAGGGTGAATGGAACAGAGGGTGAATGGAACAGAGGGTGAATGGAAAAAACGTTTTCCCAATAATAAGCAGTCTTTCAAAAATAAAAGATTTTTTAAAAAAAACCATGCTGTCAAAATGTATATGGGAATTAAAAAGTTAAAAATATTAAAGATTTTATATTAAATTAGTCCATCCTTAAAACAGCGCCTGCATATAACATTATTTCCATAAAATGCACACATTTGAAATAATTACTCATGCAAACCAAGAATGCTTATTAAACAAAAAATTTGAATTAATTTCTAAATGTAGACACGAAAATAAGTTTCTCCTAAAAACTATAAAAGTAAATAAGCTCCAATAACAGTATCATTAAATCCCCTTTACAATAATATAAATAAAAAAAACTTTTTAAAAATAGCTTTCTATTCAATCGACTAACTCATCGAAGAAAAGAAATAGAAAATTTGGCGCCTTTAGCTTTATGTACATTTAAAACGAATTTGATTTTGAAAGCATCTGACTTAAAAGGCGCCAAACTTTCTATTCCTTTACTTCGATGAGTTTGTTTGTTTACATACGTACATGAATTGCCTTCAATGTCTTCCAGTATTGGCTTTACAAAAGTGATTATTACTAAGTACATGACTTCCACGAGTACCAGAAACAGAAAAAAGTTATTTTCTACTTTTTAGTCGATTGAATAGAAAGTTATTTTAAAAAAATTTATTTTATTTATTTTATTTTCTACTTTTTAGACTTGATAAAGTTGAATTAATACACTTATTGATTATGATTAATTTTCAATAAAAATTTATTTCGAATTCTGTACGCAGTTCACAAATATAGGTTTTAGGTATAAAATGATATGACCCCGGAAGTTTCAATGGGTTTAGGTCACTAATGTCATACGTTATGAGGTTCTGACTTTAAAAAAATCTAATGTGTGGCCCTTTTTGAGAAAATTAAATTTGAAAATTTGCAAAAATTTCATAAGATTTTTTTAAGATTTTAAAAGGTTTAACTTCTGTAATTAGTATTTAAATCAATAATATGGTTGATAATACACTATTTATTATTATTTTTTGTTAAATATAACAAGACTACGACATTTTAGTTAAAAACCAAAAAAATTAGATCTGACTCCCATTATATATCAATATTTGTAGCTTTATTGCATAACTAGTCATATATATATATATATATATATATAATATATATATATATATATATATATATATATATATATATATATATATATATATATATATAGATATATATATGTATAAATGTATATATATATATATATATATATATATATATATATATATATATATATATATATATATATATATATATATATGTATATATATATATATGTATAAATCTGTATTAACACAATGATTCTCCAATTGCAGTCGTAGTATTTTTTATGTATTCTCGTTTTTATTGTTTACTTGTTTCTATATTTTAATGGATTACTATAAATTAGTATTTCTTATAAACACTTATTCTTGTTTATACTGTCTTCTTATGCTCACTTTCGAAACTTAAAATGTAGCTAGATATATACTTATATGTTTTAAATAGATAATCTGGAAAAATAAAAAATAAAATCTACAAAACTAGTTTAACGAACCAAAAGGTTATGCCACGCCTACTCTTTAAAAAGAATAAGTATATGAGATGTCACGAGGACAATCAGAGAATGGTTTGTGCCTGCTGCCATCTGAAAGATTTAAATTGTATACCCATAAACCTGACACTGGAGAAAATGATCAAAGAACATATCAATCCCAACTATTCAAGACATGTGTTTGAGTATCCAACAGGTAAAACTTACATTAAAACTTTAAATGCAATAAGTTAAGTATTGTAGTCAATTTAATATTGTGTTTTGACAGTTGTTTTTTTTACGATTCAATATGTATTAAACTAAATATTTTTTTAAAGAAAACATGTCTTACAGCTCCCTCACAACAATGTACTTTGTAAAAACAGATATTATTTTTGAATTCATAACTTTAGTTTTATTCTAAGGAATTTGTTCATAATGCAAATCATACATGTACAAGCTGGCTTCCAATAATCCTATTCCAATAAATGTTACTGAAAACTGGTGCAAGCGGACCTAATGCTTTTCAAGTCTGGAAGAGACTGTGTCATACAGTGTACAGTCTGTTATTTGGCAAAATCCATGGATCATATGTTACTAAAGAAAACTAAAGCTAGAATTGAAAAGTCAAGGTCAGAAAAACCTCTTATTTTATGCCTTAACTGCTTTTGTAACCTTGGTAAAGGTTTACCCCACAAATGTTCTCCTGGGCATGAGAAGGTAAATGTTTCAACCCACCTAAGTAACAGATCATCAAAGGTACAACAGCAAGTTACTTCAACTCTGCTCAAAAACATCTATACATCTTCACAGACAAACCTCGGAGAAAAGATCACTATTTCAACAGGTTAGGTTTCCTATCTAATATACTATAAATAACATGTGAAATAACAATTTTCATGTTTTCAGTATCAGCTATTTTCAAATATGTAATAACAGTTAATAATTTTATTACAGGAGGAGCTTTAGTTCCTGTAACCCTTGGCAAACAAATTGAACAAAAAAAGAAAGTAAAATTTGAAGAGATCCAGCCTCTAATAAACAAACTAGGACTTAGTCAGTATATGAATAAGTAGATGTTGCAGGGGCTTCGAAAATGCGGTATTAAATTTGAGTCATTCATGGAGGCAAAACTAGACGAGAGGAGCAAGATCCTTTCAGATTTTTATGCTGTTAAGACAATTCAAGCTGAAGAGAAGATAAACAATAAGCTTACAAAGGTAGTTTCAAGAGACCTTGCTTATATTAAAGACCTTACAGAGTTTCTCAGCTTTGTCATGGATTTCAGAGGGCAAAATTACTACTGTACCTTTGTCAGAGTTGGAATTGATTCAGGTAACCAAAGCTAAGAGTTAGGGACATAGAATAAAGTTTAGCATTCTTTAAATATAGTATTTAGTAAAATGTTCCCTAATGTTCAATTTAGGTAGAGGTTCATTGAAAGTAATCTGTAACATATTTGAGCCTGAAAAAGAGAGAGAGGACGACATGGGAGATAGAGGGACATACTCTGGGATTAATGGTTCTGTTGTTCTTGCATATGCAGATAACTTACAAGAGACCCATCATAACTTATTGCAGATTGTCGAAAGCATAAATCTGCATGAATCCAAATATTCTCTGGCATCAGATATGAAACTCATCAATATATTGTAGGGAATTTCGGTACTCTATATATATATTATAATCCAAATTTTATATTTTTTACTTTATTTAAACACATATATATGTGTTCAAGTAATGTAAAAAGTAGTACATGCAAGTATATGCGTGTACTACTTGATAAAATGTAAATCATGAACCTTATATAAATTATTCTAGGCACATGGAGGAAAACATTCCTGTGCCTGGTGTGAAGGTACATCAAGTATTGCTGCTGGAGATCTCAGAACTTTGAGATCTTTAGATGATTGGTATATACTATATTGCGAGGCTGGATCGCCCCACAAAAGGATGCAGGACTTCAAGGTAATGTTAATAATATACATTAAAGATAATGCTTTGCCTTAAAAAGTTCTGCATTTTATCAGACTTTAACAAATATTATTTTTACATAGAATGTTGTGAAGCCATGCTTGATTAAGCCAAGCTTGATTAACGAATCCAAGTTGGTGTTAGATGTTATATCTTTGCCAGAACTTCACTTACTGATGGGCCTTGTAAATCATATGTCATCATTCCTAACCAAATTGTGGCCCGAGTTTGAGATGTGGGTTGCAAGCTTGGGATGTTTAAGAAAAGGAGATCATGGTGGAACTTATGAAGGAAATACTTCAAAACGGATCCTAGAACAGTGCGATGAGCTAGAAAATATTTTGCTAGTAGAGCTATTACCTCTATTAAAACCGCTGCAAAAGTTCCACGTGGTAGTTCAAGGAACATTCGGAAACAGTTTAGATCCCAATTACAAAGAAGACATTCACGCATTCACGCAATCTTACATGGTTACCCAAGAATACTGTAAGGAGGTAGAATATAAAATGTACTTTTTTGCTTTTAATAGTCTGTGCAAGCACATGGGTGTTTCACTATAAATGTTATACAAAAATTTTATATAATTTTATACAAAATACTTTTCTGATAAAGATATCACTTCAACAAACAGCATAATTTAAAAAAATTGATTGATATTTTATTATAGTATCTTCAAAAAGATTTAACTGTTACTTGGAAAGTACATGCTATTACAGCACACCTAGAAGAATTTATCTACAGATCTGGGCACTCTCTTGGAAGATATGCAGAGCAGGCTTCTGAATCAGCTCATGCTAAAATGAAGCATGTCATCAACAGATTCAATGTTTCCCAAATGAACAAAAAACATTTAACAAGAAGCAAGAGAATTGCAGAGGTGTTTAGTAGTAATAACCTGTAATAAAAGAACCTTGTCAATGTTTTAATAAAGTATTAAAGGATATATTTTCATTGATTATTTAACTAAAATGTCGTAGTCTTGTTATATTTAACAAAAAATAATAATAAATATTGTATTATCAACCCTATTGTTGATTTAAATACTAATTACAGAAGTTACACCATTAAAAATCTTAAAAAAATATTATGAAATTTTTACAAATTTTCAAATTTAATTTTCTCAAAAAGGGCCACACATTAGATTTTTTTAAAGTCAGAACCTCATAATGTATGACATTAGTGACCTAAATCCATTGAAACTTCCGGGGTCATATCATTTTATACCTAAAACCTATATTTGTGAACTGTGTGTATATAATAATTAACAAAAATATTTGGAGCGTATTTTTTTTTATTATTAATTTAAATGGGTCTTCTTCTCGGTTGATGTATTTGTTCTTTTTTGGACGCATTTTTATTTGTCTGAAATTAACAAGTGGAATATTTGTAAAATTTTTGATTAAATTTATATTGATACTTAACACTTTTTGATGCCCTTTCGGTTTCCGATATTTTTTTCGGAGTTCCAGATCTAACCAACGGGGAGGTGGGGCATCGAAAATCTAAAATACTTATTGAATCAAATGTAACAAATATAGCTACTGTTAGTCGGCAAAAGATTATTTGTAAAATTTCAGGGCTGTACGATCAAAAGAATTGCTTCAAAAAGCGCTGTGAAGTTTTGGCCTCCACAAAAAAAAAAAAAAAAATCAAAAAATGCGGACTCGTCAGTGAGTGAATAGAAAGCTATAAAAAATACTAATTTGTATATATATATATATATATATATATATATATATATATATATATATATATATATATATATATATATATATATATACATATATATATATATATATATATATATATATATATATATATATATATATATATATATACACACACACACACACACACACACACACACACACACACACACACACACACACACACACACACACACACACACACACACATATATATATATGTATATATAATTTTATACATTTTATTATATTATATATATAATATTTTATATATATTTATTCAAAAAACAATAGACATGCAAAATTCAAAATAATAAACAAAGTAGTGTGCTAAAACTTAAAGAGTAATGTTCTTCAAGAAAAATGCTCATTTGAAAATATTCTTGTACGTAAACCATCCCACTATCTAAAACTGCTATTCAAATATATTAACATCAAAATAATATGAATTATCACTTTAAATCAGTCATTACCAGGAAAAATACCAATACCGATTTTAAAATATTACTTTTTGTCTTACCCTTGTGATGCAATAATTGGTAATATTATAAATTTTTTTTTTTTTTTTTTTTTTTTTTTTTTTCGCTGTTTATATAAAATAAAATATTAAATTACAATGAAACTTTTACGTCACACAAAGAAAATATATAAGACAGACAGGAGCTCAAAGAAGATACGGATGACTGGTGTCACCACAATCTTTTCATAGAGCCTCTTTACAATAACATTTAAAGCCCACATGGCTTTAGTAAATTTACAATATAACATTTTTTTTGAAAAATACTACGTGAAGAATAAAACTCAATAACATAATTTACAATAACATTAAATAACATTTAAAGCCCACAAGCCTTTAGTAAATTTACAATAAAATATTTTTTCTGAAAAATACTAGGTGAAGAATAAAAACTCATATATACATCCTCATATATACACATACACATACACAAACACATATGCAAACATACTTACACACACATATATAAACATACAAGCATAAATATCAGAAGTTAAGGAGATGCAATTTCATTTGTCGTTTAAAAGAGGAAGTGCTTTTTAAATCTTTTATATTGTTATTTTTTAACTGATTCCATAATGACGGACCTTGGTTAATAATTGAGAATTTTGACACTTGCGATTTTACTCTGCTCAATTGATAGTTATGGTTGCTATTTGATCGAAGATTGTATTTTTGTGAAAACGCCAATGTAAAAATATCAGAAAATACTTTTGGCAGCAAGTTATTCTTATATTTATACATAAATAATAATATTTGAAGCGAATTAAGTTTTGATATATTTAACACATTCATGTATTTCATTACAGGGGAAGGGTTTTCTAATCTTTTTAAATAGTTAACCGCTTTACATGCGTGGTTTTGTAGCCTCTGTAATCTTATTAATTTAGTTTTGTGTGTGTTAGCCCAAACAATATTAGCGTAAGAGAGATGACAATGAACAAGACTGAAGTAAAGCATTTTGCGTGATTTATAATCAAAAAAGGCCCTAGATTTATATAATGCACTTATAGCAGAAGATATTTTTGCTTCAATAAGACTAATATGTTTTTTCCATGATAGGTTCTCATCAAATATTACTCACAAAAACCTTGTATAATTTACTCGATTTATTTCATTTTTATTAATTGACAGTTTTGGCAATTTTAACGGAAGACTAGTTGATTGTCTTATTTTATGGAAGAGAGTAAAACTTGTTTTTTTACAATTTAATGATACCTTATTAGCTATAAACCATTGGTTAAAGCTTTCGAGTTCAGCGTTCATTGTTTCGAACAATATTTTTACATCAGATTTGCTGTAGAATAAATTTGTATCGTCTGCATACATAATTGACGATATTTTATAAGAAGCTTTATTCATATCATTAACATAAATTAAAAATAATAAAGGTCCCAAGATCGATCCCTGTGGGACACCGCAATCAATATCAAGAGCTCCTGACTCCTCCAGGACAACAAACTGTTTTCTATTAAAAAGATAACTTTTAACCCACTTATATGTTAGGCCTTTAATGCCGTAATGCTTTAACTTTGAAAGCAAAATTCCGTGATCAACGGTATCGAATGCCTTAGAGAGATCGATAAATACTCCAAGTACTTGTTCCCCTTTATCAAAGCACATAGATATTTTATTAGAAAGTTCAATAATAGCGTGTTCAGTAGAGCAGTATCTCTGAAATCCAAATTGATTTTTGTATAAAAGCGTATTTAATGTCAAGTAATCATAAATTCTATTAAAAATTACCCTTTCAAATATTTTTGAAAAGACAGGGAGTAGTGATATAGGGCGGTAATTGGAAACAGAAGAACAATCACCATTTTTAAAAACTGGGTGAATTTTAGCTAATTTTAATTTATCAGGAAATATACTATTCTCAAATGAAAATGCTATTAAATAAAATAATGGTTTACTTATACTATCCATAACATAGATAGCTACATTACTAGTAATGTCGTCATATCCACATGACTTGTTACGCTTTAGTTCAAATAGTGCTTTGTTAAACTCGTGTTTATTTATTTTTTCATTAGATATGCTAGTCGCGAATTTATCTCCCAAGTATTCATCAAACATTTTAGTCGACTGAACAATATTAGATGCAAGAGAGGCGCCTACATTAACAAAATATTTTTTAAATTCTTGACATATATTTTTTTCACTTGTTATAGTTTTGTTGTTAATAATTACTTGTTTTGGTAAGCAAGAAGATCTTTTTCTCTCTTCCAGTTACTTCATTTATAATAGACCAAGTTTTCTTGATATCAAACTTGTTTTTATCCAGCTGATTAGAATAGTACTTTATTTTAGCTTGTTTTAAGTTATTTTGATAAAACTTTTTATATGATTTGTACGCATTTTCGTCAATTTCCTTTTTAGATTTTAGAAATTTTATATAAAGCTTTTGTTTTCTTTTTGATGATTTTATCAAATTATTTGTCATCCATGGGTTTTTAAGTTGTTTATTTTTTATTTCAGTGGTTAATTTTGGGCAGACATTGTCATAAACATTTTGAAAAGTATTCAAAAAATTGTCGAACGCGCTATTGGGGTCTGCTGAGGAATAGACATCTTCCCATCGCTCTCCGTACAACTTCTTTTTAAGTTTATCTAGGCTTTTAATACAAAGATTTCTTTTAGTAACAAATACTTTATTATGTGAAATTAATTAAAAACTGTGAAATTAATTAAAAAAAAACTTCTTCAGTTAAATGATTATAAATCTTTAGGACAAGACATGGTCAAATAGTAGTATTAAAACGATGTGCGTCTGCCTTTGCTTTACCACTCGCTTTGATTTTTGAAAAATTGTTTAAAACTGGAAGAACCAGTTAAATGGAAACTAGCGGACATAACCCTAAAATTCGAAAAAAGGAACATGATAAGTGCTAACAACTACAGAGCTGTTTCATTAACCTCAATAGTCTCTAAAGTATTCAGAATTATTATATCCGACACAATATATAAAGATATGTCCAAAAATGGTTCATTAAATTAACATCAACACAGTCTCCAAAGTACTCAAAAGTAATATACCCGACACATTACATAAACATATGTCAAATAATGACTTATTAAATAAACATCAATACTTTCTTGTACCAGGGAAATCTTGTTTAACAAATCAAATTAAAACAATAGACCTTTTTAGTAAATCGTATTGGTCAAAGAGAAGAAAAGTAATTAAATCTGTCAACAAAATTATGTCCGATGTCGATACAGAATTTTCTTACTCTAACAATAATACAGCTTTAAAAAAAGATAGTGTTATATCTCATGCCTGCTATTCTTTTAATGACATAGTGGGGCAAAAAGATGAGTATGTTGTTTGTAATCAACGTTTATTAGATCGCTTTTCTCCAATGCTTGATAACTCCAAATTTAATAACGATTCTGAGTTAAATATGCCCGATTTAGTTTCAATAGATGGAGAAATGTTGAATGAAGATAGTAATTATGATGAATTTGTAACAAATAATTGGGAAATGTTTATGAAACAGGATACAATTGAATCCATTGATGTAGATTCATTGTCGGGTATAGCATTGATGAAAGTGATATCAGTGAGGAAATTGAACCTGATATTGAAAACAAAGGAAAAGAGCTACCATTTGATTTGGGAATGTGGGCAGCATCATTTTCTATTATTATGGTTGCAGTATCTTCACTTTTGGATATACTTAGAGTGTTGCACCCATCACTTCCAAAAGATCCGCGAACATTACTAAAACCACCTAGAACAAGCACTGTCAAAACAATTGAAGGGGGCTCCTATTTTCACTTTGGTATTGTTAAATCATTGCAACACATAAATCTTTTGCTACATTTTTTTACAAGCTCTGAAACTCTATCAATTTTTCTAAAAATTAATATTGATAGATTATCCTTACAGAAGTCAAGTACTCAGCTGTTTTGGCCAATTCTAGAAAGAGTGTTGATTCCATTTTTAAGTAATCCTTTTTTGATTGGCTCGTTTTGCGGTCAAAGTAAACCAGTTAACTTGAATGAATATTTAAAAGATTTCATTGAAGAAATGTTAGAATTGGAAAAAGGTCCTGTTAAAATTGGTGTAGATGGTAAAAAATACTCTGTTAACATTGGTATATCCTGCTTTGTATGTGATACTCCTGCAAGGGCATACATAAAACAAAGTAAAGGGCATACTGGATATTACAGTTGTGATAAGTGTATCCAAAAAGGGGAATGGCACAGTAAGGTTGCATTTCTTAAAACTGATGCTCCGCTTAGAACTGACCATTCTTTCAATGATATGATAGATGCTAATCATCACTTTGGAGATACTCCGCCTAAAAAATTGTCTATTGGAATGGTAACTCAGTTTCCACTTGATTTTATGCACTTAGTGTGCCTTGGAGTAATGAAAAAGATTTTGATGTTTTTAATAAAAAGCCCTGTTAGCGATGGAATAAGATTAGAAAAGGCATCTATTAATGGCATTTCGGAGAGATTATTAGAATTTAAAAGTCTTATTCCTTGTGAGTTTTCTAGACAGTTATCTCGGCCTTTAAGTGACATAGAGCGTTGGAAAGCAGTAGAATTCAGTCAATTATTATTATACAGTGGTATTGTTGCACTAAAAGGAAATCTTTCGAAATCTGTATATAACAATTTTCTTTTGTTTTTTGTTGGCATACACTTTAGCCAGTTCAGATCTTAATCAAAGTCATGCTGATTATGCAGAATCTAGCTTAAAAGCCTTTGTAAAAAATGCTATTAAAATATATGGCAGAGGTTTCATTAGCTACAATGTACACAGCTTAATACACATTGCAAGTGATGTTAAAAGATTTGGATCTGTTTATAACTACTCTGTATTTCCGTTTGAAAATTTTCTAGGGCATTTAAAGCGTTTAATACGTAATCCTCATTTACCACTTCAACAGGTTATCCGGCGTATATCTGAAAGAAATGGATCAATTATAAGAAACTCTTATAAATGTATGAAGGAAGGCATTCCAGGAAGCTGCACGAATATGGTCCTATTATTTTTAGAGAACAAACAGAGTGTCTACAGTATCAAGAAATTACTTTAAATGGAATTTTTTACTCTACCTCAACAGGCAACAATTGCATTAAAATAAAAAATGACTTTTGTTTGATTCGTAACATATTAAAATTTCATAGTGATAATAGGCATTTTATTGTTTATGAAAAATTTCTAACTATTGAGCCTTTCTTTAGATATCCTGCAAATTCTTTTGAATGTTTTGATATAGTAAAGGTTTCTAAATTATCATGTCAGTGTAAATCTGCCACAACATATGAAATACAGAAAAAATATGTTATACTACCATACAAGTCCAAATTTGTTTGTATTCCTTTATCTACGAAGCATCAAATACATAATTAGTAAACTGTATTTTTTTTGGTGGTTTTATATATATTTTTTTCTGTTTTTATACAAGATATTTATATGAAAAAATAATTTTATTTTTACTGGAACAAAATTTATAAATAAATTTATTTGAAAATAAATGACTTATTTCACTTGAACGTAATACACGTAATGTAAAAATTTGTTCAGCAGATTTTTTTAATGATCCTTTATTGATACTTTGAATGTAGAATATATTATTTAAAGAATTATGTATTATTTAGAATGAATAATGTATTAATTTTAAAATTTTTTTGCAGTTGAAAAACTTGATAAAACAAATTAAAGTCCATTTTATCTGAAGTTGCACTTCTCTAGTTTTGAATTAAGTCAGGAAAAACAGGCGGAAAAGTCAGGGAAATCCATCATAAATTATTAGAAGACACCCTGATTAACAATCATTAAATTTTTTATTTAAAATGATTTATATGCCAATTTTTTTTATTTCAGATACTAATGTATTATTTAATTAAATTTGAGGATGGAGTTACAGTGGTTCCTGATTGCTGGTTATTATAAGAATCAGCTACATGTTATTGGCCTCAGGGAATTGGTGCTACACAATGGTCAAAAATGAAAAAGTTACCATTTCCTAATCACAAAGATTGGCCTCTTTATCCTTATATAAAAATATTGAAAATTGGAGGTATTTAATTTCTATATGTTTTTGAAAAGTTTTTATTATAAGATTATTTTTCTGCACATTTTAATTTTCCAGACTATGAAAAGATGAAAAAGGCAGAGGCTAAATCTATGCACTACACTGATTTTTCTTCAAGTTGTTCGGAAATAAAAAATGATTTAAAGAGGAAAAACTGCAAACACAATGGAAAAGTACATCATATTTATTGTATATTTTTACAATGTTAAGATTCTTAATGCAAATTAGAATTCTTAAGTTGAATATTTGTATTCGTTATTATTTACTTTACAATTTTATTACCATTTTATTTGCAATTTTAGGAGTCCTGACATAGCAATTGAGAAAAAGAAAAAAAAAGAAAATTCAAAAATTAAGAATAAGCAAAACTCACCAATCAATTTATCAGAAAATTCTAATTATGACTCTTCGGATAGTGAACATTTAGTACCACTTCTTCCCCCACCACCATGCAGACAGTCAACTTCCACCACCTACACAGATCGAATTGATAAAAATTATAGATCTACCTACAATTTTGATTTTATGTCTTTAAAGGCATAAATATGTCTAATAATAAATATGTTGAAATATATTTTCAAAAGTAAATTAACTTTTTTTTATATAAAATGTATTTTTTACTATCGGGAAGACTAAATCATGCAAAACTAATTAGTCTTTCATTACAACACTTGTTATTTTGGCTCTCTTTTACTTAGGTCATATTTAGTCCCAGTCGTGGGACTAAATATACACTATTAGCGTGTAACATATAAATATTTGTTTGTGTATAGTTCCTGAAATAGTAAAGCAATCAATGGCTAAAGCTGTTCAGTCATTTTTTCTAAAGTGTGCTCAAGCAACTGGAGGAGCTGAAAGGTGATATTAATTAGCAGTGGCAGAAGGCCCCGTTAGACAAACCATGACGGCACCTTTTTCAGAAGCCTAGAATTTTTTCTTATTTTTCCATTCCAAGTGATAAACGATCTTCTGGAATTCAACCCGATTCTTATGGAAGATTATGAGCAGTGATCAAGAACAGTAAGCTATTTTTTATTAAATTGTGACTTTTATATCTCTATTTTAATAAACTGTGTAATAATTATTTAATATAATCTGTTATATGATTTTAGAAATAATTATTTATTTTCTTGCTAACAAGCACCTACAAAGAAAAGGCCGAGTTTTGTTAATCGGAATAACTGACTTTTCCTTTTTCAGTTTAGTCAATTTTTTTTAACTTGTTGACCATTAAATTGGTTAAATATTTACTTCATATACACGAGACTTTTCCTTGCTTTTAAAGGCAGGGGTCAGGGTCTAAATGAGAGGGACACATTTGGGAATAGTTATTTGGGAACCGAATATCCGAACTGAATATATCCGGATCCATAACTCAAAATTAGGATACAGTTACCCAGGTAATCGGATCCAGATCTTGTTTCTGATTATGCCATACACATCAGGTGGTTCACATTTAGTGATGGTAGATTGAAGTTTTATTTTGATAGGTGTTTTCATTTTTTCTATATTTTGTTCATCTCTGTTTATATTTATTATTTGTTTATGCAGGTGCAGTAAGAAAACTATCCCTAAGCGACGATTAGTCAACCGGACAAGACGCTGCCAAAATGGCTGTCATGTTCAATTAACATGGATGGCCTCAAAATAATTCGCTAGGAGATGCGTAGAGGAAGACATTTAATTATTTTTTTATTTATATCAAATGTAATGAAGTGTTTTTTATATTGTGTTTATTTTCTTGTTTACATTGTTAATTTTTTTTATTGGATACCGCTTGAGAATATTGATTGAATAAACTTCTTTTATAAGACTTATGACTGTTTTTTGAGTTTTATTTCGTACAAATCGACATTCCTTTTATTTTAAAAAGATTATTTTGAAAAGATATTTGTAAGCGTGGCAGTGATAATTGTATACAATTGTCACATTTAAGACACAACATTCCATTGTCACATTAAGACACAACAAGACCTTAAAAGCTCTTGTTGCCAAAAAAAAAGGCGGTGTGAGTATATAAAGTGCCAAGAATAGCCAATATTAGGCTTAAATTGGCCAATATTGGGCTTTAATTAGCCAGTATTTGTCTTGGATTGGCCAACGTTGTGCCAGTATTAGCCTATATTTTCCCATTCATGGTCAATGTTGGACCATTATAAGCCAGTCAAAACCAATCATGGCCCAATATTGGAGCCATGATTCTGCCAGCCAAATGCTAATATCTTCCCAGTAATGGCCCAACTTGCACTCCCCAATATTTGCCCAATATTGGCAGCCAATATTTGCTCAATGTCGCGGCCAATATTTGCCCAATATTGGCCCAATGTATTTTTTTTATCTGGGTATATATATATATATATATATATATATATATATTATATATATATATATATATATATATATATATATATATATATATATATATATATATATATATTTATATATATACAGGGCCGGCGCCAGCATTTTTTGCTCTTTGAGATAGCTACCTTCCAGACATGGAGCAAACTCCAAACATTTATATGTTTATACTTATGTCAAACAAGAATGCTTTGCAAAAATTTGCGATAATTGGAGCTTGGGAACAAAAAAGCCCCAATATTTTTGCCTAGTCTGCCTCAAACGTGAGAGCAACAAGTTGATGAAATATATTTTGAACTATTTTCAAATAGACTTATATTCATCGAAAAATATTAAGTTTCATAGTATTATCTCTTAGTGTTAAAAAATTATGCCCATATAAAATTTGCAACCCCCTCAAATTGAGGGGGGTTTCAACTTTATATGGTCATAATTTTCGAATGCTAAAATATTTTTCAATGAAGTTTGAAGTTTGCTCCATGTCTGGAAGGTAGCTATCTCAAAGACCAAAAAATGCTTGCGCCGGCCTTGTATATATATATGTATATATATATATATATATATTTATATATATATATATATATATATATATATATATATATATATATATATATATATATATATATATATATATATATATATATATATATATATACATATATATATATATATATATATACATATATATATATATATATATATATATTATATATATATATATATATATATATACATATATATATATATATATATACATATGTATATATATATATATATATATATATATATATATATATACATATGTATGTATATATATATATATATATATATATATATATATATATATATATATATATATATATATATATCATTGGTTTGTTTTTTTAAGAACATTGAACTCTCTACTTTGTAGAATACGTTTAAAGTTGTTTAAATATATATATATATATATATATATATATATATATATATATATATATATATATATACATATATATTTATATATATATATATATATATATATATATATATATATATATATATATATATATATATATATATATATTTATAAATATATATATATATATATATATATGCGATTAATAAAATCGTCTAATTCGATTTTTCGCACTCGTAATACTGAAATTCGTTTTTAACGAGCGCGATTATGCGCGCTCGGCATCAAGTTGGAATTTGGTAGCCATGGGGCTATTTAAAATTACGTACGCAAGAATGGGGAGAGGTCACTTATAAGCGTTCTAGTTTGTACGAGAAAAAGGGTGGAAAATTAATTTGTTTGAATTTTTTTCATGTGAAGTTCGGGAAATCAGGCAAAAATGCTATAATCTTTCAGCTAATGCATTTGTTTATCTACTAGAAAAAAATCAAAAATAATGACATTTTCGCGTCACGGTAAGGGAGGAGGCGTGAACTTCCCGGTTAAATGCACTTCCACGGTGCTCTGTGACAAGACCGTTAGGACTTCTTGGGGCACCTAAAAATAAAATTAAAGAAAAAAATATCGCCATTTACTAAAAAATGACTGCATAACTTTTTGTAGTTGAACTAACATGCTTGATTGCGGATATTTTAAACAACGGAAAAGTTTTTAAATCTAATTTAAAATAAATTGCAGTTAAAAAAATCAAGAATGTTTCTTTTATTTACAAAAGATGTGTGTGAAAAATTCAAAACAATAAAGCAAAAAACTTTTACGTTTTTACAACATCTTGTGAGTTTGATTTTTCAAAATTCAATCATGTTTTAATTTTTTAATTTAAATATTTTGTTCTCATTTAGACAAAGCGTTTCGAAAATAGTAAACAATACTTTCTATGACAACTTCATAACTTTTCATTTATTGTTTGTGCTAAGTTAAAAACCGCATTCTAATTTAAACTGAATGCGCCATTTAAATATTAGGTGAACAGTATTTTATATATTTGATCATATACTGAAAAAATATATAATAGACTTATACTAATATAATATATATTAGTGTAAACATATATAAATATATAAACTTATACAAATATAATATATTAATAACTTATATACTGATGTATATCAGATTTACAAACGCCTTTCTTTGAGAAAGGCGTTTGTAAAACTGGTGACGTAACATTCTTTTGTTGTTTGTGAGCACGTTTCCAGAAGTTTTAAATAAAAGTTATATAACAATTATATTTAGAATACATTTTTTGTATTTTTTTGTAGGAAGGCATTGTTTATTGAAACTTTTTATTTTATTTTAAGTCGCGATTAACTTTAACTTTTTTAATAAATAGAGCGAAGAAAATAAAGTTATATTTGACAACAAAATAAAATTAATATTTCAATGTTTTGATGTTTTTGAATTTCAAATATAATAGTCATTAACTAATAGACTTAAAGAACCTGTACGAAATCAAAGCTTTAATTAAAGTTTTAGTTTGATAAACTTTAAATGCTCTTTATATTTTTTACTACGCATAAGGTAGTCTTTATAACTTGTTAATATCTGGTTAACCAATAATAAGATCAAAAACTTTGCTTCATCAGCTAAATCATTAATAAGATAGAAAACTTTTTAACGATTGACGGAAATGAAAAATATCATTTTTAAATTAGTATTAAATTATGTTATTTTAAAATTAGTAAGTCAGATAATATATTTAATTCATGCATTTTAATGATAACACGTGTTATATTGATCAATATAAAAATTATAATATGGAAAAAACATTCTCTATACAAAAAATTTAATGAAAGTTACTAAAACTTATGTTATAACACTTTGTATGCTTACCTTAATATATATAAAAATTCAAGTTCTTTTTTATATATATTAAGGTAAGCATACAAAGCGTTATAACATAAGTTTTAGTAACTTTCATTAAATTTTTTGTATAGAGAACGTTTTTTCCATATTATAATTTTAATGTTTTATATAAATATATATATATATTTTTTTTTGTTCGACGCTAACTGTGATCGTGAACAGACATGCTTTCTACTATTAAAATTACTGTTAAAAACGGCAAAATTTTCTGCAACTCAAATAAAAGAATTAATTGAGATTCCTAAAAACACACTTTTAAAAATTTTTAAAGATAAATTCGATAAACTGGAAAATAAAATTTTCCATATGCAAGAAGAAAATTGAAATCTTAAAATCGAAATGTGTGAACTAAGGAAGTCTGTTGACTTTATGAATAAAAAGTATGAAACAACTCTTGCCGAATTAAATGAAATAAAGAAAAAACATTACAAAGTATATACCAAAAGGATAACATAATATTGGATAAGAACAATAATGACGTAAAAGATAAACTAGCAGATCGGAGCAGCAGAAACAATCTAAGATTTAAAGGAATCGAAGAAAAGGAAAATCAATTGTGGGAAGACTGTGGAAAAAAAATTCAAGAAGTCCTTAAATCCAAACTTGGTTTTTCAGATGATGTAGCAATCGAAAGATCACACAGAACACAGAAAAAAGAAAACAGAGTCAAAAAAAGCAGAACAATATTAGTAATTTTTCTTAACTACAAAGAAAAAAGTGCAGTTTTTATCAAATTAAAACTTTGGAAAGAAAATCTATTCGTAAACGAAGACTTTAGAGAAAGAACCATTGAAATAAGAAAACAATTGTTTAAAGACACTAAAGAATTAAAAGGTGAATTTCCTAAAGTCGTTTACAACAAACTTATAATGCGCGATTTTTAAAATAAATTCTTTTATTTCTAATTATCTAAGTTTTAAAAATGGATTTTACCTAGCAAAACAATTTCACTGTTGTTTAAATTTTTTCGATCTAACGATTTAGTGCTTTGACACAAATTCAGATCCGGATCTGAATTATTTTGATGATGTAGCAGCGTTACAAAAGAACTAAACATTCTTTTATAACAAAGAAGTAAAGGAATTTCTAGAGCGGGATCATTTAAATGTTGTTCATTTTAATATAAGAAGTCTAAAAAAAATTTTGAAAATTTGTGTAATGTAATAAACGAAACTTCAAATACTTTAATATAATATGCGTAACTAAAACGTGGTTTAAATTTGACGACGCAAAATCGAATTTTTATCTCCGTCCTTGAGGTTTTAATCTGATCCCACTAGCGCGAAATGTAAATAAACGAGGCGTTGGTGTTTTTTTAATATAAAGGAAAACTTGAGATTTATTATCAGGCCTGAAATGAGTATTTCTGATGACAATAAAGAGATTTTAACAATTGAACTTTTAACGAATAATAATGTACTCCTTAGATCTTGCTATCAGCCACCATCTGGCCATGTTGAAAGTTTTAATGCATATTTGCAAAATAATATTTTAAAAACAAGTTTAATGGAAAAGAGAATAAATTAGTTTATTGGTGACATTAACTTAAATTGTTTTAAATACCACGTAAGTAGCAACATTAAAAAGTTTTACGATGATTTATTCCTAAGTGGAGCTATACCGCTTAATAAAAAACCAACTAGAGTAACCCCAACGTCAGCGACCTTAATTGACAACATAATAACAACCGATATTTTTAAGAAATCTTTTCAAATAGGTATAAATAAAAGTAACGTTTCGGATCATTTCCCAACTTTTTCTCCATTAACATTAGGAAAAAAATAATAAAAAAACAACAAAAAGTCTTCTGCAAGCGCTCTTTCAATGTTAAAAATATGGCATCATTTAAAGATTTGCTCTCTCTAATAAAATGAACATGTAAACAGTTCATTCGAAGCAAATATAATGTCCGATAGATTCTTTCAAACCTTTTATGAAATTTACGATGTAAATTTTCCAAAACGTCAATTTATAAAAACCGATAAAAGTTTAGTCACCTTGGGTCAATACAGATCTTATCTAGATCAGATCAGATCTAGATCAATACAGATCCTCGAAAGAAAATCAAAAACTATATATAAAATACCTTAAAAAACCAAGACCTGAAAATAAATTAATTTATAAATATGCCACTAAACTATTTAAAAGCCAAAGAAAAAAGGCAAAAAAAGCATATTAATGCGATTTACTAGAGAAGCATAAATCTAGTTCAAAGCGTACGTGGCAAATTATAAGTCAAATTACTGGTAAAAATAAATTAAAAATATGCTCTATACCTAAGACTATAAAATAGATGGCGTATTCAGCAAGCTAAACAAGTTTTTGTATCGGTTAGACCAAATTTAGCTAAAAATATTCCCAATATGATAAATCCAATAAATTATTACGCTTTTCCATTAATTTCTGAATTAGATAAATTTAAATTAACTTTTTCAGAATTTAAAAATGCATTTAAAATGCTGAAAACTAACAAAGCAGTTGATCCTGATGACATAAATTTTAACATAGTTATAGATTCATACGACGATATAAAGTATATTCTTTTTAAAGTTTTTAAAGATTCAATTAATCAAGGATTTTTTCCAGACCAATTAAAAATTGGCAAGATTACACCAGTATTTAATGATGGCGAACCCTTGTAAGTAATTATTGTCCAATATCTGTCCTCTCTGTTTTTTCGAAAATTTTAGAGCGAATTTTTTTTAACCAAATATACAATTATCTAATTGCTAATAATATACTTTACATGAAACAATACGGCTTGAAACAAATCTACAAAACATACAAAAATTCATCTTACTCAAAGCTTAACTGAATCATTTAAAAAATCAGAAGTTACTCTAGGCGTTTTTATAGACTTATCTAATGTGTTTGACACAATTGACCATGAAATACTTTTTACAAAACTTGAATATTATTGTATTACAGGAAAAGCTTTAATGTTACTTAAAAGTTACCTGAAAAATCGCAGAAAGTATGTCCACATCAAAGAATCTTCTTTACCTTACTTTCTAAATGTAACCTGTGGAGTTCCACACGGATCTATACTAGGAACCCTATTATTTCTAATTTATGTAAATGATCTCTATAAAGCCTCAAAATTAACAACAATAGCCATCTTAGCCATCCTATCAATTAGTATGGGACACATGTCTTGTATTTCTAGATCATGTGTCCAAACCTCTATGAGCCACTCAATCATTGCGACATTCGTTGTTGGCCTTCTGTCGGCATTTCTCTTCTTGACTATTATCCACAAGTTTTCAATCGGGTTAATATCAGATGAATTATCAGTTCATTGTAGTATAGGAACATTATTACGGTTTAACAGAGCGTGCCATATGACACGGTGCGCCGTCTTGTCGGAAAATGAAACCACAATCAGGAAAATGAATTGGAAGTTGAGGTAGTAGTCTTTTTTCCAATATGTTGTTATACTGATGTTGATTCATTCTGCCTTCAACAATTCTAAGAGGTTCTACATCATGAGAACTTATCATCGACCATATCATTACTGAGGTAGGATGCTTGATGGTCTTCACCAGAATATACATCTTTTCAACAAAATTTACTTAAAAAGTAACAGTATATATATATTGAATGAAGTATATATCTTTTCAATAAAATTTAATTAAAATTATAAATACCAAAATAATTATAGATATTAAAAAAATATATATCTTTTCATCATTTATTTTTAACCCATTCTTTCAACTATATATTTTAAACTAATTTTATGATTATACTTGCTACAAACAGATTTAATTTATATGTTTCATTATGACAGTACACTGCTTTACAGGCACGTACAACATTCTTGGTCTCAACAAAGTCAAGTCACATTATAGCAAAGTACATCATTTGCAAGGTCAACACTCTTGCTGTAAACTAAGCCGAATCTTGCAAACAAAAAATAACCACTTACAAATCACACACACATTTATAAAACACTTCATTTATAAAAGATATTTATACACTTACAAAATATAAACCCGTATAACCTTAACACAGTTAAACACATAATAAATAACACATAAATATAATTTAAATATATAAACTAGAAATTTTTATAAAATGCAACCTTAGTTTTGTAATATTTGTTTAATGCGATACCTTCTAATAAATGTTTAACAAATTTAAAAAAAAAACGATCAAATGATCTTTTTTTTTATATTATAAAAGCAAACAGATTTTCTTCAAAATAAGATATTAAACTATCTTATTTTTTGACATGCAACATAGAGTTGAACGTGTGAGATTCATGGGTTTTGGAGATAAACACTAATTTTATGAAGAGTTTGACGTTTTGTCCATTAAAAAGAGCATCGTCTTCTAGAGTCGTCATCGTCATCAAAGTTTTTAAAATAAAAATTACAGAATAATATACTTTAAATACAATTAACAAAGGAATTGAATTTTTATTAATAGATACACGAATTAAATAAATTACCTGACTTTAAAAGTTACCATACGAAGTTAAAAATAACATATGGTTTATCTTTTACTACAGCAGTCATCAAGTTAAAAAGTTTACTATCTTATTACTAATTAAGCTGATGAAGCAAAGTTTTCGATCTTATTACTGATAATAAAATATTATAAAGATTTAAGAATCCTCAGCGCGTGGTCGAAAATATAAGGAGAAATAATATAAGGTCAAGTATGGTAAAAACTCCGCATCAAATGCGCACGAATGGGTAACAGCAACAGCGTTAAGTTTAACAATAATATTAAGTGATTAGTTTTTACCAATTTAATTAAAGTTAATTGATTTACCTCTGAGATCAACTATAATTACTTTTGAGGCAAATAACTTTTTAGTAATTTGAATTTAGTCACCAGTAAATGTTTTGAAAATAAACTAATAATAAATTTTATAAATTAAGTTTAATATTAATTAATAATAGACCTTTAATCACCACAACTTTCCGCTCTGATGAAGATTTGTACTTAGAAAGATGTGCACTGTATTTATTTACGCATACCAGTCTTTGTTAGATTACCACAATATAAGTTGTGAAATCAAGTGATATATAGTTGTCTATTTCAACTTACATTTTCTTTTAAATTTGCATGAAGTACTTAAAAGGATAATTTAAAGTTCAATTTTTTTTTACACATCTACTAGCCTATCTTGTCTGACAATTGTGATACTTTTAGTTTCACAGTTGTATTGTTTTTTAAACAATGAAACTTTGTTTTCTATATTATTAAGGATATTTTTTGTAGACTGCAACAGTGCACTACGCTACATATTATGCATGTGTAATTTCGTTTTATAATTGACTAATGTCTATTAATGGTAAAATAATACACCAACTGAAGTCCTGGTACTATTAATAAGTATATGAGCATTATTGTGTTAGACTTTTAGGAACGTAAGTTTCAACTTTAGAAAGTTTTCTTGGGAAAACTATTAAAGTCTTAGTCTTGAGTTGACGTTTTAGTTTCTTGGTCTTGGTATTCGTCTTGAGCCCAGACGTCTTGGCTTTTTCTAATCACTTGGAGTTTGCAGAAGCGTAAGAGTTTTAATTTAAAAAAAAATTAACTGAAAACAAACGTTATCCAATATTTGTTTTGTAAATATCATGAATAAGTTTGTATATTTGGAAAAAATATCTCCTTTTTATATTCTCAGAGTTAACAAGTGTCTGTTAATCAGTTTGTTTGAATGTTTTTCTGCATAAAATATTTAGAGGGCATTCATAAAAAATATCGAACCAGTGAAATTTTTAAACAGAACTTATTTAAGAAGTTCCAAAAGTAGAAGAAAAGCCCAAATGATTCAGCAATGTTAGTTGAAACACTTTTAAATTAGCATAGTTAATAAATACCCTTTGTAACTATGTTGTGAATGTAGATATTAAAATTTCTGGTTGCTTACATAAGCAATTATTGCTATATAGGACTTTTTAATTGATTAAAAAGTCCTATATTTTTAAACTGATTTAATAGGACTGAAATTCATAAACGCAGCAGAAAAGATTTAAGAACTTACCACCGATAGTAAAACTAGTAATTTTAAAAGTAATAAAAATATTTTGCTGACATTTATAGAAAACTTAGCCGATGGGCTGTTAAATGTTTAGTATTCTAACTAGAGTAACTGCATTGTAATCACTTTTGTGTAGATCTTCCAGCACAAGTTGTGACGCTATTAAAAATGCCTTTAAGCTCAAATGTTACTATAAAGTTAGGTTTGTAACTCTTTCAAGATATTTTATTTGTTAGATTTTAAGTAACCATGAGCGAGATCTCGTCTCGTTCTCGTTTCTCGTGAGAAATAGGACTTCTCGTGAGAAACGAGAAACAGAAAATTCTCGCGAGAAGTAGAACGAGACTTAAATATTATGTTACTTTCCAAATTAAAAATTATTATTATGTACAAAATGCTTAATAATTTGTTTTTTTAATTAATTAATATTTTGAATCCGTGATTTTATTAAATCTAATTAAAAATAATTTTAATAAATTTTAATAAATCTAATTAGTTTGTTTTTGACAAAAACAAAATTAAATTTTAATTAGATTTTTAATTAGATTTTTTTTAAAAAATCTAATAAAAAAATTTTAATTAGATTTTAAATATTTTTAATTAGATTTTAAATACAAAAACTTTTTGTATAAAATGGTGCACTTTCGACTTAATTTCATTAGTTTACCAGTCGAATTCAACTTGACACATATTGTTCATATTGAAAAGAAATATTCTTACCTCATTTCAACGATCAAAAATGTCACCAAAAAAAAACAAAATCTGGAGATATTTTCAAAAAACAAGTGAAAACAAAAGATGGAAACACAAGCGGACTTCATCGTCACCTCGAAAAAAAACACAGCCAAGATTACGTTGAGTATTCTGAAAAAACTGACGACTCTCTTCTTCCTCCTCCTAAGAAGAAACAACAAACCATGGTCGAAATGCTTAAAACAAAGTCCAAAAATGACAAAGACAATTCCATTCAAAAACAGTTTGACTCTGCAATGCTGGATTACTTTTGCACTGATCTGGCATCCTTTTCAGCAGTCGAAGGAAGAGGTTTCAAGAAATTGTTTGACATTGCAAACACTAAACTGAGCCTTCATCACAGAACAACATATTCAAGAAAGCTTTCAATTCGGTCAAGAGAAGTTCAAGCTGGAATGAAGAGCACAATAACGGAGATTACGCCAAATCTAAAAAGTGCTGCATTTACTTCTGACCTTTAGATTTCTAGAGCTCAGGACAGCTACATCTCTTGGACTTTTCATGCTATTGACGAAAATTGGAGACTACATCACTGGACACCCCATGTCCAACAGTTTCCAGGCAGACACACAGGTATATTAATTGAAGGAAAGCTGGATTCTTTCTTAGAAGAACTAAATTTGCCTGCTGATTTGGCATTGTGCTGCGTGAACGACCAGGCAAGAAACATGAAACTTGCAGTCAAATTGTTAAAGCGCCTTGACCAATACTTGCGCAACAATCATATTTTGCAATGTGCAGTTCGAGACTCATTTGGAATGACTGACTGAATTGATGATGCGTTGCAAACATACAAAGGTTTGGCTTCTTTAACTCACCAGTCAACAGTTGCATCTGAGTTGCTTGAATCAGAATCAGACGCTCAAGGAATCAATTTTAGACAGTTACAGTTACAATCTGTTGACACAAGATGGAATAGTGAACTTGATTGTATGGCTTCTGTCCTACATCTAAAGAGTGCAATTATCAGCTTATGTGCAAATGAAGATATTTTTTCTTCAAAGACCATCAGTGCATCACAGTGGATATCAATTGAGGGAGCAGTAGAAAATTTGGCACCACTTAAAGAAGCTACAGAAACGTGGTCGGCTGAGTCTATTTCAACAATTAACACTGTTGCCGATTCTTTTTATTTAATCCATGACAAAATTGATCAGTTTATTGAGACGGATGGAAAAATGGCTACGGTGTCTTGTATGCAAAAAAAATTGAAAAGCTGCATTAAGAAAAGATTTCCTCTTTGTCACACTGGAAACTAACTTAGTGCTGCAGCAAACTACTTAAATCCTGCTTTAAAGGGAATTCACTTGAAGCTCTTTAAAAAATTTCAAACAACAAAGGAATGGTTAGCCTCACAGGTTAAGGATAATGTTGAGTGCCAACCGGTTGCCAGAGTCCTTTCAGCAGATTTGTCCCCTAATTCAAAACTAAAGCGCAAGTTAAACGTCAGACTTGAAACACAAGAGCCAACATCTGAACTGAATCCTATTTTGAGCGAAATGTGCCAGTATGAATATCTCCCAGATGCTAAAAAAGACTTTCCGATTCTTGATTGGTGGAAATTGCAATCAAATACATTGCCAGAACTCTCTGGCAATGTATTTGAATTGAAAAATTCTTAGCTAGACAAATTTTAGCTATTCCAGCAAGTTCAACTAAATCAGAGAGAGTTTTTAGCTCAGGTGGAAATGTCGTCCGACCATCCAGACACAACTTTCACCCGGAAAAAGTAGAACAAATCATCTTAATCAGAGAAAACATTGTCTTGTTGGAAAAGTTTGGCAAAAAAATTCTGAATTAATATTTGAAAAAGTTATTTACATTTGACAAATGTCATTTGTGTCTATTTGTCAAAACCATGTTTACATTTTTTTTTTTACTTGGATTTTAATAAATTTGTTTTCAAAAATTGTTAAATTTCTCGTCTTGTCTCGTTCTCGGTCTCACGAGAAGTACTAACTTCTCGTCTCGGTCTCGTCTCGGTTAGAAAAAACCTAGTCTCGCTCATGGTTAATTTTAACAATTTAAGTTTTTGCATTTAATACTTTATTTTTGATATTTCTTTGCAGTTATCTTATTTTTACTTGTTATTTTTACTTGTTATTTTTACTTGCTATTTTTACTTGTTATTTTTACTTGCTATTTTTACTTGTTATTTTTACTTGTTATTTTTACTTGTTATTTTTACTTGTTTTTTTTACTTGTTACTTTTAATTTTTATTTTTACTTTTTATTTTTACTTGTTATTTTTTATTTTTATTTAACTGCATTTAGTTGCATCATATTACTTCAAATTAAATCAAAATTACTTTTTTATTGAGTTTATGTATTTTAAGATAAGAGATAATAATAGTTAATGATTGTATTTTGAGATCTAAGCAATAATATAAACTATGGTTAAAGTTAGACTTTAACCATTGACAAACTGTCAATCTATAAAAATACAAATATGTTTGACAAATCTAGCGTCATGTTGACAATATTTGTGAAACCATTCCATTTGTTGTGGCGGTGTTTTGTGGGTTACAGAAGTCAGCCTATTTTTAAAACTCGAAAGTATTCACGGGAAAGTTTAGAAATCTTAGGAGACATCCATAAAGTATGTATATACGCAAATTTACGCAAATATACGCAAGCGATCGGACGTGTTTTATCTTCTTGCAAATAAATAGAAAAAGGTTATAAAAAATAAATAAATAAATTTAAAAATGGATCTTACAATGGAAAATATAGAACAATTAATTAACTTACTTTTGGAAAAACAAAATGTCACAATAGTTGAAGAAAGTCATAAGCTATTAAAAGAATTGGAAAAAAGTTTTACTGCAATTACGACTGCTAATTTAAAAATTATTACCGAAAGATTTAATAAACTTGAAACAGACGTTATAAACAATTCAACAAAAATTGTTAGTATAACAAAAGCTTTGAAGCTATCTAATCAAAAGATATCGTCCTTAGAAAACGAGTTAAATGATATTAAAAAGTTTATTCATGTAAACGATGAAATAGTCGCATCAAAATTTGAAAAAGTAAATGAGCAAACAAAGAAAGTAAGTAGTCAGATGAAAGATACAAGCGCTGTAAATAAAATAAACAACAAGTTAAGAGAAATATAAGATTGATCGAGAAGAAATAACCTAAGGGTAACTGGAATAAAAGAAAGTGAACAAGAAAGCTGGGAAGAAAGTGAGTTAAAAGTTTTAAAACTATTTGAGGAGACGCTTGAAATCAAAAATGTTAAAATTGAAAGAGCACATAGAACCGGACCAAGAGATGTTAAAAAAAATAGAACGATAATTTTAAAACTCCTAAATTATAAAGATAAGATTGATATAATGAAGAGATCTGTAAGACTTAAAGGAATGAACATTTATATCAACGAGGATTTCTGTTACGAAACTGTTCAAATACGAAAAGATTTAAGAGATAAAATGTTAAGAGAAAGAAAACAAGGAAAGTATGCGTTTATCTCCTACGACAAACTTATCATTAGTGAATGGGCAGAAAAAAATATTGACGCAAAAAATCGCCAAGTATAAATAAAATTTTTATTTTTTTATACTTAATATTTTATGGGATATTTTTTAAATTTTTTTATTCTTCAATTATTAACTTGATATTTTTAAATGAATGTAACATTTTTATTTATCGTTAGCTTAAATTCTTACCGAAATTCTTTTATTTCTATATTTAAAAACTAAAAAATGGAATCAAAACATGCAAATAATTTTAAGTTTAATTTCTTTTGGCTTTTTTCAAACAATAAACAATGAAACTGATTCAATTTATTTTAGTAAAGCAGGTGCTTCATTAAACAATTGTTTTTATTTTTACAACAATGAACTAAAAGAATTTCTTGAGCGAGATCGCTTAAATGTGAAACATTTTAACATAAGGAGTTTAAATAAGAATTTTGAAAATTTTAAGAATAATATTGAGGAAACTTTAAATATTTTTAACGTTATATGCCTAACTGAAACTTGGTGTAGTTCTGACGAGGCTATATCTAACTCGAATCTTCACCTGCCAGGTTTTAATCCTGTTTTTTTAGCACGTAAAACTAAAAAACGTGGCGGTGGAGTACTTTTTTAAATAAGTGAAGGAATGCGGTTTATAAATAGGCCTGACATGAGTATTTCTGATGCCGATAAAGAGGTTTTAACAATTGAAATTTTAGCCAAAAAAACTAAAAATATACTTTTAAGTTGCTGTTATCGCCCACCATCTGGTGAAATAAATAGTTTCAAGTCCTTTTTAATTACTGATATTATAACAAAATGTACAATAGAAAAGAAATTAAATTACATTATTGGTGACATAAATTTAGACGCATTAAAATATCACGTAAATTCCAAAATTAATAGTTTTTATAATGATTTATTTGAAAACGGTGCAATTCCGCTTATTAATAAACCAACAAGAGTAACTTTAAAGTCAGTATCTTTAATAGATAATATTATGACAACAGACACTTTTAATGAATCTCTTAAAAAAGGGTTAATTAAAAATGATGTTTCAGATCATTTACCAATCTTCTTTTCAATAAATACTGATATTGAACAATTACAAATAAAAAAACAAGTTATCCTAAAACGCTGTTTCAGTGAAGTAAATATTGCATCATTTAATGAACAACTATCATTACTACATTGGAAACATATAAATTTTTCGTCGGAAGCAAATGTGGTTTACAACTCATTCTTTAGAACATTCTATGAAGTTTATGATGCTAACTTTCCACAATACAAAGTTATCTTAAACAAAAAAAGCTTAAAGTCACCATGGATTACTACAGAACTCAGGAAATCTTCCAAAGTTAAACGAAAATTGTATATAAAGTATTTAAAGTCAAAAACAGATAAAAATAAGGAAATTTATAAAAATTATGTAAAGCTTTTTGGAAGTCAAAAAAAAAACTTAAAAAAAAATACTATTCAAACTTATTAGAGAAGTTTAAGAATAATGCTAAACGCACATGGCAAATTTTAAATGAAATTACTGGCAATCAAAAAATTAAAACATGCAACTTACCAAAATTTATTAAAAACAATGATGATTTCTTATATAATCCTAAAGATATAGCAAATCAAATAAATAATTTTTTGTAACAATTGGTCCAAATTTAGAAAAAAATATTCCAATTATAACTAACACAATTAATGATCTTAATCTTCCGATAATTTCTATACTTAATAACTTTGAACTTTCGATTAAAGAGTTTGAATGTGCTTACAAAATGCTAAAAATCAATAAGTCGATAGGCCCAGATCAAATAAATGGTAAGTTATAATCAGTTCTTACGAGATCATAAAAACTATACTCTTTCAGGTCTTTAGTTGTTCAATTAAACAAGATATATTTCCTGATCAACTAAAGATAGCCAAAGTTACACCAATATTTAAAGGAGGGGGGGGGGGGGGAATATCAAATATAACTAATTATCGTCCAATTTCTGTACTTTCTGGTTTTTCAAAGATTTATGAAAGGTTCCTTTACAATAAAATTTATGATCATCTTTCTAAAAATAAAATACTAAGTAC
>NC_088926.1:397500-417500 GCF_038396675.1 Hydra vulgaris | reverse complement strand
GTTGGGGCAGGCAGTCTATCATTATAAAAAAAAAATTTCCGGTCTTGCATTTTAATTTTTACTTTTTGTCAACAAAATATGGAAAAAACTTTCGGACAACATCTAAGGGTTCTATATATATATATATATATATATATATATGTATATATATATATATATATATATATATATATATGTATATATATATATATATATATATATATATATATATATATATATATATATATATATATATATATATATATATATATATTTATATATATATATATATATACATGTATAGCATTAACCTTGTTGATAAATTCAGAACTATAACAATAAAAACAAAATTATTTACGTTGGAATCTACATAACTTCAAAAATTTTATGTGTTTTTAAAATTTGATTGTAAACAAGAAAAAACATATTTATAATTTTTTTCAAATCATTGTAAAAGTAACCCTATTAAATGAAATGAGCTATTATACAATTATTTTAGATTTCAAAATTGCCCTTATATTTTCAACAGGGTTTAGGTCTGGTCTTTGTGGCGGCCATTTAAGGATATTAGCTTTACTTTTTTTTGAGGAACTGTTGTGTCGCTTTGCATGTGTGTTTAGGGTCGTTGTCATGGTGAAAAAAAAGTTTGCGATCGATTTTGGAAATTTGGAACCCAATCAAGACACAACTTCCCTGTCATTATACATTCAACATTCACCAGTCGTCCCACACTATTTGAATCAAAACCCCCGAGCCATAGGCGAGCCACCTCCATGCTAGACTATTTTTGTAAGATTTCTATCTAAGAGTGCATCACAAGGTCTGCACCAAACTCTTTGTCGTTTTTTAAGCCAAGTATTTGACATTTATGCTTATCAGACCATAACACTAAGTTTCAAAATGCCTCACACTTGTTAATATGCAGTTTTGCAAATGCTAAAAGTTTTTCTTTGTTTATACGACTAATGAGGTGTTTACTTATCTGGAGAAGGTTTATTTAAACCACCTAATTTATTAAACCACTTAAATTAAATCTTATCTGTACAGTTCGATAGGAAACATTTAATTTAAGATTTTCAACAATCTGCCTTTTGGTTATTGTTAAATTCTTTATTTTTATCAGTGCAATTAGGATATCGGTTATTGTTGAAATCATAATGGGGCGACCAAATCTTTTCTGATTTTCAGCTGAACCAGTTGTTTTACACATCTTCCTAACACCACTTACTGATATTTGATATTTTTCATCATATTGCTTGTAGGTTATGCCCTTTTTTCGATCAAAAGTGACCCGAAATCTGATGTCCAATGAATAATTTTGATGATGAACCATTATTATTATTTTTCTAAAAACCATTATTAACTTTTTCTGAAAATAAGTTCTAAAAACTATAGTATAAAATGCTTATTGTTAATAACTTTAACAAAATATTTTTGATGTTAATACTTTTAAGTAAATAGTTATTGACAAAGCATTATATTTCATAATAAAAATGTAGATGTTTTTTAATTTTGTCACTTTTATTTTAGGCAGAAAAACTGTAAGTTAGCAAAGTTCATTTAATAGAGTTACTTTTGCATTGAGTTAAAAAGAGTTATAAATGTTTTTTTTTCTGTTTGGAATCAAATTTAAAAAAAAACATAAAACTTCTGCAGTTATATAGATTCTGAAGTAAATAATTTTGTATATATATATATATATATATATATATATATATATATATATATATATATATATATATATATATATATATATATATATATATATATATATATATATATATATATATATATACAGTAAACTCCCGGTTATTCGAACCTCCAAAGGGTATAAGAATTTATTTCGAATAACCCAAAATTCGAATAACTAAATATGCTCTTTAAAATGACCTACTTTAAGTTTCTTTCAAATTTTAATTAAAGTAGAAAGTAAAAAAGAAAAAGACCCTTGGAATTTGGTGCTACTTCAGTTTTATCCTTGTAAAATAATAAACATTTTACAATTCATTGAAAATATAGTTCATTTTTTATTTTTTTTTTGCTTAATTGTTCCTTAAATGTGTTTTTTTATCTTCAAGGGGAGCAAAAATTGTTTAGAATAACCGAAATTTCGAACAACTGCAGGTTCGAATAACTGCATTTCTACATAACAGCATTTGCATGAGTTTGTTAAAGATAATTCACAGGAAATGAAAATGTAATTTATTTATCTATATATTTTATATATAATAATAATAATCCATTTATTTAACCATAAAATATGAAGTTTACAATAATATTTATAAACTCACATAAATAAGGTTAGGTGTCATTCATATAGTTAAAAACTAGTCAATGGAGTGATACCTGTACCTATAATTATAAATTATATATATAAACATGTTATATATATGTATATATATATATATAGATATTTATTTATACTTTTAAAATTTATTAAAAATTATACTAATTTGATAACATTTTTTTTTTACATTTGCTTTCAGACTACTTATGGTACGAGTTTTGTTTTTTGATTTAGATTCTGTATCTTAATGATATTCTGGCCTATCGATCCGATCTCCTGTTAATTGTATTTTTATATATTGCATAAATATATATGCAAACACTCACACACATAAATTTTAAAGAAAATATTAATATTTTTATATATATATCTATAAGTTGTATATTTTAAGCTTTTTTATATTTATCATTGTATATTAATGTTTGTATTAAAAATTGATTTTAGAAATATTGCGAGGGCAGAGTTCAAATTACAATATAGTTTTATTTGCGAAATCAATATATATATATATATATATATATATATATATATATATATATATATATATATATATATATATATATATATATTTATATTTATATTTATATATATATATATATATATATATATATATATATATATATATATATATATATATATATATATATATATATATATATATATATATATATATATATATATATATATATATATATATATATATATATATATATATATATATATATGTATATATATATATTATAGCCACGTTTAATTACGTTTAATAATATTTTGCGATATTTAAAACAGCGCACTTAAGCGTTGATTCAACGTTATATTTCAACCTTTACTCGACGTCTTTGAGTCACGTTAAATCGACGTTTTACTAACAACGTTACAAACCCTTTAAAATAGACTGCTTTAACAGCGTTTATGCAACGCTTTTTAGGTAACGTTTTTTCAACGTTAAGTTGCAACGTTTATACAACGCTTTTTATGTAACGCTTTTTCAACGTTTAGTTGCGACGCTTTTGTAACGTCATTTAGTAACGCTTTTTCAACGTTACGCAATGACGTTTAATCAACGTCTATTAAACAACGTTACATATCTTTGCAAAATCGATTACTTTGTCAACGTTTCCGCAACATCTTTTGCGACCGGTTTTCAACGTTGATTCAACGTTGTCATGTTTGCTGGGATGCCTTAAATATATATAGATAATATTCAGATAAAACAATCAAAAGTTATACTTGTGATTGTTTTATTTGAATTATACTTGGTGTTTTTATTGATGATAACCTTACGTGGAAAAATCATATTGAAACCTTGCGCAACAATGTTTCAAAAAATATTGGAGTATTATACAAAGCGAGAAGTTTTGTAAATAGACACGCATTAATTCAACTTTATTACTCACTTATTCAATGCCATCTAAATTATTCAAATATCGCATTGGGCAGTGCTAAAAAAAGTCAATTAGATCCTCTTTATCGGCAACAGAAGCATCTAGCACGACTAATAACTTTTAAAGATCGTTTTACTCATGCAAAACCACTTTTATTGAAAATGAGTATTCTTAATATATACCAACTAAATGTTTTTAACACTCTTTGCTTTATATTTAAATGTAAGATAAACTTAGCTCCAATACCTTTTCAAAATTTATATGCAATAAAGCCCAAAAACAAATATGATCTAAAAAATGACAATTTTATTTATCAACATTATTCGCATACAAATTTTGGAAGGTCTCTTTTTTTCTTATCGCGGAGCTTATTTGTGGAACCAAATAGTTTTAAAAAATTTTGATTTTTCCCAAAGTTGGAATTTTTCTTCTTTCAAAAACAAACTGAAAAAAGTTATTTTCTCAATAGAAAGTATTTTCGAGTACTTTTGATCTCGTTTCTCTTTTATAAGTGCTTCTAAATGTAATTTAAAATATTTTTTTTATTTTTTATTGTTTTTTTAATCGGTATTTTATTTGTATGACGGTTTTCATAAAAACGGTATTTACTAATTTCAAATATTTGATTTTATTTTTTTATTGTTTACTTAAACGCTGTTTTATAATTGAGGTTATTTTATTTGTATGAAGGTTATCTTAAACGGTATTTACTTTTTATTTTATATTTTTTTGAAATAACGTCTGTTCACAAAAAATCCGGAATGAAAAATTGTTTTTAATTGAATAAAAAATTAATCGATTTTTGACAAAAATTTTAACTAAAACGAGTGACTGGACATTGTTAACTATTTTATAACCGAAAGTGGTCCTAAATCAGCGGCTTTTCGAACTTTAGTTTTGACTGAACCCATTAGGTTGAATAAGTAGTCTGGATTAAACTCTTTCAACTTTAATCGAATTCTAATCTTAAGGTGGTCAAGATTTTTCGCAGTAAATCCATTTCCATAAACTTTTGCTTTTAAATGTGCCCAAAAATTTTCAATTGGCCTTAACTGCGGTACATTTGGGGGGTTATCTTTAGCGTCGACAAAGTTAATACCTAAAGTGTTGTAAGTTTTTAATGTGTGTTTTGCATAATGACATCTCGCTCCGTCAGGCCAAAATAAAATTTTCATGTTTTGATGCTTGGAATTTATAAATGGAAAAAGTCTTTTTGTAATACATTCTTTAGAATAAGTTTTTGCATCCAGTGCACAGTTTTTTACAGCAAAATAAGGCGATGAATGACCAAAACGACTGATTGCAATCCAAACGAGAACTTTCTCGTCAAACTTTATTTTGAAGTTGAATTTAATGTTAGGATCAGTTTGAGAACTATCCTTTGTATAGTAGCCAGAGTTTTGTGAACAATTTGCACCATTTACACAAAAATAAGATTCATCGTCCATGATGATTTCAAACTCATTTGATGGCTTGAAAAAAGTTTTTGAAAGTTTCTAATAAGTTTTTCTTTTGTTTAATTTCTTGCTTTTCTGTTGTTTTTGGTGCATTTTTTCTTTTGGTATACTTTAGTCCATGCATACTTAATAATCTAAATACGTATGAAACGCTTATCTTATATTACATGTTACATGTTGTTATTTCTAAAAGTTTTGTTTTCATATCACCAGAAACTAATTCTTGACAAATTTCTTCGATATATTCACTAAATTGTTTACAAAGATTATTACTTTTACATTGACAGTGCCCGACAAAATGAACAAGTGAAAGTGTTTCTGTTGAGACATCCAGTTTTTGAGCAGCTTGTAGTATAATATTTTCCATTTTTTATCTAATCTAAAAAAAAAGAATTCAAATATTCCATCGTATTTGAAAATAAACGTTTTAATTCCTCACAAAAAATTATTATTTTTTCAATCGTATTTTCAAAAAAAAAATTATTCATTATTTCTTTGCGAAATTCAGGAACATTTTTTTCAATATACTCAAACATAGCCACATCTCTTTCTTTTTGTTTTTCTTTCTCTTCTACTATTTCTATATTAAGACTTTCAATAATTTCTTGATTTGTTCCAAATAATTTGTACATGACTTGCAAATAAACTTGTAAAGTTTTTAATCTTTCTTTAAAACAATCTTTCTCGCCATCTTCTCGTATTAGTTTATTCATTTGGTCCATAGCTTCTTTTATTCTGTTGACTTGAAAATTTTTAACAAAATGTTTAGCATCTTAACTATATATAACAAAATATTTTACTATTTTATATTCCAAAGCAATATCAGCATTATGTTTATCCAACTTTTTATAAATATTGAACATATATTTTCCATATTTAAATTCATGAAGGAAATCCATTTTTTATTAGTTAACCTAAAAAATACAAAAACTACTATAAAAAAAGTTTTATAAAAAAATTACTCATTAAGAATATTAATAAAAGTAATGATAAAATAATTTTTTATTGTTTTTTTTAACATTATTCTTTCTTCATGCTTAGATAAATAAATAAAATCTTTCATGCCTACATCTGTTTTCATATGCGAGAACATTGCTTTATCTCTTCTCGAGAATTCCTCTTTTTCTTTTGTTACGATGAAATCATCTTCTTCGATCGCAAGATTACAAACCACAATCATATGAGTTATCAATTCTATTAAAAAATTACGTAGATTTACATATTTTTTTATAAGTTCGCTGTTTTTATTTATAGTTTCCATTATTTTTTCAAACTCTTTTAATATTCCATCTTGATGTTCGCCGTTGGTAAAAAATTCTTTAACGATAACAAAATGAAAATAGAAAACAGGAGATAATTGTTCCAAATTTCTCCACAATTTGTTTTCAGAATGATGTACTCTGTCAAAGTATTTGACAATCCATTTAATGTCATTTTCAGTCTAATTTTTAACTTCAATATTCATTTTTAATTAGTTGCCTAAAAAAAAATTGACAATCATTAAATAAACAAAACACTATCATGAAAATTAACAGTTGCTAACATTGTTCTTCTTATTTAACGTTGAAAATTTTCTCTCAAAAATTTTCTACAATTTAAAATTTTTATATTGTTTGCTGTTATTATGACATTATTTTTCTGATGACGATAAAACAATTTCATTAGAACTTTCAAATACATGTTGTGAATTTTGATATCATTCCAAACATAAGACAATAAACCTGTATCTATATCACGAACGCAATTTCTTATTTCTTTTAATTTTTCTTCATTCAATTCTAACATTTGAGCACCATCAACAATTTGTAAAAACTCTAACATAGCTTGAAACATGTTACACATATCATTGCACTCTTCTTTAATCAAATCCCAATTATTTATTTTTTTCAATGTTTTATTAGCTGATCTAAAAAAAATAATTACAAATGAATAGATAAATTATTAGAATCATATTCTAAATGTGAGTACATTCAATATGCTTATAAGCAAAAGTTAACAATTCTGAAAAACTTTCTGCAATAAATTTTAAATCATTTAGATAATTATGAATAACACTATTCTTTTCCATTGCATTCATACCATTTATCCTAACCATTTATATTGAATTAATTTGTAAATGTTTTTCTTTATCTTGACAAGTGTTCTGAATCCTAGAAAAATATCCAAATAAGCTTCTAGTTTATTTAACGAAATAATTTGATTTGCTTGCATAAAAAATGTCATATTTTTAAAATCAACAAGCACATTACTAAATAAAATAGTATGAAAGTTTTCAACGTAACCAAGTATTCTTGATAAACGACAATATTATTCTCGATCATGATGAAAAATAGTATCCCAAGCACGTTTGATATCATACCAGCAATTCATTTTTATTGATTTTCTAAAAAAAAATTTTATTACAAAATTAATTTACAGCAAATATAGCAAACATTAATAATTGACTAAAAAAAATTTCTTAATTTTACATTCAATATATAAATTATTTTCAACTAAATATTTATTAATGTCTGATTTTTTTATAAAGTTACAATAACCATAACCACAATTTTCTCCATCTTTTGGTGGTTGTTGAAAATAAATATTATTCTCAGTAATTAAACTTTTTTTCATTTGTTTACCGTTAGGTCCACATAGTTTAAATGTAATAACACGATTTAAAAAAGGCCATTTTAAAATTGCATCATAATGTGTTGATCTCATTATGATATACAAACCAATTTCTTCCTCCACATGGTTATCACATTTCAAATTTACATTCATTTTTATTAAAAATTGCTAACTTTTAAAATAAAATGGCACACTATAATAAACTTTGCTTTCATTATTTAATTGATCATTAAAATTTTCAGAAATTCATATCTTACTACCATCACCACCATTATTATGCATTTCATCTAAAACGAATAAACGTAAATCTAAATTAACTATTTTACTATTATACAATCCATTGAATAAAAAACTCTACATCTTTAATCAATGACATTTTCACTTCACGACAAGAACAACCATCAACTTCTATTACATTTTTTATTGCTTCAAATGTTTTCACAAATCCCATTTGAACAATACCATCTCCACGTTTAATAGATAATCTTCTTTCGAATAACTGATCAATATCACTTTAATTTCATCTTTATAATCAGCGTCTATTATTCCTAGAGAATTCAACACAACAACACCATATTTAAGAGCCATACCTGATTTTGAATATATGTGTCCTACTAAATCTAATAAATCGATATAGACTCCAGTGCTTACTAAAATACGTTGGTTAGGTTGAAGTATATAATCCTTTGTGCTTCT
This sequence comes from Hydra vulgaris, assembly GCF_038396675.1. Lineage (NCBI taxonomy): Eukaryota > Metazoa > Cnidaria > Hydrozoa > Anthoathecata > Hydridae > Hydra > Hydra vulgaris. Next base: position 409,086 of record NC_088926.1, on the reverse strand, counting down.
CAAATCAAAACAAGCGCTATCTTTTGTTTCATAAAAAGACCATTCTTGAGTACCTCTTATTTCGACCCTTTTAATTTCTTTTGCTTTATAAAAAGACCATTAGTTGCATAAGCTGTCCATCTCTTATTTTAATCATTTATAAATATTTTTTTTTAAATACAAACATTACTTTTAAATTCATAAGAGTATACTACATGCTCCCTTTTTTTTCTATGAGACACAATGCAATCTTTACAAAAACTCGATTTACAAAAAAAAAACAATTAAAACAAAACAAAAATATTTTTCCACAAAGTTCGCAATGACCAAACCAATGATATTAAAAGTCAAATTGCTTTAAATTATTTTTTAATCCCCATTAAAAAATTTTATTTATATAAGGTAATAAAGGTATATTTGTATGAAACTCGGTATCAATCCACATGTTATAAAACAAATCGTCTACATTTTTTACTAACTTCCTATCATAATTTTCTACAAGTGAAAATTTTTCTAACTAAACACTTCCATCAAAATGTTTGTATTTCAATTTTTCAATTTCTAATATCGTCCTTTCATAATATCGAATCTCTTCATTTTCCATTTTTTTGCAATCTAAACACATTTTTTTTTGCCCTAACTTCAACTGAAGATGCTGATGTTTGAATAAAAAATCTTTTCTCTTCTTATATATAATGGTAGTCAAACAACATAAACTGTTTCATTAAAAATAGAATTAAAGTATCAAAGTACAAAGTTTAAAGTTCATCATACCACACTTTGAACTTTAAACTTACATTACATCATCATTGCATCATCATTATGTAAGTAATGTTGTTCTTATAAAACTTGTTTAGTACTCATTTTTTTTTAATCTCTCTTTTCAACTCAAACAGTATAAAAGGAGTTCATTTTAATTTAAAAAGTTATTCAAACCACAACTGAAAAAAATGGAAAACGAATTTGAAACTGTTTATTGCAATGACAAAAGCTATGTCAAGTTTGTAGAATTAGCAGCAGCCACTTTGTGGCTTGTTGATTTTAAAGAAGAAAAAAATGCAAAAGATAAACAATATTCAACTGTTCCTCTTAAACCACTTGCACAACTCAACTATGTTAAAAAAGAGTTGATCTACAAACCAAAAAACAAGGGCTGTGAAATATTATTACCATGGAAGTACAGAGATATGTGTGATCTCAACAAAACAAATTATTTATTCAGCGCAGAACTGAAATTAACAAAAGATGACAACAAATTTAAAATTCCCAAAGGCGAAATTACTAATAATGGGGTCTTTAAATTTAATCACAACAAAATGACAAAAAAAGTTTTGGAAACTTTAATGGATAGTATGCAAGCTGCTTAAAATAGAGCATATTTGACTGTGGCTTACCCTAAAACGCTTATATTAAAAACTGTGGAGTTTAACGGATACACGATACGTTTAGCAAAAGAAGACGACGAGATTCATATTACAGAATACAAAAAATTATTAGCTGTAGAACCTTCTTTCCATAACACCATCAATAAGAATGGTGTGAATAGAAATTACAATATGAAAATGAAGAAAACTGGCTCGGAATCAGCTGAAAAAGAATTGAGTGAGGCGAAAAAAGCAAAACTCGAAGCTACAGAAGCTACCCCAGTGAAAAATAAAACCGCGTCCCACATGGGTTCCGCGTGGGTTCCGTGTGGGATTGATGGGATTTATGTGGGACGGATTTTCCCATGTGGTATACGTATGGAAATTTGTCACCTTAAACCCATGTGGGTAATCCCACATGGGTTACATGTGGGAACCATATGGTATTTACACACATGGGAAATCCCACGTGGGTTTCCTGTGGGATTTGCATGGGAATTAATTTAAAAGCTGGAAACTAAAGAAAAAAATTTTAAATCAACATTGCATTGCGTTACGTTTATATTGTGTGAAAATATTTTATATTAATAAAGAGAATGGCAAGCAAGTATGTAAGTACCACGAATAATTTTTATCTTTCTTTATAGAAATAAGATTAAGATTTGTGCAAATAGACGTATTATTAGGATAATATAATAGTTATTTGAATATAGATCTTGAGTAAATTATTTGCAAACAATTAACTGATGCAAGTTGAAATGTTGTCAAAAACCAATCTTGCATGCATGGGACACTGCAGTGTCCCACAGTACCACAGAACCACAGAAAACTGAACCCAGAGGCTTTATTCTCAATAACACTGGAGTACCACAGTGTTATTGAGAATAAAGCTTCTGGGTTCAGTTTTCAAAGTAATATGATCTAAGTAATGTTTAAATAAAATAATATGCTTTAAAATGCATATAGTTATACATATAACTCCTGATAGTTAACTATATGTATAAGAAGATATACATATAATTTGTTATAAAAACTTATTTTTTAAGGTTATGCTTGAACAAATTAGTACCAATTGATTCAAATTCAAGATTTAGTTAAAGTTCAAGTTAATGTTCTTATTTATTCATTGTTTTTGTTAATTTTATATTTATTTGTTCAAATTTATCAGTTAGTACTATATTTTACTACAGTAAGAATATTTATCATTGTTGAACGTGATTTTATTAGTAACTTAATTTTACTATCAACATATTTTGACAACACCCTTTATACTTTAAATAATGACAGCTTTACTTTTCTATTGGTGTTAAATTTATTACGTTTCAATAACTCAGAATGAATTTTAACTGAATTATTGTCATATTTGTATATATATATATATATATATATATATATATATATATATATATATATATATATATATATATATATATATATATATATATATATATATATATATATACATATATATAAATATAACATTAAAACAATAAAATTGATACAAAATTTCACTTTAAAACGAATACCATTAACATTGTGATGATAATAGCATTAGGAAACTAGTATTTATGTATTATTATTGTACTATAAATAAATAGTTTTTTAATTCATTTTATAAAATGGAGACTGACAACTAATAATTAGTGGAAATAAATACAAATTATAAAAATCATGTCAACTTCATTTATTATTACTAAATACTATATTAATGTTAGTCTGCAAAGTTAAAATCAATTTAGAGCATTGTTATTAGTTCTTTTGCGATTCGCACTTCCACTTCTGTCTCTCAAATTTATAAAATAGGTGGTCAAAGCTTGCTCAATAGGTAGGTTCTCAGCATAAAAATGCTTTTTTCTTACACTTTCTAAAGAGAAATATGGCAAATTGATTACTTATTTTACCTAAATCATAGGGTCATCTATGCATAATGATGTCAGATGATGACCCGGTTTATTGAACAACTTCACCCTTTATCAAACTCAGTCAATTTTTTGCCATCTCCCATTGAAAATGATGTCAGTTTTTGTTATCGTATTATGATGGTATATCTGAATTGTTAATATAATATAAAAAATGCATATACAATCAATTTTTTTTGGGTTCAATTATACATTTATTCTCAACAGTACTAAAAGTAAAAAAAAAAAACATAAATTGTTCTTTCAGATAAGCAAGCTAATTTCTGAATTTAAATTGTTTTTCCTATAATCCTCTACAGTTTTAAGCAACAAAAGCAAAACGTTTTTAGACCACATTGTTGGTGTAAATACCTTTAAAACCTGCTCATAGCTAGCATAAATTGTTTTACTTTTTTTTAAAATAAAATATTTTACTTTTTTTTTTTAATTCAATTTTTTAATTGACATTATTTTGGTCTCAACATCCCCTTCCCATTGTCAATTATTGTAAAAACAATGAACAAATAACTTGAACTTGAACTAAATCTTGAATTTGAATTAATTGGTTCTAATTTGTTCAAGCATAACCTTGAAAAATAAGTTTATATAATAAATTTTATGTATAACTAGTTATACATATAGTTAACTATCAGGAGTTATATGTGTAACTGCATGCATTTTAAAGCATTTTATTTAATTTATATATTACTTTAGATCGTATTACTTTGAATACTGGACCCAGAGTCTTTATTCCCAATTACACTGTGGTACTCCAGATTAAAAATTTAAAAGTTTCTGTAAATATCCTGTTTTTGTTCCTCAATGTACTTCGTAAGTCCCTTAAGTTTTATGAACCTTATTATATATAAAGTTAAAAGTTTTGGAGCCTAAAAAAAGTAACAGAAACCTCCCTATCTCCCCCCTATTTTAATTTTTTTTTTAATAAAACAAAATTTGACTTTCAAACCTGCATTTCTTTGTGGGACACTGCAGTGTCCCATGCATGCATGCTTGGTTTTTGACAATATTAGAACTTGCATCAGTCAATTGTTTGCAGATAATATACTCAAGAACTATATTCAAATATCATATGAACATGTTAGAGAATGTTCATATGATATTTGAACATCACAAATTTAATAATATTGTTGTGATATGTTATATAAATAATTCCATAATAGATTATGATATGAAAATAAGATAGAATATGAAGGCAATGATCAAAGAATAAATTTACTTATAGAAATTTAGATGTTTGTGTATTAGTTTCAGAATATTATATTATGTGTGACCGCGGCCTTCTATAATAAAAGGCCTTGACATCGCGCTACAAAGTTGTTAAACTGAAGGCCAATTCCTAATACTTTGTTTACATTTTCATCTTTTAACATTAGACGAAATTTTGTGTTCGCGCTTTCTTAATAAATCTTTAAAATGTGATTGGTTTCCAAATTAGATAGCCCAACATCAAGATGATAACGTTGTAAGGTTCAAGGCGTTAACATTGTAAGGTAATAATATTGTCAAACTAACGATAAGTTTTTTTAATAATTAAAATGCCTTTAAAATCTCTTTGCAAGTCAAACTATCCCAACTACAACAAAAATATCAATTTATTCAACTACAACTACAATATCAATTACAACTACAACAAAAATATCAATACTCAACTACGACAAAAACATCAATTTATAAATTTCCAAAGAATCTAGAGGAGAGAAAAAGATGTAGTGAAGCTATCCCAAGAACAGGTTTTATTGTTACAGACTATATAGCATTATGTCAACTGCATTGGCCAAATGAAGCACCTTTTAAAAGCAAATATGGGAAGCAACGACCTTTAAACCCACCATCTGTTTTTAAAATATTCCGCCTAGTTGTTTAGCCACACCAGCAAGTAAAGTTAGAAAAAATGTAACTTTAAGCGGTTTTCGAAGCATTTTACCAGATGAGTTAAATGATTTTCTTAAAGAGGATGAACTTATATTTGACAATATTCAATCTTTGTTAAGTGATAATAAAATGTTATTGTTTTCCAGCTTAATAAAAAAAGTTTGCACATACAATCAAAAATGTTCAAACTTGGTGTTCCATTATTTATTTTAGTAATTTTTAATGATTATTTATTTGTAGCTAACCATAATGGCACAATTTGTAATATTTCATATTTAGCTGTAAACAAATTAAAGTTAATAAAAACAAAATCAGCTTTATTTGAAGCAGTTAGATTTTTAAAAATAAAGAAAGTTCCCTTCTGTCAAATATTCTATTCGAACACCTTAATGCTATGAGAAAAGTTAATGTTGGTGAAGTTTTATATACTTCAGATATTATATGTAGAGCATATGAGTATTTTGCAATGCGACAAAGTTTATATGATTGTTTGTGTATTGACTACAAGTTGCCAAGTATAAGGACTTTAACCCTGTTGAGATATATTGATAAAACTTTTTTTTTTGCTTGAATCAACTTTTGTTGGTGTTTTTTATTGTTGGTGATTTTTATTGTTACCATTTTTAGCAAAAAAAATTAAAAATACAGTTATCTTTCTAATATATAGATATATACTTTGTTATGGTTCTGCTTGTTATTGATACTATTTAATATTACATAAATATTCTTAATGAAATTTGAAATACGAAAAGCATGATTATCTTTTAACAATTTTTTGGTTTTCTTTTTATATTTCCGTTTTTACTAGAGATTATTATTAGAAAACATAGACTGCCATTACACCCTACCTAATATAAAAATATATCAATATAAGTAAAAGTGAAAGTTTAATCGGCCTTCAGTTTTTACGGCATTTTGCGCGATGTCAAGGCCTGTTATTATAGAAGTCTACATCATTGAAAAAGTAGGTTTTTACATTTTTGTTTTTGTTTTTTTGTTTAACTACTTATCCTTATTGATCACTTTTTTTCAGGATACTCTTTATGGGTTCAAGCTCATTACGCATAATATGTGTTCAATTACGCATAATACGTTAGTCATTGTAAGTAATAAATTATGAAATAATTATTTGTGAAATATTGTAGTCATTAATGACTTCAAACTGGCTAATAATTAAAATTGCTCGACTAATAAGGTTCCTTATTAAAATTGCTCTCTTTCTCTCTCTCTCTCTCTCTCTCTCTCTCTCTCTCTCTCTCTCTCTCTCTCTCTGTCTCAGTCTCTGTCTCTCTCTCTCTGTGTCTCTTTCTCTCTCTCTCTCTCTCTCTCTCTCTCTCTCTCTTTCTATATATATATATTTATATATATTTGTATTTATATTTTTTTTTTTTAGAAAATGTTTGAAGAAAGTTAGAAGATACTAAAAACATTGGTATTATACAAGCCGAAGCGATTTAATTAATTCAATTGACAAAAAACGGCGTGTAAATCGCAAAAGAAAAAATAATATTTTTAATATTCGTTTCGGATGTATTGATTAATAGCATTTATTTTTAAAAAAATTCATTTTGCAACACGTTTTTTAATTTTATAAAGTTTCGTCATAATAGTTTAAGGTAAATCCCACATAGGTTATAGGTGGAAAACATCACATGTAAAAGATCAAAAATTCTACACGTTTTGAATACCAAATGGGATAAAGTAGCAAATACCAGATTAAGTTAAGCCTCTCTGAAAGCTTCGATGATTAATTTTAAATTACTATTTAAGTAATTTTTAAATTAAAAGAATTTTAAAAATTATCATAGAAGCATTCGGACTTTCATTTGTCTAGTATTGACTACTTTTATACCATTTGGATTAAAATATGTGGCATTTAAGATCTATAACATGTAGTATTTTCCACCTATATCCCATGTAGGATTTACCATATAAAACCCATGTGGGATTTACCATATGAAACCCACGTGGGACAAAATAATAATCCCCATATGGGTTACATATGGTAAAAACCCACGCGTATCCCATATGGGATTTACCATATGGAATCCATGTGGGATTTACCATATGAAACCCACATGGGACAAAATAATAATCCCCACATGGGTTACATGTGGAAAAAATCCACGCGTATCCCATGTGCGCTTTTTCACTGGGACAGAAGAAGAAGAATAATTTTTTGTAATTTTTTTAATTGAATTAAAAAAACCTGTTTTATTAATAAAAAACTTGTTTTTTTTCTTATCTATTTTCCTATATAAAGGGTAAAAAAAATATTTCTAGTTCATTTTTGAAAGAGAAAATGGCTAGCAAACAACTCGACGAAAGTCTCATCAAAGCTGTTCAACTTGTTTATCCTGATAATGAATTACATCCTATGTTGTTTGAATTTCACTATTTAAATAACAAGTATAAAGAATGGCAAGATATATTTTCTTATTTAAAAAATTTTAACTTGGAGATAAACTTGGAATAAGAAAAATGGATTTATTTGTATTATATATTTATAGTTAAAGACTATGAAAACTCTCTTCATTTGTTTGATAAAGCTAGCCGTCGTTATATGAAATTTGCAGAACAATCGCCCGCATGGAGGACAAACATGTTTGAAGTATGTCGCATGATTAACGATGATTTTCCATATCAAACAGTTGGTATACAAGTTTATTTAATTTAAATATATTGTCAAAACATTCACATTTGTCTTTTTTCAAAACTTTTATGCATTGCATGTTTTCTTTTATAAGCGAAATTAAATTTGCATATTTTTTCACGCATAACTCAGTATACTGATCAACACAACCGTTATTTATGAAACCATTTAAGAAATCTTCTAAATACAGCGAAAACATAAGCGTTTCATATTTGGCGCAATGTTCATAAGAATGTTCTCTATAAATACTATGGTGAAAATGTTCTTAGTTGTTTGCGTAATTAGGTAGTTTGGCGATTTTAGGAAACAAAAAATGTGGTATATCAAAACTGTAAATGTTATTATCTCTTATAGCTTTCAAAACATCTTTCTCAATATGTCCTCCTTTATAAAAAACTAAATTAAATTCATATTTATGAAATTGTTCTTTCAAACATTGAATTACTGAACTGCAAAATATATTCTCTCCAATATACTTAAAAGTAGGATAGTATGGTAATCCGTGAATGTTATTTTGACAATAATAATAAGTTTATTTTTTATTTTTTAGGTAATTCTTTTAATTTTATACACGGTACTACTTGAACGTAATAATATTTTTTATCATAGAGAGATCTTAAACATAATTCACGAATACAATGTCTTCTCCAAGGATGATTATTATTGTTGCTAATGTACTCAATATCTAGCATCCAAAACTTAAAAAAAATTGATTTTTTATTAAAAAAAGAAGCGTATTTTTATAATAAAATGAATAAAAAACTATAAAAAAAACATCATAAAAATTATTTCTTAAATTTTTTTTTATTAAAAAAATGAATCGCGTTGATAGCATTATTAAAAAAATTCATAACAATTGCGCAGTGTGCGCGCTTGATGAAGTGTCTAAAAGATACATACATCATGAAAACAAATCTGCAAATTCTTTACCCTCATCCAATCATGTAGAAGAAAAACATTATACAGATAAAAAATCATTTGATTTTCTACAAAACGTACTCGATTCTAAAAGAATAACATTAAATTCTTACAGTATTAAAAAATGTTTTAAAAACAGTCAATTTAAAAATTTGCTCAAAAAACCTCAACTTTGCCCTATTTATCTCGAACACTTTGATGATTTGAAAAAAGAACAACTTGGCGATAGCTATATAGGAGAACTCTATAAAGCCAAACTCATTGTTTTATTGGTAGAAAGATATATCATACCTACTTTTGATCAAACAGATGGCGATTAAACAGACGGTTTCGTAGATACGTTTACTACAAAAGTAATACCTACCGTCTCTTCTTTGATGGAAAAACTAGATGGAGCTTTAAAAAAGAAATCTGTTTATAGAAACATTGAAGGAATTATAAAGGAAGGAACCAGCGATAAAAAAACTTTATTTGTTAATATATTACACGATATTGTAACCATATTTATTACGAGTTCTTTTAGTTTAGAAAAAGAAGAATAAAAAAAAATGGCTACAGATGAATCTTTGTCTCGTTTTTTTAAAAATTCTGAATTTAAAAATTATTTTATTGGAGTTTATGCTTTAGACGACCTTAGCCAAAAACAGACTCATGTTCATATTATTAATAATATGAAAAAAAATGGTGCTTTTATCATTTGTAACAATGATACCACAAAAGAAACAGGTCAACATTGGAGAGTGTTGATGAAAATAGACAAAGCTCATTTTTTTTGTTTTGATGGTTTAGGAGAAAAAAGTGTATTACAACAAATTTCAGAACATTTAAGATTAATAGACAATTATTTGAAGCAATAGAAGAAATAAACAGTAATGTACATATCAACACTATTAACATTAACTACAATGAAATTAAAATTAATTCTTATATACAGCAAACAAATCATTTTCCTACAGAATGGACAGCAAATAATCATGAGTTTTATTGGTTTACTAAATTTATTTTTAAAATATAGCAAAATGACTAATAATCAAAACGTATTTTTTTCATATAACAAACTTCCTTTTCAATTGAATGATAGCAGTTTGTGTGGAACTTTGCAGCTTATTTTGTTGCTCCAGTATTTATATATAGCAGTGAAAATGTTTTAAATACTGATCAAAGTTATTTACCTTCATTGTGCAGATTGATAAATCGTTATTTTTATGAAGTAACAAGTCTTCATGCCTCGCAATTAATTCAAGTAAACTTGTATTCATTTTATCAATTTGTAAAAAAAGAACTATTTCACTATCTCGATGAAACTGCTAAACAACTGCTTGAAAAGACATGCAATTGCATTTATATATGGGAAAACAGGAAAAACTGGAACGTGATCTATTGTCTATGAAAATAAAAGAAATTCCTTTGAATTATGATATTTATGAAAAACAAATATTAGCTCAAAATGCATTTAAAAGATTTTTAAAAGACGCCGGATTCTTAAGAACAAATTATGAAGCTACATGGGATAAATTATCCATATTGGATATAAGGCAATTCCTTCTGTGATGAACGAGGAAAATATTTATTACATGATACAAAAAGAAATGGATAGCATGTATGCGAAAAAATATACTCACTTAAAAACGATCAATTAATTTTTAGATAATCCTATTGATGAGGTCATGAGTAAAAAAGAAATAAAAAGACAGATTGCTCTGAATATTTTATAAACAAAAATCATGAAGAGATAACTCACGCTTTTACATGAAATTATAGAAGAAAAATGCGCAACATGTAACGGTTATGGTGAACTTTTTTTATCATTTTCAGAGAAAAAAAAAAAAGAGTTGTTAAAAAACTGTACTATATATATTATAAACAAAGAAGCATGGATTTTCAACAAGAATACGAAAAGAAGTGCCAAAATACTTCTTCATCAAACACCTTGTTTAACTTGTAATGGAAAAAAGACAATACTTATAAAACGTTATAAAAAGAAAAAAATACAAGAAAAACAAAATTATCCTTTTATTGTATATTTTTATTGTTTAGAAGATTTTATATTTTATAGCTGTCCTTTTTTTAATATACTTCGAACACTTTATCGGGAGCCATATAAAGGTTTGCAGATTTTGAAACAACAGGAACAAGAGGAGCTACAGTTTTTGTTTTTTTGCCTTTTCACGCCTTTTTTATACTGTATAACAGTGAACCCACTTGCAATGCATTGGTTACATTTTTAGGGGTAATAAAATTAGCTAATCCTCTTCCGCGACGGTTTTTGGTACGCCGAATTTTTCAAGACTTTCGTCTATAACATCTTTTACGTCGATAAACCATAGTTTTTATATAAGTGAAAATCTGAATATTTTTTTATCTTCTCCATATATAAAAACAAGTTCTTTTTTTAAACTAGTTCATTTTATAAGATGACCATGTTAAATATCATTTTGACCTTTTAATAACCATAGAATAAATGTTTCTTTCATTTCATTTACAAAATCTTCATATAACATTTCAAATTCGTATTTCTTTTCATGAAAAATAAAATCAATATTGGCGTTTTCATTACAACGAGTTACTTTAAATTCTGTCACACCATCTAAGCGAAATAATAGTTTAAAATTTCCCTGGACTTCTTTGAGAGCAACTTTAGCATTGAATTTAGAAACTTCTATATTAATGAGTGAACGGTAAAATTCGTTTAAACAAGATTTAAAATCCATTTTTTCAAATGATTTTTTTAATATAAAAAAAATAAATTTATAGTTTTTTTTTTTAAAATACAACAGAAAAACACTATTAAATACTTTTGTTTTATAATTTATTTTTGGTATCTTGTTACTAATATAAAATATTTCTTTATTTACATGACTTATCGTGTATAAATTATGTA
>NC_088926.1:272500-392500 GCF_038396675.1 Hydra vulgaris | reverse complement strand
ATCTATCAAGAGATAAATAATAATGTTCAAGTAAAAATCAACAAAACCCTGCAATTCTAATTACGAACATATTACTTGATAAATAAAAAAAAATGTTTAATCTTGCTTGGTTTCCTATCTATAAAACAAATTTATTTAACTATTTAAAAGTAAAAAAAAGAAGAAAAAGAATCAAAATGCCTTATGTAATGTAAAGCAATTTATTAAAAAAACTCAAATGTACAATACTTTAGAATATATGATATATAAACCTCTACAAATTAACTTATTAGTTTAACCACTGGTTTACCATAGAGGTCGAAAATTGATAAACAAAAATTAATATAATTTTTTATTATTATTTACAATAAAAATTTTTAAAATAAAAACCTATAACAATTTTATTTAGGGTTTATCCATATTTTTTTTGGCAATGTCAGTTTATTTTTATCTAAAGTAATAAAAATGATAAAACCATTTAAAAACAAATTTAAAAATATAAATATATATTCAGATATTAAAAAGAAGCATAACACGACATTCCTTTGACAAATTCCAACAGTTTTTTTACTTTTTTCTATAAAATTTATCATTTTTTAATTACTTAATAAAATTTTAAATAGATTTTATATTACCTATCATTTTAAGATACTAAACATTATCTACCTAATGTCTACTTAAACAATTTGAACTCATACCATAAAAGGTCGTGACTTCTTGAAGAAAACACTTGGTTAAGAAAAGTCTGGAAACTACTTAAAAACTAAGAAATAGTGTATTATACAGAATATAGAACCATAAATAATATTGAACAATAGGCATAACTATGCGCACTAATAATAATAATATTCACTGTGCTATTTATATTAGAAAACAAAAGCAGTGAGTTCTAGTAATGAAACTAACTATTTATCAATTTTAAAAATAGACACTAACATAAAGATAAACCACAGGTAACAACATTACGCAAAAAATTATCAAAGATAATGTTATGCATTTTCAAAATAATTATATTGAAGGCCAGACAACACTTAGACCTAAAGCAGTAACACCGCTTGACTGGTAAGGTTGACGAATCTTGCTCTAGATCTATAAATCAAATATATTGTGTTTTAATGTTATACTAACTATAAAACACAATTTTTTTTAATGTTGTATAACATATAAAAACACCTTTAAAAAATCATGTACACATTAAATAAAATACATTTCATACTGTTATAAAAACACATTTGAAAAACAACTATATAACATATATCACTACATACACGTATTTATCAAAAACTTTTTAACTTTAAGCATAATAAAAACATATATACAAACCTTTAACAACTATAAAACAAAATTTATAAGCAACAATTACTTTTAATAAAACAATGAATGCAGACTACAATTCACAAGATTGTAATGAAAAAGATGAAACCATTTAAAAACAAAATTAAAAATTTCTAATAAATACATATCCAGATACCTTAAAATGAAGCATAACACAACATTCTTTCGACAAATTCTAAAAAAATTTTTTTCAATTTTTCTATTCCTTATTATTTTTCCTAAGAATATAAAATTGATTGAAATAAACGCAAACTTATGTATATAAACTTACATGACGACAATCAACCGTCTTATTTTATCTAACTTTTCATATTACATACATAAATAAAATTTTATTCTCATTATTCTTTCTACCACAAATAATCTTAATCTATAAATAAGATAATAAATTGAACTTACTAAAAAAGCCATCAGCTCCTCTTAACTGCTCAAGAAAATAAAACAATACTTGCTTAAAATTTTCTAAAAAGACTAATGACACAACTGAAACAGTTTACTAAAAAAGAAACATTGTACTAAAAAAACTATTTTACCAGTCATTTTAGTTCTAACTTCTTCTAAAAAATAAAAACAGGGTATAAAAATTAGAAAAATAAAAACAACCAACAACAAACAAACGATTATTTAAATTTTAATTTTAAACAATGAACAATATTAATTCTCCTTGAAAATAAAAGTATATAGGCTCTAATTTGCTTACTGACCTTACTCGAAAGACCGCATGGAACACCTGACCGCGCATTAAAAGTCTAGAAACTACTTAAAAACTAAGAAATAGTATATTTTACAGAATACAGAATCGTAATTAACAATACGAACTATGGGCGTAACTATGCGCACTAATAATATTCATTAGCGTCATAATATTTAGATATATATGCATATTTATATATATATATATATATATATATATATATATATATATATATATATATATATATATATATATATATATATGTATATATATAAATATATATATACATAGATAACATATATATATAAATTTAAATATATATATATATATATATATATATATATATATATATATATATATATATTATATATATATATATATATATATATGTTTACATTTATATATACATGTAAGTATATATTGTTGATGAATGAAGATTAGAGCTACACGATATTAGATACTGGTGTAGCCTAAATTGTGTGTCTTTATTGATGTTTTCTGTAGCCTAAAACCTGCTGTCATATACATACATAATACATACATAAATACATGGATACATACACACATACATACATACATACAAACATACTTACATACATACATACATACATACATACATACATACATACATACATACATACATACATACATACATACATACATACATACATACATACATACATACATACATACATACATACATACATACATACATACATACATACATACATACATACATACATACATACATACATACATACATACATACATACATACATACATACATACATACATACATACATACATACATACATACATACATACATACATACATACATACATACATACATACATACATACATACATACATACATACATACATACATACATACATACATACATACATACATACATACATACATACATACATACATACATACATACATACATACATGCATGCATAAATACATACATACATACATACATACATACATACATACATACATACATACATACATACATACATACATACATACATACATACACTTTTAACTTTAACTTAATGAGTATAACTATCACTGGCTTCTTCTATAGCTATTTATATGCAAATATAATAGGAAAATATTGACCCTTATACTTGTCAGTACTAATTTTTTAACATTGTTGGTATTCCACAATACTTTTTTAACAAAAGTCTGAGTATAATCTTTCATAACCTTGCAGAACAGTAAATTTTAAGCAAACTGTTGGCAAATTTAAAAAAAAATGTATTCATTAAGATGTTGTAAACTTTTTCTCCATACATTAGTTATATCTTGAGTTCTATTTACAAATTCAGTTATGTCTGGTTTTATATCAGAAAAATTGCTTAATATAACAAGACATTTCAGTAAGTAAAAAAAAAAAGAATGTTTAAGTAACCAGTTACAGGACAAATCGCTTGATGTTTTTTCTCTTCTAAACTATTTTATGAATAAATTTCTTTTAATACATAATTAATAAATAACTAGTATCACAAAATCATTTTTAATTTAAACAAAAATGAAAGAGGTTGATACTTATTTAATACCCAAAAGCCTAAAAGAAACTTTTTTCTTTGCAGTTATTAAGGAGCTCCAAGAAGTCTTTACGGACTTACCACAGAGCACGCATATAAAATAATGTCGATTATTGGGCTAGAGCCAGCGTCAAACTTCGAACCACTGGGTTCTGAGACAAAACTCTATCCATTGCGCCACGAATCCTATTACAGGACAAATATAGGCAGGAACTTTTAATTTTAAGACATTCATTAAAACATTTATTTTATGAATATGTCGACAAATAGACATCCCAACTAGATGACTGATTTCAATAAATACGTTTATAAACAACGGTATTTGTTTTTATAAAAAACAGGAAAATCAGCTTTCATGTTATATGTAACTTTAGAAAAAGCAGCGGCTGACTATTATAACAGATATAGTGAACTATTGCATTTTATGCCATAAATTAGATCTATTAACTAATGAGTTAGAGTGCTTTAAAATAAAAAGTAATTTGAGATCTTTAAAAAACTTGAAACATTTAAAAAAAAACTAAAAATCCTAAAACAAAAGGTAGCGATTAACTAAATAGCGTTACTTTTCTTTATAAAATCAAACTTTTTTATTTTAAGTCTACACTAAAGTAAAAAATGAAAACAAAGGAACTCATAAACAACAACAAACACACGTTTCTCTCCTACCTACATTTTATATGATTTGAAAATTATGGTGAATTTTTAATATTATACAAATCCGTTTTCAATAAGTGAAAAAAAAAGATTATCTTTTTCGACAAATATTTAATCTATGTTCATTTCTTTTGCTTAATAATTTAGTTTAACTGAACTCTCAATTAAAACTTTTCTTCGAGGTGAATGTATCAACTACAACAAATTGTTTTTATTCATCTTTCATTTTCATTACTTACTTTGAAATGGTTGTAAAGAGAATTACTAGAAGTAGTGTAAAGATTGTCAACTTCTAAAAATTTAACATACAATATGTGAAGATATTTCAATATAAATATATATTATATGATATATTATATGTATTGAATATTTTAAAAAACACCTTAATAAAAAAAAGCGCTACTCGACAAAATTATAAAAAAAAGTGCTACTCGACAAAATTATAAATAAGATAAAAATGAAATTCCTTGTTTTGTATTTAGTAGATATTTTTCTATAAATGTGAATCTGTTTTTTAAATAAATAAATGTAAACTTGTATAAATAAATAAATAAACAAATATATATATATATATATATATATATATATATATATATATATATATATATATATATATATATATATATATATATATTATATATATATATATATATATATATATATATATATATATATATATATATATATATATATATATATATATATATGCATATTATGTTAGTGTATTTTACAAATAGAGTGCTCAATGTTCTTAACAAACAGAGCAATAATAAATTAGTAAAAAACACGTATCTAACTTTTTTCTTCAACTTGAAGTTTCACCATTGCTGGATCATCAGGAAGAGTTCTGAACTCTTCTGATAATCCAGCAATGGTGAAACTTTAAGTAGAAGAAAAAAAGTTAGATAAGTGTTTTTTACTAGTTTATATATATATATATATATATATATATATATATATATATATATATATATATATATATATATATATTTATATATACATATATATATATATATATATATATATATATATATATATATATATATATATATATATATATATATATATTACATATATATATATGTATATATATATATGTACATATCTATATGCATATATATACATATCTATATGCATATATATACATATCTCTATGCATACATACTCAACAGGCTGAGAAAGAAGAAGTTAACTTGAATATATTTTAGATTACTCATTAGGATGCACTTTAAACTAAATGGGAAAAGGGACATTGTTTTTGTTTAAACAAAGTAGAAAAATGCGTCTAGCTTGAAAGATATGATTTTGATTTAATTTCAAATAACTTATTTGTTTAATAATAACTTTGTTTCAGTTCATTTTTTCTTACTCTCAGATTAATTAAAAATTTTTCTTTATTTCAAAAAATTCTTTTTTGTATTAAATTTTTTAAATTTGACTGTTTGACCGAATAGTTTCCTTTTAATTCAAAATACCGCTGTATAATGATTGATAGTGTTCAGATAAATTTTCTTTTTTCTAATTACAAAACAAAAAATTAATTACTAAACAAAAAAGCATAGTAAAGTTGAATTTTTAGTTTAATAATAAATAAACAAAAAAAATATGTAAATAATCTAATAAAACTATGTAAATTGTAATAAATATGTAAATGATTTTTAATTACTGACCGATTCAAATATAACCTTTTAAGTATAACCTTTTTTAGTTTTTGTCAATTAACTTCCTTATTTTAAAACATAATAAAACAAAAGTATTACCATAATATTAGGAATAAAAAACTGTTGTTTTTTTAAAAAGGTTCAATAAATATTTATTATTTTGACATTTTTGCGAGAGTATAAGGACATTTTTGCGACGTGACATTTTTGCAAGACTATTTGTTACTAATTTATAAAATAGTAAAAAAAAAGTTTTTTTAAAATTGATGCACCAAAAAAACCTTATACTCTCGCAAAATCGTCATTAAACAAAAAAACTTTTTTACACGTTCTGATAGATGTAGTACAATTTTGTATTGATCTGTTTTTACATGCAAATATTTCTTAAAACTTTTTGTTCATATAAAATTTAAATAAAAATGAATGACATCAAATAGTAAACAAAAAAACACTAACATACCCTATTTTTTCTTTCTTTTTAACGTAGCGTGTAATTTTACAAAGCAATTTCTCAAAAACCAGACAAGTAGCTTGGAACCAGTGGCGGAACTACTGGACGCAGGACCCTGCATTGCGGGGGGGGGGGGGCTACCAGCTATAGGGGGCCCTCATATAAAAAAAATTATACTCTCAATGATATTTATACTATAAAACTCTTTACCGCAGGTATAGTGGGCCCTAAAATATAAAACTTGGATAAAAAAAAAAAGTCATCCATCGTATTAAAATATATTGTTCAAAAATTTATTTTTGTATTGGAGTGCGTAGTTTACATTTAAACGAAAAGTTTTAACCTTTTTAAAATTGCATACGCAATTGAGAAATAAAGTACGATTATCAGCTGCGAACTGCCAGATGTTATTGTATAGTTAATTTTTATACCGTTATTTTGTGTTTGTGTATGAATTAGACAATTAGACTGAGTTCGGTAAAAGTAATAATTTGTTGCGTATAAATTTTTTTTAAACTGTAAGAAGTTCTTCAATTTATAAGTTCTTAGTTACATATTCAATATTTTTAAAATATAAACAATATTATTTCTTATGTCGTTGCATATCAAGGATAATGATTCTATAATCCTTGTTGCATATACAAATTAACTTTTAAATGTATGTTCTCATTTTCAATTTTATATTAAATCTTCCGTTGTATTAAGTTAACTTTTCATTTCTTGTTTTATCTGAATTACTAGTCTCCAATTTATTTAATCGTGTTACGAATAATAAAGTATTGTTGCACGAGAGTTTATTATTTCACTGATATATTTAATAAAAGGTAATTAATAAATTTGTAATAATTAAAAATTTTACAACAGGTACTGAATTTATAAACTTGTAATAATTTAGATTTTGACTCATATTAATGGAAAAGAAATTAAGTAGTACAAGCGGTGCAGCAAAAAGAAGAAAGTTAAAAGAAACAAAAGCTACTTTAGCTAAATTGCCGAAGCTAACAACGTTTTTGAAACCAATCGAAAAGCGAGCGGAAACGGAAGTGGAAAGTCAAAACTCTGCAGAAGTGGTATGTATAAATCAGTCAGTAGAACATGATGATATCGAAGAAAACATTGCTACTGGTAATAAAAACATGAACGAAGAAGATGTGAATAGGTCTCCGAGAAACCACCGAAATGAAGACCAGGAAGATTCAAACTCTGATACGAATGACGCCATTGAACAAATTAATTTAGAAAAATCAAGAGAATTATTTTCTACTGACATTGCAAATTTTCATGGTAAAATACTAACAAAAGATATTAAGAAAATAATTGTATTATCGGAATCGTGTCGGCCAAAAGGTCCTTTTATACGCGACCCCTTGCAAGAAAACCGTAGGTTTTCCAAGGAATATTTTAAAACTACCACAAAATATGGATCTATAGAAAGAATGTGGCTTTGCTATTCCCCAAAACTTGATGCCGTTTATTGCGAGCCTTGTTGGCTTTTCTCAGAAGAACGAAAAGCAAAGGATAACTGGCGTGAGCATGGTGTCAGAGATTGGCGTGGTCTTTCTAAAAAAATTAAAATTCACGAAAATAGTCAACAACATATATTTGCTTGTTGCATTTATGAAAAATGGCGACATAATGAAACAATTGATAAAAATATAGAAGAACAAATACGATACCAATCAAATTTTTGGGTGCAAGTCTTAAAAATATTTAAGCTATCAAATTCAAAATGAAGTCATACATTGCCTTGCAACACATTTAAAAGCCACTCTTACTGCTGATATTAATAGTTCACCTTTTTATTCATTTATAATGGATACAACACAAGATATTACTAAAAGAGATCAGCTCAGTCAAGTATTTAGATACGTAAAAATCATTCAAAATGAAAAAGATGAAGCCACATCAATTGAAATTAAAGAAGTTTTCTTCGGATTCACGGAAATATATAACCACACTGCTGCTGGACTACATGAAGAAATTTTAAATCTGTTAGAAAAACATCATATAAAATTAAGTAACTGCAGGGGTCAAGGTTATGATGGTGCGAACGTCATGAGTGGGATATACAATGGGGTTCAGGCCCTTTTTAAGAAAAATCAACCCAATGCTATGTATATGCATTGCGCAGCTCATAATTTAAATCTTGTTATTAACGATGCGGTTAAATGTTGTGTTGAAGTTGCTTCATTTTTTGTAATGCTAGAAGATGTGTATTCATTTTTCAGAAATAGCATAAACAGGTGGGATCTACTATCCAAATATACAGGAGAATCACAAATAACATTAAAATGGTTAAATCCAACGCGATGGGCAGGACGATATACTTCTCTTTTCGCCGTTAAAATTCGCTTTCTTGATATAATGAAAGCTCTTTCTGAGATATCAATAACAAGTACAAAACGTGAAGAACGCGATGAAGCAGTACGAATACAAAAATATATGAGCAGTTTCGAATTTGTTTTTTTATGCGTGCTTTTGTCTAAAATCCTTAATGAGGTACATATACCATCAAAATTGCTGCAAACTAAAAATTTAGATCTTACGACAGCTTCAGGTTCTCTATAAAATGCCAGCAAAAATTTAAAACAATATAGAAAGATGTTTGATTCAGCAAAACTTGAAGCGGTAGAAATAGCGACTACGTGGCAGGTTCCTGCAATATTTTTTCAAAAAAGAAGAAAAATTGTGAAAAGGCATTTTGACGAATTATCTACAGATCACCGTTTTGATAGTAGTGAGGAAATTTTTCGCATCAATATTTTTATAAAAATTTTGGACGTCGTTATCAACCAACTCAACAATAGATTTAAAGGAATGCAAGAAGTGGTACAACTATTTTCCTGCATCCATCCAAATAAATTAATAGTAATGAAAGAACGTGAGATCATAAGCTGTGCAAAAGCCATTCAGAGAAAATATAGTGAAGATATAACAACTGAATTTCCGCTGCAAATGGTTATGGTAAAGTCAATGCTACACGATGAAATATCAAAAACATCATCTATACGTGAATTGGCTGACCTTTTAATAGTAAAATTGTCAACTCTAGCTGCAAGCGTTCCACAAGTGATAACAGGATTGTTATGGTTTCTTACATTACCTGTTACTGTTGCATCAGCTGAACGTTCTTTTTCGAAACTTAAAATAATAAAAAATTATTTACGAAATACCATTGGTAAAGAACGTTTAAGCAACCTTGCAATAGTTTCTATTGAGGCAAAAGCGGCTGGAAAAATGGAAATGGAAAACATCATTACCGATTTTGCCAATATGAAATCAAGGAGGAAAGTTTTCACTATTTAAGTTCGGTTAAGTTTTAGTTTCGTTTTGAAGTTATTTTTATCTTTATTTAATTTTTTGTTTTTAAATATGATATATGAAATAAATATCTATTTAATATGTGAAGCTTTATTTTTTTTTTTAAAAACATTCTTTTGCGGGGGGAGGGGGGGCCAAAATTTTGAAGTTCCGCCACTGCTTGGAACAGTAATTTCTTTGCAAAGAATAATAGCAAAATTCAGAATTTAGGCCAAAACAACTTAGTAAAACTATGTTATTATAGCATAGCTGCAATAACAACAAGCATATAGATAATCTATATACAGTATTGGACAAAACATTTGCAACCAACATCGAACAATGCTAAAAAGTGTTCCTAATTTTACATGTCTTAAAAATGAAACAAACTATACTACCACAGCAAAAAGTTTAGGAGTCTGGAGTCATAGCATGCCATGAAATGAGCAATCAGCTGACAGGTGACAGCACACAGGCAGAATTTCGTTGACAAGTGTCATTTTGCAGCGGACAAAACAAGTGCAAATTTTTTAGTTTTGTTTCATTTTCTTAAGTCTGGTCCGTGTCAACGTCACGGAAGTTTTTTTATAATTAAAGAAAGTATCCAGAAGTTTCCAGTAGCATGCAGAAGCTTTCAGAAGTTTCCAGAAGAAGCATCTGGAAGCATCCAGTAGAATCCAGAAATATCCAGAAACATTCAGAAGCATCCAGACGCATCCAGAAGCTTCCAGAAGCTTCCAGAAGCATCCAGAAGCATCAAAGAGAAGCATCTAGAATCTTCCAGAACAGGTTCACACAGGTTCATTTTACTATATAAGAGACATGTAAATCGACATGTAGTTCAGTCAGTATATGGAAGTCAATCAGTCAGTATTATCAAGACAGTTTATCGAAGTGAATTTTTTTCAAAGTGTTTTATCGAATAACATCAATACAAGAAGTGAAATACAACAAGTGTTTCATTACATCAATACAGCCCACATCCAACCAAGATGTTGTGTTCCACAGAGCATTATTGTATCATCACAAAGGAAATGTGCCACGGTAAGCCTTGAGAAGCGTGATTATTTGTTTTTATTATTTTTATGACTTCAAGTGCAAAAATGGCTCCCGACAGTCTTGGATTGGAACTAAGAAAGAAAATTATTAGCGATTACGTAAGTGGAATGTCCCAAAAAAGTATTTGTGATAAATGTCGCGTGAAAAAATGTACCGTATCAAGACTATGTTCCAAATATCGTTCTACGGGAAAGTTGGCAGCAGATAACAAAGGTGGAAGACCGCGTTCCACCACTTCTAGAGAGGATTTTATGATCGTCAGATCCGTCAAGAAGAATCCCTGGATATCATCAGTCGAGATACAAAAGCAATTATAGCTGCCTTTATCGGACGGAACAATCAGAAGACGTGTTGTTAAAGCCGGAACATTTTCTCAACGCCCAGCAAAGAAACCGCTGATTTCACTAAAAAACCAGAAGAAAAGACTCCTGTTTGCTACATCTCAAATTGACTGGAATGTGCAGAAATAGTGAACTGTCCTGTTCAGTGATGAATCGAAGTTCAACATCATTGGGAGCGATGCATTGGTCGTGTACGTCGACCGGCTGGAAAACACCTCGATTTACGTTACTGCCATAAAACCGTGAAGCATGGTGGAGGCAATGTAATGGTCTGGGGGTGTTTTTCTGCTAACGGTCTAGGTCCAATACATCGAAACGATGGAATAATGGACCGTTTCATGTATAAAAATATCCTGAAAGATGTTATGTAACCTCATGCTGAATGGAATATGCCAATAAAATGGGTTTTTCAGCAAGACAACAATCCGAAAGACACTGCAAAAGTAGTCAAGCATTGGTTTCAAGACAACCACCTATCGGTGGTTTCAAGACAACCACCTATCGGTGATGGATTGGCCGCCTCAATCTACGAATCTCAACCCTATCGAGAACCTGTGAAAGATCGTCAACCGCAGAATTAATCGTGAAGGTGTTTGTAATAAGGATCAACTGTTTGAACAAATTCAAATGGCCTGGGCAGCGATTCCACAAAGTTTCCTTGATCATCTGATCGAATCTATGCCTCGAAGATGCAAGGCTGTGATCAGCAACAAAGAGTTTGCCACGAAATATTGATAGCGAAATACAGCTTGGTCAATTTTTTGTCGAGTTGCACTTGTTTTGTCCAGAAGGAAATCAACTTTTTTTAATACTTTTGATTAATTTATTAATTTTCGTGTACAAATAATGAATTTTGTGATGAATAAAAATTGAAGAACTTTGTCTCTAAACAGTTACATAGTTATTTTTTTAAATTGAAAAAATGCTGCACTTTTATATAAAGAAACTAAATTAGCATTATTTAGTTGCACTCGTTTTGTCTGATACTGTAAGTCTCTTAATAATTTTGTGTACTTTAACATACTTATTATGACATTATGTTTTATTGAAGTTATTTGTTTTATATTTTGGAAATCATAGAGTTTGAATCCATAAAAAACAGTAAATCAGATTAAAAAAATTGTTAATAACTGATTTTTTTATCTGTGAACAAAATGAGACCCCGAATAATGTTTCTAGTGTGAACCACTTTCATTTTGCAAACAAAAAATGATTGATTTTTTGTCAAAATTTTTAAATTTTTAGTATTTCCATCTCAATAATGCAGTTAGCATTGTCTTGAGCTAAAACTTTCCAAATGTTACTTTTTTTGAAAGAAAATTTTTTTGAAAGTGAAAAAATAGGGAGTTTGTCTTTCACATCTTTACATTGAATTTTTGTCACCACTATTACACAAGTTATTTATCGAATTCTTTTTATTTAGGAAGGTTCAAGTCATTGTTAAATTATCTTTTATCGATGATTTTAATAAGAATTTGAACTTAATTAGTTTTTTTTCTCTCTTCTCTTAATTGCCATCATTTTACAAGATTTTGATCAACTTTTTCATTGTTCTCTCTCTTTCAAAAATGATTTATTCATGTATAAGTTTATAATAATATTGATATTTTAATAGTCTTAAATATCATAATTTTTATTTTTTTGGTTTTGTTTGTTTATTTTCTTATAAAAAGAAAGTCTCATTAACAATTTAAACAAGTAATATATTGAGTGCGAATTTATTTATGTTTTAGGAAATCACAATATTTGACGATAAAAGAACTTTTTCTTTTCGTTCTGGACATTTTTTGACATCTTGGCCATCTGTATTCATAGCAGATTATTTGACACCCAGGTCATCAAGGTCATCAAGGTATTTATTGTAAAAGTTGTGTTTTAAGTTAACGTGGTGAAAACTAATTTTGTTACAAAAAGCTTTAAAATTTTTATATCAACGTAGATTATTTGTCGAATAGTAAGTTGTTTTTTTTAACCAAAATTAAGTTAATAAATACTAATATTTGGGCAATAAACATACTGATTGGCCTGATTAATAGTTTTATGATGCGAAAGACATCTTTGTACCTTTGGTATAAAATTAAATGTCAAATATTTGCTCTTTCATTTTTTTAATATTTTACTTTCATTCAATAATTTTTCATTAAAAAATTATTGAATGAAAGTAAAATATTAAAAAAATGCAAATTAGCTTTTAAACCTGCTACCACAGCAGTTTAACGTGCAGTTAATAAACAATTTTTTTTGGCTTGTCTCAACAACTTATGACTACAGTCACCAACTGTTGAGGACATTCGGGACTCTTTTTATTCCATACTATTAACGTAGTTTCTAATCGCAGTTTGGCTGCGTTCAATGGCTTTACACATATTACTAATGAAATTATTAATTTCATTACTTACATACCCAAAACGTGATTTGTTGTGTCTTACGAAATAAATTTGCCCAAATAAACAATTAATCAAATTTAAATAAAAGTTTGGGTAAGTTTGAAATAAATTTTTGGAATCCTAATTATTCCTGTATGGTTTATGTGATATAATATATCATCAAACTTGTTTTATAAGTTTTTGCGCAGAATTGCGTCGTCTATCAAATTGTAGGGGAACCTGTTGTACCTATGATCACTTTTTGCTTCTAGGCGATTTTTGCGTAGTCTATTGAATAAATTAAAATCATTCAAGTTTTGTGGTGTTCTTTCATTTTTTTTGCAAAAATTATACTTAATACATTTTTGCTATTCGACCAAAAAGTATCATTATTCCGTGTTTCAAAAAATAAGTCAAATGGATCAAAGGTGCAACATGTACGTTGTAACTTTGACCGATGCGTGTTGTTTTTTTGACAAAAATTTCATTATTAAAAAACCATGCAATATTTTGACCTTTTTAATATTTTAGTTTGTTATATACTATAAAGAAACTTCTGGCTTACCAAGTGCGAAAAAACATATTATTAAGCAATCTTATTTTGTAAGCAATCTTAACTGGCTAAAAAAATCAGAAAAATCAATCCTTACAAATCCTTACAATCCTTACAAAAGTCAATTCTTACATCCTTTACCTTTTAAAAAAACTTGTGTATTAAAGTTTCATTTATCAGTCAGTATTACTTATAGAATTACTAATTTTTTTAATGAAATCAGTTGTTAGTACTATATTTATAGAGTCACAAATTTTCTTTTGTTAGATGCTACTTTCATGGGAAGACTCAAGGTCCAAAACTTTAAATGCAATTTAATTGTACAAAATATTTTTTCTAAGACATTTAAATATTAATACGCTAATGATTATTAGTGCGCATAGTTACGCATAGTTTCGCCTATTGTTCGTATTGTTACTTACGGTTCTGAATTCTGTAAAATACACTATTTCTTAGTTTTTAAGTAGTTCCTAGACTTTTTTTATGCGCGGTTACATTTTCTATGCGGTCTTTCGAGTAAAGTCAGCTAGCGAATTAGAGATGATGTACTTTTATTCTCAAGAAGAGTTGATGTTGTTCATTGTTTAAAACAAAAATTAAAATAATCGTTTGTTTGTTGTTGGTTATTTTAATTTTCTAATTTTTATAGCCTGTTTTCATTTTCTAAAAGAAGTTAGAAATAAAATGTCTGGTAAAATAGTTTTTTTAGTACTTTCTCAACATGAATACTGTATTTTTATCTTATCTTCTAAATATGAATACTGTAATTTAATAGTGTTAGTGTTGCCTCGCTTTCTTTTTTAATAAAGAACTTTCTAGGCTTTTCTAATAGCGTTTCTTTACTCCACGCGGTCTTTTAAGCAAGGTCTTCCAGCCGATTAGAGCTGATAAATTTTTAGTTTCAAGTGGAACTGATGTTGTTCATTGTTTAAAAACTAAAATTTGTTTGTTGTTCGTTGTTTTTATTTTTCTGTTTTTTTTTTAGAAGAAGTTAAAACTAAAATGACTCGTAAAAAATTTTTTTTAGTACAATGTTTCTTTTTTAGTAAAGTGTTTCAGTTTTGTCTTCAGTCTTTTTAGATCATTTTAAGCAAGTATTTTTAATTTTTTTAGAGCAGTTAAAAGGAGCTGAAGGCCTTTTTAGTAAGTATATAGTGTATAGTAATTTACTTATAGTTTATATTAGTAACATAGCTATATTAGTTTATTTATAGTTTATATTAGTTTATATAGTATATAGTAGTTTGTCTATAGTTTATATTAGTAAGTTTATTTATAGTTTATATTAGTTCAAGTTTATTTATCGTTTATATTAGTAAGTTTAATTATAGATTATAGATTAGGATTAATGAGAATACAAATTTTTTTTAAGACAGGCAAGTTGACAGCGACTTAAGTAAGTGTTATCATTTAGATTTTATTTGAGTACGAATGTAGCATTAGCAATTTTATTGTATATAATTTTATCTCAATTTTTATTTTTAGACAGACAGGTAAAACTCATTAAGTACTTAGATATTGTAGATTTAAATACTTCTTTTGAATATTCTTTTAAAGCATCGATATGTTTTATATATTTTATAATAAATTTTGTCATTTAGGTGTGGTAGCACCATCAGTTTTTGCAAATAGTAATGTCTTTTATTTTATTTTACAGCAAATAGTATGGTTTTTTATTTTATTTTAAAAAGAATCAATAAATATTGTTTATTTAAACATAATCATGAGGATAAAATAGATAAGATAGATAAAAAAGGTTTTTTAGTTATAACTTCAGTTGCACCAGCCACAACAGGTAACTTAGTACATTTATTTTAATATACTTGAATTACATTTGTTACTTAACTTTTCAAGCAATAAATATTGTTTATTTCAACATTATCGTCAAGATTATATAAATAATCTTTTTATTTGATAATTTATTTTAGCTGCTTCTGGATCAACTTTAAATAATGGTAACTCATTAATTCATATTTTATTATAGATAAATTTAGATAAAAAAATGTAAGTTGGAAATTTTTGTAGATTTAAAAGTTGTTTGTTGTTTGTTTGTTTTTCTGTATAATTGACAACAATGATGAGAGAGGTAGTACGTTTAAAAGGATTTTATTTTTTTTATAAAGTAACTAAAATGTTTTTTAAAATATTGTTTTTGACTTAAAAGTAAAACAGTAGGTTTTTATAATTTTATACAATGAGCCCAAGAACTTAGGTAATACTTAAAATTATATTGTCAATAATAGAGAAGATATTTAAAATTCTCAGTAAGACAGCTTCTTATTATTTACATCAAGTTAGTTAATTAAAATTTTTTTTTTTAGTTGATCAAGAGAAAGCTAATAAAGGTATTAGTTACATTAGTTTAGTGAATTTATTTTTAAAAAGTTAAGTAGATATTTTAACGTCTATACATTTAAGTGCTTTTATTGTTTAGACACAGAATTAGTCTTCATTGGCTTTTTTTATTCTTGATGGTTAAACTTATGTTTTATTTAATTTGTCTTGAGGCACATAAAATATAATTTTGACAAAAATAATACGTTAAATAAAAAAAGTGAAAATTCATTTCTGAACTACAGACATTTTTCCTCTATACATTGTGGGGACACCAGACCCTTTATATTGAGCAAACTTTGTTTCACATTGTCGCAGGAAAACAGTCTTTATACTCATGTAGATACTGAAAAAACTAAAAAGGTCTCATACATAATTCATTTTCACAAAAACTGGATAACCGACCTTTGTCTTCTGAGGTACAGATTTTAAAATTTAAAGTTTATTTTAGTTTTTAAGTTTTGGTTTAGTTTATAGTTAATTTTAGTTTAGTTTTTATTAGTTTTAGCTTCTTTCTTATCTTTTTTCTTACTTTAGACAACTTCATGGAAGAAATAAGAGGAATAGTTAAAAAAAATTATAGCTATATACTTATTTATATGTAAATATAATTCTATTAATAATTCTGAGGTATATTTTTTGTCTTTAGTGTCTGGTAGAAGCATAACTGGTAGGGCTGTGTTTTAAATTTTATATATTTTTTACGGAGAAATATGTGCAATAGGTGAAAGAATTATTTAATATAAATATTACATTTTTAAACTGTTTGCATTTTACTCATATTTTTATTAAAATTAAACTTCTCACAAGTTTAACTCTTTTTAATTTACTTTTTTTTAATTTATTTTTAGCATCCTCTTCATCCTGTGAAATTGGTGAGGTTATGCTTTATATTTTGATTTAAAAAAATTTTAAATATTTTTAAATTATATTATATCTTTCTATTTGTAATTTTAGAGTCGTTAACATTTGAAGAATATCAAAGATATCGCTCCCAACACCCAGGGCCTCTCTCAGAGAGGTCCTTCATTAAAAAGCCATCCTTCAAATGGAGGGCTCATCCATACCGGGGTGTTGGGAGACACCGAAGAAAAAACAGCAACCAAAAGGCTGTAAATGTCTTCAATCAGTGAAGATATTTATAAATTTTTTGTTGCCGTTTTTTCTTCGGTGACTTATTTTTATTTTTTTAATTTTGTAATTTTTATTTTTTTTTGTAATTTCTTATAATATACTGTTGTATATTTGGTTTGTTTTTGTCTTTTTTAATTGAAACTTTATTTGTTTTTCACCAATTAAAGTTAAATATAGTTAAATTAATTCACTACCCAATCATCATAATATGATGCTACATTCTATTTGTTAAAAATAATTATTTGGTAGTTTAATTTATTGAAAACACTGCTTTTAAAATTTTCTATAATCCAAGACTATTTAGCTATATAAATGCAATTTATTTATATCTACTTGATTTTTTATCTTTCATGTTTTTAATTTGGCTCCTTTAGGCATTTGTTTTTTTGCTTTTTAATTAAAACATTTTAAATTTATTGTAATATCTTTTAAATTTAACTAAAGTTTACTAAAAGCCAACGTGAAATAACGTCATAAAACAACACTGACAAGTTGCATCATGACAGCAGTTTAAGTATGACAACAGGCTACCGAAAAGCAGGTAAATTGTATTCCAGTTGTTTTGTTTTGTTTTGTTTTTCTTTTATGTCTAACTATCTGTAACAATTTTTATTTTAGGTTTGTCATATGACGCATTAATGCAATATAAAAGATCAAAATTGACATGTTTTTTACAATTTGTTATACACATGTTTGATTTTGAATCGACTTTTTTTTGTTTGAAACGTATTTGTACTCATTTGCTTAGTTATTTATAATAAATTTATTTAGTTGTGTGCATTTATTGTTTTAAAGACAATTTCCTTTTCAAAGAAACATGTATCATAATGAAGTATTATTATGTTGTGTCAAAAACTAAAAACGTATTGCGTTGAACTTAGTAATGTCTAGGAAAATGGTTCTGCCATACACTGATATGACCTATGCCAGTTGTAAATTACTCAAATAACGTTAAATAATTGGTAAATTAATATATTTTAATTTTACAGATGGTTTAATTTTTTAATTTGAAGGCGTTTTTATTACAGGGTATTAGTTAAGGTTTCGCAACTTTAAATTGTGGAAAACAGCCACTATAAATTAAGTAACAGACCGACCGTAACCCGTATTACGGGTTGCTTTCTGCTAGTATATATAGTTGTTTTATCCTTTTAGATGGGAAAAAAGAAAAAAAAAATTTTTATAACTTATACAAGCTAGTGGTCTTTATTTATTTACATATGACCATAATGCTTTTTAAAAGAAATATTTTAATGATGACAACGAAATATACAACTATAAAAAACTATAATGATTAATTATTACAAGAGATCAGATCAACATAACTTCAAGCATTAGATACTGACGTTTCGATGAACCATACTTGGTGGTGAAAGTTTCATAATAAAATCTTCAGTTTCCACATCATATATGTTATCATCATTTATCATCTTATCATCAAGTCTCCTGATATCTTATAATACCTACTTTTGTAAACCATACCAACAATTTTTATTACTCCAGCTAGATAATATCCCGAATAATTCTTTCCGGTGTCAGGAAAAAAATTAACCCTCATAATAAATTAACTCCCGTTGCGTAAAAATATACCCGGGGAATTAATCGAATTTCGAAGTAGATTAACTCCCCTTGAAATAAATTAACCCCTGTCGGCGTAACAAATTAACTCCCAATAATATTTTAACTCCCTTGGAACAACTTATACGATTTACAAAAAAAGTGTTTTAGCTTGATGTTTAAGCAAATGTGTTGGTTTTAAATCTGGTAATTAGTTTTTGATATGGATATAAATTATATTTCTACTATTATTATATCATATATTATTAGTAGCAATTTATATATATATATATATATATATATATATATATATATATATATATATATATATATATATATATATATATATATTTAATATAGATTTAGCAGCACTCAGTTGTAAGTCAGGCTATTTGTCAGTCGATGTAACAGCACTTTGTTGCGAGTCAGGCTATAAGATAGTCGATGTAGCAACACTCCGTGCATGATTTACAGTAAAAAAAATAAAAAATAAAAAACATTTTATTAAAAAAAACAAAAACAAAAAAACATTTTATTAAAAAAAATAAAAACAAAAACATTGTTTATATTATTAAAAACTTTCAAAATGTTTTTAAAACATTCTGGTCAATTAAATTTGTTCTTTTAAAAAACGATTAACTTTTAATTAAATTAATGGTTTCAACTTTCTGACAACACGGAAATGTTGGACAAAAGTCAAAAGTAATTAAAAGTGAAATATTTGTTGGCATTAGAATCACTTTTTTACTCACTAAATATTTATATATTATATATTTAAATATATACAATACTAAATATAAATTTAAAAAATTTTTAAGTACTTACACAATTTTGTAGATATAATTATAAGTTATATTATTTAAAACGCGTAACAAAGGGGGTTAATTTATTTCAGTGGGGGGTTAGAAATACTTAGGCCCCCGGTTAATCCATTTTGCTATATTTTAAAGTAATTCAACTCCCTGGGTTAAGTTATTCTGAAATAGATTAACTAGGGAGTTAACTTTTTGGGGAGTTATCTATTTCACGTCACCGGCCATTTTGACAATTAAAAAATTTTCAGAAACAATTTTACTTTCATTATCAAGTATATTTACTCAAAAATCAATTTCATCAGAATTTTCAGGACTTAAACGCTTGTCAGAATAACTTAAAGTAATCTGCTTTGCAAATGTTTTTTGTATTCTTGAAGAGGACTATTTACTTTGTTGGCTGTTAGATTTTGAATCTAGAATAACTTTAATTTCAGGTGTATCAGTTAAAATGCGCGATTTTACTTTACGCCTTTTTGTAGTAGTAGTTTTTATAAAAATTGGGTTTGGGGTGAGGTCGTATTATTTCAGGTGAAACAATAAATGATATTGATGGTAAACTCACAGACGCCATTTCCTTTAAATCAATAAACAATGTTGATAGTAAAAGTTTTAAATTCGGAAAAATACTTTGTTTTTCCGAATTTAAAACTTTTATATTTTTTATCTAAGGCTTATCCGTTCTTCTTAGATTAAAATATTTAAAAAAAAAACTCAAAATTTTTTTTTTTTCCAGACACCTTTGAATTAGAAATTTATTTTCAAAATTTTTTTTTTCGGGATCATTTAAGTAAGCATAGTTTAGCTTAAAAAATGTTTTTCCAACAGAATTGTTATTGTTGAGCCTATAAGGCCTAATTTTGGCATTATGTTCGCATATGATGCGCTGCTACTCGTGTTTACATTGGAGTAGTGTCAAATGTTATTGAAAATAATGACCTAAGGTTTTGATCTTCATGAGATTTCATTGTTTTAAATTGTTATTACTATGTTAGCTGAACTAAATGCTACAGTTAGGAACGCAGTTACGTGTTTTACTGGGTTGCCGTTAAGACGGCGTATCATTGTGTGAGGTCACGGTTAACTCTGTGTTGTAAAATGATTGATTTTCTCACTTAACTGAAGTTAGTGTTGTGTCTTAGCGTTAATTCAATGAGCAATTATTCATATAAAACAGAATTTACTCAATAACATTTTCTGCTTTGGTTACCCGAGTGCATAACAAGTTAACTAAGCGCAAGACCAGTAATTATGTTGAGTATCATGTTTAAAGATCGGAGATTTTAACCGTTTGAATAAAAGTGTTGTTTTATCGAATGAAGGTGTTGTTTTAAGTTTAAAACTTAACTTTCAAATTTAAGTTAAAAATTTAACGTTACGACCTCTCCCCACCAGAAAAAAAAGCTCAGCAAGAGTAAAAACAAAATTTGCATCTTTATTTTTATGTCCTTTTATTTTTTTATATTTTTAATTTTTATGTCCTTTTTTTCAAAGATAATAATGTTAGTCTATAAACGATATGAGATTATTTATCAGTTAAGGGTTGAATGAAAAAAAAATGTAGTGGGTTACTAGACAATAATAATACATGTATCATTAATAATTCTTTTTAATACGGTAGTCTCTGTTCCCGCGTCTAACGAACTTTCAAAAAAAGTAAAAAAATCAATAATAAAAGGCATAAAATCGTCAACTATTATGATGAGCCAATGAACCATGACGATAATTTCTATTATTTTATTATTGATATCAAGAAGTACAGAAATGCCATCTACACCATTTACACTGCGAATGATGTCATTGAGGAACCTAAAGAGGAATAAAAATGGAAAGTGGAAATAAAATATGGTCAGAAAAGATAAACATAGTAAAAAAAAAATCTTTAATTTATTAAAGCACTTTTTATCTTGCGGAAACAGTTTAAAATAAAAAATTGTATTGTAATTGTAAGTTTATACATATTTATAGTCAAGAGTTACATTTTTTCCTTTTTTTTTTACTAATACCATACTTCTTAAATACCTTTCAATATATGAAAAAGTGTTGTATAATTATCCTTATAATACTAGATTATAGCGATAAAACATAATGACTGATTTGCAATGAGAAAATTTGCACTTATATCAAGAAAGTATTAAATTCAGCATATGTAAAAAATTATCAATGTTACGTTGAAACGAATGTTGTTTTTGATTTCATTGGCTAAAATTACATATATAAATATTAAAAAATCAAAACGGGACCTAAATTGTTTAATAAATAAGAAATACTAATTTTATTTGTTTTTGTTTTCTCAACACATGTAATAACTTATATATAAAATAAGATTAACCTAAAATAATAGTATAGAACATTTGTTTCTTATTATTAAAAGTTGAATTTTTAGTTCTCATTACTACGTTTTAATTTCTTACTACTACGTTTTTATTTCTATTACTGCGTCTTTATTTCTTATTATTATGTTTTGATTTTAGATTTTGATTTCACTGCACTTCGTTGGATCACGTGAAACGTTTTTAAGTAAAAGAATTATTTTTAACTAGATTTTTATTTAAGCTTAAACTTGCTTTTGTTTTTTTAAACTAATTATAAAGATATAGAAACATTAAAATAGAAAAGACTCAAAATAGTTCTTTTTTATTCATAACTCGGCTTTCTTGATCCCGTAAAAAGGACAGCGCCAATGAGATTTTTATTTAACGTAAATTTTTCCATTGCTAAATTTATTGAAGTTTTTTTTTACTTTGATTTGGTAGTAATCAATCGTCTGTTTTTTTTTTCAGTTTTAAATAATGTATACTCGTTTGAAACAAAATATGAAAACGATTATAATGACAATTGTAACTTGTACAATTTGGATAACACTGGTTCAACTTATGATTTTCCAATATTTTCAAAAGTCGTCAAAGGGAACAATTTGAGATAAGTTGTGCCTATCTAATAAATTAAAATATCAGGTAATCATTATTTACTTAAATTAACGCAAATAAAATTATTATGCACAATATGTCATAAGTTTCAGGACTTTTAGTAAAAAAGACTCTGGTTCATTTCAGCCCGCTTACAAAATAAAGGTTTGGACCCAGCTTACCCCAAACACCTATTCCTTTAAACAGCAACAACAACAACAACAAAAACAAATTTATTTTTTTTATGTATACTTTTAATATGAATAGATAATTGTAATAAGTTAATTCTAAAAATAAGGGACAACCAAATCTTTTTACTTAAAATGTTCCAGACAATTCAATTGGGTAAAAATAAAAAACAGAGGTTACTTTAGATTGTATAGATTTCATATAAGTTACATAAGTTATTATTTATCTACTCTTAATAAAATCTGATGCATCAATAAACGTTAAACACAAAATGTTTTTTGTTGTCGATTCTCACTAACAGCATAGCTTCTAATTCAAATTTGTCAAAACTAGATTTAGCCTCTTGAATGTAAATTGACTAAAGGGGTATACATTTTTAAACTATACAGTTATAAGCAAATCATCATAGTCATATATTATCAAAGGCTTAAAGCATTTTATAAACATTTGTGAACCTTTCCATAATTGTGCTCCAGATGGCTTTTCTAATAGCCGTGTCTAGCTGGTCGATTTTTTTGTAATTGTCTACTAGCTTCTGCACATGTATTCATCAAAGGATTTTGTCATTATTCAGCTTTTTAAAGTTCCCTTTAATTTTTAAGGCAAATTTCATATATACAAATATATAAACACTATTGGTCAGTAGGGCAGTAAATTCTGGCTCGTGTTCGTGAACGGCTCGGTGATCGGCTCGACAAGAGCTCGTTCATGTTCGGCTCGAATGGTAAACGAGCCGGGCTTGAATAAAAAATTAGGCTCGTTTATTAAACGAGCCGAGCTTGAGAGTACATGCCTTCTACGTTTTGTCTAAAATACTTTTTTTTTAATAGAAATTTCAAGATATAGACAACTTTTTTTTTTAAATTGCTGATTTTCAAATTCCTTTTCTACTTGAGACACGTGTCGTTAGTCATTAACATAAAAGACATATTTGTTTTTAATTTATTAAATTTGCTTTTAACTGTAAATGTCACATAGGACTTTTGGTTAACTAATAGTATAATTAAAATGCTTGTTTTGATAAAGCGTGTTTATGTTAAACGGTACTTTAACAAATAACTTTTTTAAATTTTTTTTTGTTTAGTAAAATATGATATAAATTGTTCTGTTGGTTGGATGCAAAATGGAACCTTGCCTTTTTTACCGCATAAAAAATGTGGTAAAGGGAAAAAAGTGGTATGACTCCTTTTTATCGTGTCAAAGTTACGGAGGAAATTTGTTAAGTATAACCGACGAAGCGGAAAATGCATTCATTAAAGAACAGCTTAATAACGAACAAAATATTTTTTACTGGGTCGGTACTTATCTTTTTAAGGTTTTTATTTATTTATTGTTAAAATTATTATGACAATTTCCAGTAAAAAGTTCCATATAAATGTTTGTAATGATCAGTGAAGTTACATTTAAACTTTTTTTTAACATTGTTTTTTTTTTAAGCAGTAAGCAAAGCAAACATTTAGGCAAATAGATTTAAAGGTTTCATAACTACTTACAGAGAATTAACAAAAGAAATAGATTTAAAGGTTTCATAACCACTTACAGAGAAATAACAAAAGAAATAGATTTAAAGGTTTCATAACTACTTACAGAGAAATAACAAAAGAAATAGATTTAAAGGTTTAATAACTACTTACAGAGAAATAACAAAAGAAATAGATTTAAAGGTTTCATAACTTACAGAGAAATAACAAAAGAAATAGATTTAAAGGTTTCATAACTACTTACAGAGAAACAACAAAAGAAATAAAAATATTAGTACATTTCATAAAAAATACTTTAAAAAGAATTAAAACAACAATTGACACGTTTTTTAGTATCTGAAATGCAAAAAAACATAAGGTATGTTTTAAATACAAACTTATATGTTAATTTTTGTTTCATCAATTTTTACATTCTATAGTGATTTTACTATAGTTTTTATATACTGGATTTTTTTTATTATAAATTTTGTTACTACGTTCAACATCGTTTTAATATACAATTGTATGTTTCTATGTTATTTAAAATGCTAAATTCATTCTTCCAAACATTTCTAACTAATAAATAAAAAGTTAATTCAGTATCTTCTTTAGTTTTTATTTGTTGAAACTTAAATTAAGCGTTGATTAACAAAGTAGTAATGCATCTATTTTTTTATCTTTTTTTGAAAGCGCTGTATACAGTTTGAATATTTTTTAAGAGTAAAAACATATATGAAACAAATTAAAATAAAAAAATTAAGTTTTTAGATTTTTAATTATTAAAATTTAAAACAAGTAGTTGTAAAATAATTTGAAATAAAAGTAGGTTGTTGTTGTTATGAAATACCTTTAATTTTAAATGTCTCTTTTATAGTTACAACGCAACTCTTAATTTAATCTCTTTATAAGCTCTAAAATCTCCATAACTCTGTTTTACGGATCTAAGGCTAGAGTTTAGCAATTATAACCGAGTTCTCTTGTAATTCTCAAAGAGGCTGATTTGATTATAATTAGCCTCTTTGATCAAAGGCTGTATTGTATCAGAGTATTAACATTGCCACGTTTTCCACAAAACATTTCTCTATTAGTGGTACTTGAGTTTGTTGCCAATGGGCACATTAACGTTGGAACAGCGTTATTGTTTAGGTTGTAACCACAAAGGAATAACGTTAGAAATGGAAAGGATTGATAACGTCATATTTATCCAACATTGTAACGTTGAATTTTCCAACGTAAATCAATGTTGTACTTTTAACGTTAAAGACACGTGTTTTTTAATTTAAAGATGGACTTAAACCTCGGTCATCTGACTCGTGGCAGATGTGTAACTATTATCATTTGTAGTATGGTTAGTTTGTAATTAACCATACTACAAATTATAATAATTATTACAATAAAAAACAAGAAGAAAAGTACGCAACACTCTACAGTAAAGTAATTTGAGTGTAGAAAAAAGGATTTTAAGTTAAAAGGTTATAAAACTTATCAGAATTTAAATTTGAGAAACAAAAAAAGCACTTGTTCTTTTATTGTTATTATTGTTGTATTATTAATTTTTTATTACACATTTTTGAATTATAATTATTAAAATATTTTTAAACCAGTTTTGTTAGTTGTTAAGCCGTTTTAAGAATACTTTTTTTTTTTCTCATGTTCAAAATTATGAGAAAATATCTAAAATAAATAAACATGTAGTCTATACGATCTATAAGATATATATTAAATATGCTTTAATAAAAATTGGAGTTCAGCAACGTAAAGGAACTACTATTTATGGTATTCATTTTATAGGATAAAAGGAAGAGGAACACAATTTAAAACTCTTTATTTGTTATGCTTTTTTCAGTTGTAAAAGACACAAGTATATGATATATTGTAATGTCTTTTAAATGCTTGTTTTTTACACCTTTTTTTTACGAGTTTTACATTTGAAAAAGTTTTTAAAAAATTGTCCTTGACCACCAACCTTCTGTATTTCCAGTAAATTCAGTGGCATTTTATACAACCCTCTGTCCTGTGTTTTTGCTCTTATTATCAATTTTTGATAATTCTTGAGACCCATCAAATTGTCTAGTGTTTATAGCACCTCATTAAATTTTTTATTATACATATATATATATATATATATATATATATATATATATATATATATATATATATATATACATTTAATTATTTATCTTCTTATCTTAATATATATATATATATATATATATATATATATATATATATATACATTTAATATTTTTCATTTTATCTTTATATATATATATATATATATATATATATATATATATATATATATACATTTAATTATTTATCTTCTTATCTTAATATATATATATATATATATATATATATATATATTATATATATATATATATATATATATATATATATATATAAATTTAATATTTTTTATTTTATCTTTATATATATATATATATATATATATATATATATATATATATATATATATATATATATATATATATATATATACATTTAATTTAATATCTTCTTCAATTATTTTAAAAGGTCTTAACATTTCATCAATATATAATTTTGCTTGGTCTGATAATAAAACTTCACATTTTTCTTATTGGTGTCCTGGCGAACCAAAAAATTGGGAATATACAAATGAGGTTTGTGTGGAAACAGCAAAATATGGTTGGAATGACAGTCCTTGTGACACAAAACTTGTATACATATGTAAATACAAAACAGGTAAAAATATTTTCATTCACAAATGTTTAACATATATATCTACTTTACATAACCTTTGTTAGACAAAGTACAAAATAACAAGAATATGTTTTTTCCACTCAAAAGAAGAAATTTGTAAAACTAAGGCTCCTATTATGCATTTAAACATGGTTTGAGTATATTTTTTATTAAATAAAATTGTTAATATGAATCTTTTTTTTACATTTTAGCATTAACATGTGCATTTCGTGTTATGCAACAAAAGCTCATAACCTAACCCGATAGATATTTGTGTGATCTCGAATAAGAAACCTCGACATTTTTCTAAGTATATACGATAAAAGTTCGTTTAAAAGTATATACATATAAAAGTAAAGATCGAACATTATTTTTATTACCACACACAGTTTTATCTACTGTGTCTTTTCTCTTATCTATTTTACTTTTCTCTTATTGGTACATTTGTTACAAAACTCAAAATATAAAAAAAAAGAAATATAACTTAAAAGAAGTTTGCTGCAGTGCACAT
Organism: Hydra vulgaris; assembly: GCF_038396675.1. Lineage (NCBI taxonomy): Eukaryota > Metazoa > Cnidaria > Hydrozoa > Anthoathecata > Hydridae > Hydra > Hydra vulgaris. The sequence continues at coordinate 364,916 of NC_088926.1, read as the reverse complement.
AATAATCTGATGATGAACTTTGATATTGAGAAAAGTCGGTTCAAGATTTTTAGATTAAGTTAGTTTGTGCAGATTAGGAACAGTTAGTTTTTTCAATACCTTCTCTTATTTGATATCCGGTAAAGTTATAAAAATAAAAGCATTTATTTGCAAAAAATAAGTCAAAATCCATTTGATAACTTTAATAACAACATGCAATATGATAGTTTTGAATGGGCGTAGAAAACTTTTGAATCATTCTATTCATGTACTTAAATAAATAACATAACTTAAGAAGTCTTTAGTATTTTCTAAAGGCAACTTACCCTTCTGGTATTACTTCATCCTTTTACTTATTTCTCAGAGTCTACTGCGCTTAGTAAAAAATTTATTTAAAATATATTTATTAAAACATTTAAACAAAAAATTTATTTAAAATATTTTTATTAAAACATGAAGTAAAATTTGGTCTTAAAAAGTCATATTTTTAAATGCAGAAGTAAAAAAAGAAATTAAAAAACAGTAAGTAAACTCTTGCTTTGAAAAACAAGTTCAAGATTTGTTGTTAAAACGGTAAAAATTTTAGTCAAATTTTCTGTTCTTTAAAACGATCAAAAAAGTCATTAGCTATAAATATTCTGTTAAATTTTTTGCATGTTTATTTAACAGATAACACCAATTCAGCCGTATTTGGCTGATAGTGCTTCAAAACCAAGTTTTGCTTTTTTTGGATTGCATTATTTGCTCTCTTGCTAGTAGGGTTTGTGGCTGTTATCAGAAAGATACGTTTAATCAATTTTCTAAATTATAAAAATGATTACGTTCAATCTCCATTCATTTCTTAAAAAAGCGCATTAAAGTATGAAAAATTTGTTTCTTAGCATTAAAATAATTTAAATAAATGTAATTTTATGTGTAACCCATTGCTGCCTAAAATAACAAAATGAGTGATGAAATTCCTGGCAAATTCGTTTTTATTTTACTTTTTAAAGCTTTGGACTTTATGTAGAGTGTCAAAGGGTTGTGTATTGGTAACATAGAAAATATTGTAATTCTTTTTTGATTGAATTTTTGAGACAAGGAGATAATCTTTTTTTAGTCTTTTGGATGTGATGTTTTATTCTAATCAGATTTGTGCAACATTATTATTAGCAGTTATTGCAACATTAATTGTAACACTTACTGCAATATTATTAATAATAGTTAATGCAACATTAGTTTTTACAGTTATTGCAACATTACTAATAACACTTAATGCAACAATATTAATAGCAGTTATTGCAACATTAATACTAACAGTTATTGCAACATTATTAATAACAGTTATGGCAACATTATTAATAACCGTTTTTGTAACATTAATAATAGCAGTTATTGCAACATTATTAATAACAATTATTAACAGAAACAATTTATGTAAAAACAGTTGTAATATTTTTGAAATGAAATACGTTTTCAACATGAGTTTTAAGTTTCAAAATTAACAAGCAAAATAGTTGAATCACTTTTTTTCTTAAGATCTAAGGCTTTTCTCGAGTCATTGCGAAAATATTTGTTTGTGACACTTGATTCATAAATATTCCTAAAAATAAAACATTTTTGTCGTAATTTACTTTTAAAGAAGTACGTCACAGTTAAGTTTTTTGTTTTACAACAAACCTTTACCAAAATATAGTTACCTTGGTTGATTTACGTGTCTGCGTTTGAAGGATTACCAAAAACAATATCAAAGTCAAATTCATTTTCTAAATTAAAAAAAATAGTTCTTACTAACATTCTGGAAAACCTACTGGTAGTCACCATCATTTGACATTGAATCAAGTCTTTTTTTTAATTTTACAAGCTTTTTTTACGATAACAGAACTTGTTTGTTGTTTATATTATTGCAAACAGCATAGACAGTTCAAGTATACAAATCTACTTCTATTTTAATAAAAAAAAAGATCTTAACTTTTAAATGATGTTTCGATGTTGATGTTATAGTTTAAATGATGTTATAGTTTTTAATATACATTATACTTTTAAAGTTATAACATTTGTTATATACATTAGCATTTTTATTCCAGCAGCTTTAAAATATAGTATGATGTGTACCATTTTTTTCTGCTGCTTTTCGTTCGCTCATACTATTTTTCAGTTCAGATATGACATTCTAAAGGCTGTCTTATCCTAAAAAATCAAGGTAATTGGTTTTTCTAAAACTACATAATCTTAAAGGTAAATATTCTACATTCCAAATAAATATATAAATCATTATAGCAGATGATTTTAAAAGTGCTTTAAAATAACAAGTTTTGTAATGAGGTTAAAATGTTTTCTCACCAACGACTACCTACGAACAGAGTGTTTATGTTAGAAATAAGATGTTTTTTAGTGCTGCACCAAAAAAAACTAAAGTTTTTATGATTTAATCCTCAAAATTGCAATCCTTCTTCTTCCTTACATTAAAAATGCAAAAAAAAATTCTATTATCTTAGTATTTAATATGCGAAAAAATGATTTTGATTTTAGTGCAGTAGCCGATGTTGTTATTTTATGTAATGAAACTTAGCAAAAAACGAGGTTATTCCTCACATAATGGTGTTGTCACTATTATTGACATCAAGGAATGCGACTCAAGGAAATGTATTGAATATGGTGTTCTTTCAAAAATATGCAATGCATGATATTAAGGTAATCAAGAAAATATAGCAATAAAGACCCTCATTGAATATTTTAAAATCCATAACTATTTTAATAATGTCAAAGATTTCTGGTGTCTTTATAAAAGTTCCTGATATTTTAAGTTTTTTTATTAAATATATAGACGAAAGATTACATTTAAAGATTCCATCGCAACACCGATTTCTAAGCTCTGCTCAGGTTTTTTTGTTGAAAATTTAGAATGCCTTTCTACAAATTTTAGTTTTTAGGATTGATTTTTGCAATTTTTAGATTTTCATTTTTGAAGTCTATCTCAAACTAGTTTTTGCACAAAGAACATGAGCAAAAACGAGTTGGTAATAGACTGCAAAAATTAAAATTGGCCGACGAAGCCGAACTAGCAGGTGCTAAAACATTGGGAGGTAAAAGTCGCCTAATTGACTTGTTAACTATCTAAAATCAAAGGTTTTATGATATTGTAACTTGTAAAGTTACTGGTTTAAAACTTTATCAAATGAAGAAAAGAAAAGAATGCGGTTTTGTTTTACTGCTCAAATGCTGTGTGTTTAGAAACGTGGCACTATTTCTGTCCTCATATTAATGACTTTTAGTGCAAATATCAGTTTGATAAAATAAATACCAGTAAAACCTGGACAGAAAAACCTGGAATACAAATTATCATTAGATATAAATGTAAACCCATTTTTCGTGACTTAATTTTTTAGCAGATGTTTTCAATGCAAAACTCTATACTCAAATAAGTGTAATAATGCTATTATTTTGAGGCGCATTCATAAATAGGTTTTCCTTGGTCAACCCACTTTAAAAATAAAAGTTGCTTCAGCCGGAATTTGATTTTGTGACAGTCTTTTTGGTACATTCGACATATTTAAACATTTAAGTGTTACACCAGATTCATTTACTACAAGTACTGTGCCAAAACAGACAAAGAAAGAATAAAGATGATAGAAAAGAGGCCCATGACTCCATTAAACAACAAAAAAGGCTGCTTTGCGCAAAAGAAATAAATTTTGAAGCACAGGAGTTTTTCAGATTTTTTGTTATTTTTATACTAAATTTATGTCAACGTGGTTAATTTAAATCTAAATATCAAAGCCTTTATTATTGATTAAATAATAATATTTCATTTTTCTTATTTCCGTATTTTTGATAATGTTCAAGATGTACTAATGGCAATAAGTTTGTGACCTTTATATATATTTTTCAAAACTTTTTTTTATCAATAATCTTAATTGGTTTATTTCTTTTTTGTACGCTGCGATAAACTTGTATCTAACTTTTTTAAAACAAAAAAAATAAAAAAGTTTCTCTTCAAGGCAAAGAAACTTTTTTTTTATTTAATTACTATATATTTAAATATATATATATATATATATATATATATATGTATATATATATATATATATATATATATATATATATATATATATATATATATATATATATATATATTCATTAAAAGAAAGCGTTTTATTACATATCTATAAGATAATTGATAGCAAGTTTTTACTTTTTTTGCACTAGTTTATTTAAGAAACTTTAACCTATAAATAACAACATTTAGACGTTAGTAATGATATTCGCACTTATTGTGGGTTAAAAAATGGAAGTCACTGTTATCTTTTCTATAATAACAGTGTAGAAAACTGGTATGGCTCTCGCTTATTATGTCGTCAATTTGGAGGTTTGTTAAGTGTTACAGATCAAATAGAAAACTCATTTATTGTTGAGCAGCTTCAGTAAATTAATTTTATAAATTTAGCCAAAAATGTCACTGATAACATGCGCTACTGGGTAGGTAACAATTTTTCTTATTTTTTTTATTGTTTTATCACTTTATGCCATTAGTAATAATAGTAGTAGACGTTAGTTATGATATTTTAGTTTGTAGATCTATATTTGAGCCCATGAGATGCATAGTGGTATAAGTCACTTTTTTCAATATTTTGAGTTATTGCCACCAATTGTTAGCATTTTGCTTATTCTATTACATGGCAGAATGATATAAGTCTAATGATATCGAAAATGATGCTATTTTTATTTACTTCCTCTAAAACAGTTTGATGATTTATGATATGATGTCTACTAAATGCCTCTGTATCTCAAAACTAGATATGAGTGACTTATACCACTATGCATTTCAGGGGCTCATTTAGTCTTTCATAATTTTCAAAAACTATATAACTAATTCTGCAATTTGAATTCATATTTACTTTTTAGTTGAAATACATTATTGCAAGATAAATATGCTTGAAAACAAATACAAACAAACAAAAATACTAGAAGTGAAGAGAATTTGAATCCGACGGTCTTATGAATTACATTACTATATTACAAATATTTAATTACTGAGCCTAGATATTTGTATATATTGGTCTCAACAGGTACCCGATGATGAGAAATTTTTCATGGTCTGATAATACAACTTTAAACTTTACTAATTGGATTTCTGGCGAACCGAATAATGCAAATAATAATAACGATGCTTGCGCGGCAACAAAATACAATGGTTGGATTGACCATATTTGTCAAACTACTCTAGGTTTTATTTGCAAAACTAAAATTGGTGAGTTAAATTGATATTTGTAAATAAAACAACAAATATGTTTTACTTAACGAATCATGCCTTGCAATAAAGCCTCGGGAGTAGTGCGTTTCACATACAAAAAGAGCGACTTTTAGTAGGACGTTAATTTAAATAAATTTTTGTTCAATAATATTTAAACGAATCAATAAAAATTTTAACCCTTTAACAGTCCATGCCGTAATAATACGCAAATCCAAAGTGGTTTCTAAATGTCCATGCCGTAATATTACGCAAACTAAAAGTGGTTTCTGAATGTCCATGCCGTAATATCACGTTTTAGTGTATCTCCTCATAATTTCTTTCTTTTTGTGAGTAATTATACTTCTAATCGTCACAAAATTTGTTACTGCATAATTAATAAGCTTTTTATTCAATTTTTTACTTTAGGACGTGTTTACTTTTTTTTAAAATATGGCAGACAAGCAATTTTTTTCAGTGCAAAAATCATTAACGAAAAAGTAAATATTTACTCACGAGAAAATAGAAAATTATATATACGATAAAAACGAGGAATTGAGTGAGGTTTTAGAGGAAGAGTATAGTTTATCTGATGTTTCTGATAAAGAAAATTCCGAACCAGAGATATTAGAGTTAAGTTTAGAAGACACGGCTGTTTCAAGCGAGCTTTACGGCTTCTTGTTTTTTAGAAAATATTCACGTAAGAGGTGTTACTAAAACCTTTATAACTTTTATAACATTAAAGATAATTTTGTTCTGCAAAAAGAATAAAAACACCAATAAAATGTTTTATCTGATGACATGTCACAAATATATTAAAAAACTTCTTTAATTTTAGAATAAACGCGTCAAATGACAAACTTTGCTAAGTTTTAGTAATTTGATGTTACTTTTTATCAAAAAAAATCAGAAAGAATATATTTTCGATATTTATTAATAAATGCACACATTGTTGGACTATTTTAAAAACAAAAAAATCTTACTTAAACGTTTAAAGTTAACTAAAACAGATTATTTTAAGCCAGTAAAGAAAATTGAATTTTCGCAAAATTACGAAAATGTCGTTAAAGAGGGATAAACTGTTAAATGACTAGTTTTTGAAAATTGATACTAATAAATAAAACCAGATTTAAATTAAGAATATTTAGCCTAAAAATTAAAAGCTTAAGCTTTTATAAAACTTTTTATTATGTGCACACAGTTCTAATAATATGTTGTGAGAGTGTTAATAAATAAAGACTCACCAACTTCAATTTAACAAATAAAATGAAGTATATATTTTATACAAATAAAATGAAATTGTCTTTATTTTTATAAAAAACTATTCTATAATCGGTTGGTCCATTGATAAGTTTTTTAAGTAGTATTTCTTTGTACACCCAGTGGATACTAGAGTCATACTTCATTTTAAACCAGAAGAACGGTTGCTGGACTCCATAACTAGTGACAATAACTTGTACTAATTCTTAAATTATATTTTTACACCAATTTATATGTTTGTAATTATACCAATAATATTTATTGACAAATAGATGAACAAGATATAATATGATTAAACTTATCTGATATTAGTTGATTTTCCTCAAGAGAAAAAACCGCCTAACTTTGTTTATTTTATAGTTCAAAATTTGTCTCGCTAAAATAGTTGTTTTTATAAAATTCATGATATTCTTGTTTGGGTCGTAAGGTATTAAGGTCACGTGATTGTTTAAAAATGTAAACAAAAATTTACGCATAAAACAATAAAAATTTGTTGCTAAACCAGCCAGTTTGATTACCATATTTTTTAACATAGCTGGAGGTACATAAATTAATTTTTTAATTTTCATTTTTATAAAGAGTTGAATTTTCAATAATTTGGTGCATATTACAAAAAAAATTTGATTTACATTGTAAAATGATAAAATTAAAACTAGAAATGCATTAAAAACTAACTTTTCTTACAAAAATGAGCAATATGCACCAAAATTCAGATAGAATAGACATTTATTGATAAGTGTTACAAATTTCAACTATCAAACATGTAGCTATGTTAGAATATCTTGGTTGGCCCAGTTTTTATACCAAATCTGGCAAAAGTGCCAGATTTGGTATAAAAACTTTTTCATTATGTGAGTCAGATTCAGGGTATGTATGGAAATCCATTTTATATACAGGATCTGAGCTGACTAATACTCTAAGTTCAGATTATCGCTATGTTGCAACAAAAATTGTTATGTTTCTTATGGATGGCTTACTTGATCACGGTTACAAACTTGACATTGACAGCTGGTATTCTTCCTACGAGCTTTCATCAGTATTATAGCTAATATCTACAGATACCATAGAAACACTTCAAAAAAACAGAAAAGGTTTACCTATTCCTATCCATGACAAGTTAAAAAAAATGAACGCAAAGTTCTTTACGAAGAAAATATCATGATAACACATTGGAAAGATAAAAATGATGTTTATACCATTTCAACTTATTGATGGAAAAATGTTTTAAGAGCTGGGAAAGAAAAGTTAGTTCCTTTAGTTATTGATCGTTATAATCAAAATATGGGAGGCGTAGATAGAAGTGATCAAATGATGACATCATACGAAGTTGAAAGAAAAAGGGTAAAAAAGTGGTACAAGAAAGTGTTTATTCATTTAATTAATCTAGCAGCATTTAATGCACAAATAATTTGTAAAAGAATGGGTCGTAATATGACACCTTTAAACTTTAGAACAATGTTAATCACATCAATGATTCAACGATACAGCCAACAGCCAAAAAAATCTCACTCTAGATGGCTATTAACCCATGCATTTAAAAAATATACGCAAGTCCGTCGCACCACAAGGCTGCTAGGGACTTGCTTGTCGTTATCGTTGAAAATATATGTTATTTGTTAAAAATATATATCAACATATATTAGTAGTACTATGTAGTTGTAAGGAAACTCGCAGAAGACTAGGAAAAGTCTTTTCATCGAGAACCTTTAAAATACAAAGTAAACTAAATATTTAAAGAGTAAAGACTCACATTAATTTTTTGAGGTCTACTGTTCAGTAATATTTTACAATGTATAGTTGCTAACAATTTTTATTTATTTATTTTTTTATATTTTATGTTTTATTTCTTTTTTATTTATTTTTATAGCTTAAATTGTTGTTTTTACATTTTCTTATAATAATTATTCTTTTATATTTAATACATATCGATAAAATTGGTTTTGTTAATTATGAGATCTTTTAGTTTTTTCTTCAGGGCAATAAGATTATCCAATTTAGTAAGTTCTATATTTTGAGGTATTGTTTTGTTGTATGAATAGGGGCCAAGGTATACAATTGAAAGTCTCGAAAAGTTTTTTTTTTTTTATGGGCAATGTAAAGTTTCCGGTTCCTCGTGTGATATATCTGTTGGCGTTTGTTTGAAAAAAGTTATTAGTAAAATGAGTTGGGACAAGTCCGAGCTTATATTAGAGCATAAATAAAACAATTTGGTAGATGTTAATTTGATAGATATTTAAAGCATTCAAGTTTTTAAATAAAGGATCGGCATGAGTGAATTTATTTTTATTATAAATCAATCAAGATGCGTGTTTTTGGTGTGGATATAGAGAACTTAATTTAGATTTATTTGTACTTCCCCAGGCAATATTAGCATATGTTAGATAACTTTGTATATAAGAAAAGTAGAGAACTTTCAGATTCTATAGTTTTGGCTTTGTAAAGTATGCCGATACATTTTGATATTTTTGTATTTAATGTTTTTATATGGGGTTTCCAAGAAATCGTTTCGTCAATAATTATCCCAAAAAATTTAATAGTTTCAGTTCTTTCGATGTTTATGTTATCAATTTTTAGTAATGGTAGCATGCTTGGTATTTTTTTTTTTTTTGCTGGTTGGAATGAAACAAGATGTATTTAGTTTTTTCTTGATTTAAAGATAATTTATTTACTTTAAACCAAATGTTTAGACTCTCAAGGTCATCATTTGCAGATTCAAAGAGATTTTCAATTGATGCTGATGAATAAAATAAATTTGTGTCATCAGCAAACATTATTGCATCAAGTTTTTTTAGTGATTGTGGAAGATCGTTAATATAAATTAAAAATAAAAGAGGACCAAGAATGGAGCCTTGGGGAACTCCGCATTTTATTTTTAGTAAATTAGATTATTTATTATCGTTCGAAATAACACATTGTTGTCTGTTGCACAGATAACTTTTAAACCAATCTCGGCAAGTATTTTTTATTCCGTATTTCTCCATTTTTTTTAGTAAGATATCATGATTAATTGTGTCAAATGCTTTGGATAGGTCTATAAAAGTTCCTAATACAAATTGCTTTTTATTAAAAGAATCACTTATGCTATTAACTAAATCTAAAATTGCATGTTCTGTTGAGTGCTGTGCTTGAAAGCCGAATTGTTTTTTATTTAAGAACTTGTTTTGAATTAGGTATTCATATAATCTATTGTAGATTATTCTTTCAAGTATTTTAGAAAAGGTTGGAAGTATTAGGATTGGTTTGTAATTGTTTATTAGAAATGTTTCACCGGTTTTTAAAAGAGGTACAATTTTAGCTACTTTTAATTTATCTGGTACAGTTCCTGTTATAATTGATGATTTAAATATTTCGAAAATAGGTTTGCGTATCTCCGAAATAACATTGACGACGATATTAATGCAAATGTCATCTATACCTGGAGACTTGTTTGTTTTAAGAGAGTTTATTGCATTTTCGAGTTCATCAATTTTTAGTTCTTTAAATATTAATTCGTTGTTGACACTAGTTAGATAAGTTTCAAATGAGTTGTTTGGACAATTGACTTTTGAAGCTAGATTTGGGCCTATGTTGACAAAAAAACTATTAAATTTTTCTGAAATTGCATTATTATTGTCATACTCTTTATTATCTATGACAATTTGACCAGGTAAACTATTTATTTTGCAGGTTTTTATCCCAATCATTTCTTTTATGATATCCCAAGTTTTCTTAATATCACCATTTGTGTATTTTATTTTATTTGAGTAATAGTTTTTCTTTGAATTTTTTTTTAATTTTTCAAACAAGTTTTTATACTGTTTGTAAACATTTAGGTTTGCCTCATTTCTATTTTTTAAGTATTTAATATAAAGTTATTATTTTTTTTTGAGGATTTTTTAATACCTTTGGTGATCCATGGACATTTTAAGTGTATTTCTTTTATTAATTTTACTTTAATTGGGAAGTGCATATTATAGCTTTTTAGGAAAATTTTTTCGAAGTTATTATAAGCAGAGTTAGTGTGCCCAAGATTGCAATCATGGTATACCTTATCCCACTCTTCTGCCGACAGTGAGTCTTTAAATTTTTGAATAGCAAATTTGTTGATTTTTATTTTATAAGTTTTAATTTTACAACTATTATTAGATTTTATATCTTGCGTCAAGGAGAAGAAAATAGGAAAATGATCAGATATATCTGCCTTTATTATTCCTGCCTTTAGAGAAGTATCAAACAATGAATTAGTTAATATATTGTCTATTGCATGATTGAAGTTGGAGTTACTCGAGTTGGCTTGTTAATAATTGGGAAGATGTAATGTTGAAGCATTTCGTCAAAAAAAAGTTTAGTATTGGCATGTTTATCATATTGTAAACAATCTATGTTTATGTCTCAAATACAGAATATTTTTTTTTGCTCATTGTTGTTTTTTATAAAAATTTGTTTTAAATGATTGGAAAATTTAAATAAATTACCTTCAGGTGGCCGGTAACATGTGGAGACCAGTATGTTTTTTGATTTGTTGCTAGTTATTTCAATTGTAATAACCTCACTATCGGCATTGAGATCGAAAGGTCATTTCTAATTTTGGTAACTTGATCATTCCTAATATAAGTTATAACTCCACCTCCCCTTTTGTTAGTTTTTCTTTCAGATGATAATAATTTGTATTTAGGAATTTCTGAACTTGAATTTATTCTGCATGATTCGTCAGAACACCACGTTTCTGTTAGGCATATCATACTGAATAGATGATCGCATTCGATAAGAAAATGTTTTAGCTTATCCATGTTGCTGTTTATACTTCTTAAGTTAATGTGTATTACAGTAAAACAACTCTTTAAGGTTTTTAGTTCACTTTTAAAAGTTTTTATTTCAAAAAAGGACGAACTAAAATTGTTTTCGTTAAAAAAATGCAAATCAGCGTCAGAAATATCATTAAGTAGAACATTAGCTGAATTAAAAACATTAAAGTGTAATTTTTCAAAATCTATTGTTAAGTTAGTCATTACTTAAAATCGTTAAAATAGCGCTTCGCTTAATAAAACTTCGCGCGTTATTATTTTGAAATTCGAACTTATTATTGTAGTGAAGTTTTTTTCATGATCTTTGAGTAATCTCTCCGTTTCTGCTAGTATACTTTTTTTTTGTTCTTCTAGTTTCCTTGTGCAGCGCCGTGCTGTAACTTTTGGGGGCCCAGTGCAAAAACTAAAAAAAAAAATTTTTTCTTTTAATTCGTAGTAATTTATGGTATTGGAGAAGTTTTTCTAATTTATTTAATAGGGGGCCGAGTGCGATTGCACTTGTTGCACTTGCGATAGTACGGCGTTGTGCTTGTGATAATTTTTTCTATATTTTCAATATTTATTTCCATTTTTATTGTAAATAAAGTTATGCTCAAAAAAAGAATACGTCTTACTCGTCTTGTGCCGCAAACGCCAGAGAAAAATAAGAAAAGATTCTAGATATGAATGCGTAGAATAAGATGTAGGACTATGTGCAGCTCCATGTTTTATGACTTTTCACACAAAGACTTAATATTAGAACTTATTTTTTATAAAAATTTTCTATTATTATAGTATGGTTATAAATTCTTATACATGAAAAATAGTGTTTTTTAGTGTTTAATAGTGTTAAAATAGTAAAAACTTTTTTTTTAATTTAAAAGTAAAAAAACGAAGTTTTTAAAAAGCCGGGACATTTAGAGACCACTTCAAGAAAAAACGCAAAACTTATAGCGACCGTTTTTAAGAAAACGCGCAGACTGTTAAAGGGTTAAGATGATATTTAAATCAATAAAAATTTTAAGATGGTATTTAAATAAAGTAATTAACTTTTTAAGAACGCACACCGTTATCCTTCACTCTAAAAATGAGAAAATAAGCTTGTAATAAAAAAGCATTCAAAATTCTTGTAAAAAAATAATTAAAGTTGATTTTTTTACAAGACATTGACTTTTTGCTTCTATTTTTATATTTAAAAGATAAATATCCTTATTTTATGAAAAAGCAGTTAATTGTATTTTTTTTTCTGGGTTACCCGTACTAATTCAAAACAAATCTGGGAAACTACGTAAGTCCGGGTAATTTTGTTCTATAAGTATAAAGCACCGATATTTAATAAAACTTAACAAACAATATAGCAAAAATGATTTAAAAATAAACGATAACATTGAATGTAATGAAATTTATGCTATCATCTGTTTCTTTTCTCAATGGTTTCTAACAAAGTATTTCAACATTCTATTCTAAAAGATATTTTTAATAACTTGTGGCTTTGATAATAGCCGTTTTTTAAAAATTCAACGCAGAACAGCTCATCAGTATTTTTTTTATTTTAGTTATATTTAGGTATTCATAAACTAGCTAATTACTAGCAAAAATTAATTAATTTACTTCTTAAAATTACTTTTATAAATAATATTACGTCAGATTGTTTTTCTGCTGACAAAAAATATGTTCCACATATTTTGTATTGACGTTTTTTGACATAATTTTATGTCTGAACTATTTTCTGCTATCGTAATATGTCTCACATATTTTCTATCAAAGTATTTGGTTATAATTTTATGTCTGAATTATTTTCTGCTGACAAAAAATGTGTAAGACAAATGTTCAATTGACATATTTTTATTTAATATTAAGAATTATTTTCTGCTTTCATGAAATATATACTACATGTTTTCTATCGAGGTGTTCTAAGATAATTTTATATCTAAGTTAATTTCTGCTTATATATAACGTCATAGTTTTATGTCATACATGTTTTCTGTTTCATATTCTTGAAGAAAAAATCAATCTAACAAATTTATTACGCATTTCAGACAAGTTTAACGAGTAAAATGAAACAGCTTAATAAACTTGCTGCTTTTTTGCAATCAGTTATGCTTCATAACAATTTTATTTTAAACCCTACAAACAAACATCAGTTGTTTCATAAAGCTCTTTTTCTGCTCTTTTCAACGATGTATCATTGAATAGTTTTAGAGCTGCCGTAGTGGCGATTTCCCTTATTACTTAGTTTTTACTACTGAAAATGAATTTCATTAGTAATACTAATTTCAGAATCATTCTTTTGATTGTAATAAAAATTAAAAATAACCTTTTTTAGTTATTTTAAATTTATAATTGATCCTCAAACGTTTCCGTAATGAAAAATGAAATCTCAAAAGAATTTATGGAAAATTAAGATACCGCGTAAAAAAAAACAATAGTTTAAATTAAAAAAAAGTGAGATGCTGAGTTTTTTTAACAAATTTTATTTCATTAATTAAATCCAGATTAGTTTTTTATCATCATGTTAGAGTTTAAAAAAATATTTGAAATGAGAGTACGTTTGTAGCTATAGACCTTAGCAAATCCAGAGAAATCACGTTCAACTTTTTCACTGGAGATCGCCGCACCGTAAATTACTTGCGAGATATCATAAAGCCGATTCCATTTTGTTGTCTGATTTTTTTCCAGTAAGCAAAAGTGTTGAATTTAACGTCTTTGCTTATTTTAAAAATAGTTGATTAAAGTCTTCATCTGATTCTAAGGATGCTTTAACAACACATTTTTTTGTTCCTCCTCCAGTATATTCAGTTTTTAGTATTCAGTTCCTCCTCCAGTATATTCATGCTGAAAAAATGTTGGGAAAATTAAGTGAGTTTTTTTAACGTCTAATTTTTTTTGTTGTTGTTCAACCACTATAATCATTGTTTATAGTAAGAGACTGATTGTATTAAATTTAGCTATTGGGCGGTCAGTTTATAATAGAGTATTGGTGTATGAACCAAAATTTGTAAAAGAATGAAAAGCTAATTGTATTTACTTTATTGGGAATGCTTGTGCGGTATCTGAAGTTTTTTAAAAGTGTTTCATATTCTAGCATTCTGATGGAATAAAAAATAATAAAAGAGAAAATTTATTTAAGTTGTCAGATCCTACGGAGTAGCCAGTCTGAAATGCATGGTTTATGAAAAAAGATTAGCATAAAGTTCTCTTTTTAAGACACAAGTGCAAAACATTTTAATCATGGTGAGAAACATCAAACAGGGAAAACACAGAAGCAAGGTAATAAAATAATGATGACGATGATGTTCTAGTTTTTAAAACGACATTTTTATGTGAAAAGTTATTTTACAAGAAGCCTCACACATGTTTTAATCTGAACAAAGTTTATAAGCTAAGGACTTGAATGTTACCTAAAAACAATTGTTGTCAAATAAAATAAGTAATTATAATGTAAACAATAGCAAGCTTAAAACAATAAAGGTAAACAATAGCAAGCATAAAGGATCAGGAATATACATCAACGAAGACTTCTCTTTTGAAACAATGGTCATAAGGAAAAAACTCGTAGAAGAAATGAAGATGCATAGAAAAAATGGTAAATATTCTTCTATAAAATATGATAAACTAATTGTTAGAGAATTTAGGAAAAATAAAGCGAGTGCTTAAATACTTTATCATTTACATTTAGAATTTTTTTATTTATTATTGGTATTGTTATTATTAGTTTGTTTTTTTTCTTTCCTTTCTTTCGGAAAAATATGATTTAACAGTTTATAAAAAATATCCTTCTTATGAATGAAGATAATGTTATACTAAACTCAGAATTTAATTCAATACAAAATAAATATAAGATACTTCTAGATTAGCATTCTGACCCGGATATTAATTTTTTTACTAATAACAAAGTATTTCAAAATACTTTATATTGTGACCCTAAAACTGAAAACATAATGCAAGGACTAGATGCAAATTCATTTTCAATTTCGCATTTCAATATTAGGAGTTTTTCAAAAAATTTTGAATTATTTAAACAATTTTTATTCGAAGTTAAATTTAATTTTAAAATTGTTAGTCTCAGCGAGACATGGTGTACGGATGAATATATCGAAACAAATACAAATTTTCAGCTACCAAATTATAAAGTTATTCATCAATTTAGAGGATCTGGGAAGAAAGGAGGGGGTTTGTGTGTATTTATAAGTAATTCTTTGTCATACAAGCTAAAAAAAGATTTGTGCTTAACCACTAATGATTGTGAATCACTATGTGTGGAAATAATAAATAAAACCACAAAAAACATTATCATCCACGTTTTATACAGACCACCTTCCGGCTTAATAAAACAATTCGAAAATCATATTAAAAACAAAATTAAAAATAAATTAAGCAAAAATAAAAGCATTTATTTTGTAGGTGATTTTAACCTTGACCTGAACATGCGTCATTTAAACACAAATATAAATAATTTTTTTAACTTCATATATCAGAAAGGCTATATTCCACTAATTAATAAACCCAGAACGTAATTAAAAAATCGATAAAATACTTAACATTCCCTCTTTTACATATTTTTAATCTATCTTTAAAACTAGGTACTTATCCAGAGAAACTTAAAATTGCGAGGATCATACCTATTTTCAAATCAGGAGACATTTCAAATCCTGAAAATTACAGACCAATTGCAATTCTTCCTTGCTTCTCGAAAATCTTAAAGCGAATTATGTATAACCGAATTTAAACTTTTCCTAATATAAATAATATTCTATAAAATAAACAGTTTGGATTTCAGCCAGGGTATTCAACTGACCAAGCCATTATTAATATTGTTCACAATATATTTAAAGCATTTGACGAAAGTAAGTTTACCGTCGGAGTTTTATATATCTTAGAAAAAACCTTTGATACAGTAGACCATGGCATTCTGATAAAAAAACTTGAAAGTTATGGAATTAAAAGCACATATTTAGAATGGCTCAAAAGTTATCTAAGCAATTGAAAACAATACATAGCACACGAAGAAGGAAAAACTGATTACTTGACTATAACTTGCGGTGTTCCCCAAGGCTCAATTCTGGGTCCACTGTTATTCCTTATTTATGTAAACGACTTTCATAAGTTTTCAAATATTTTAAATTCAGTTTTATTTGCAAATGACACAAATCTATTTTATTCTAATGAAGATGTCAACCTTTTATTTAAAATAGTAAACAAGGAACTCTTAAACCTAGAGGAATGGTTTAAGGCAAACATATTATCATTAAATTTAAATAAAACTAAGTATACTTTTTTTCATAGAATTCACATTAAAGACAATATTCTATTAAAACTTCCTGATCCTAATAGTTTTTAGGAGTAATACTTGACGAAAACTTGACATGGAGAGAACACATAAGAACGTTAGAAGATAAAGTTTCAAAAAATATTGGCATTCTATACAAAGCTAAGCAATTATTAAACCAAAACTGTTTAAAAATCTTATATTTCACCCTCATACATTGTTATATAAACTATGCAAATATTGCATGGTGCAGCTCTAATTTAAGTAAAGTTAAAAAATTGCTTAGTAGACAAAAACACGCTGTCAAAATTATTTCAGGTGCACTTCGTTTCACACATTCTAAAAAATTATTTAAAAATCATCACATACTTAATGTTTTTCAGTTGAACCTTTATCAAATTCTTATATTTATGTACAAATTTCATAATAAATTACCTCCTATAATATTTAATACACTTTTCAATAAAATTAACCACGAGTACCCTAAATGGTTTTCAAATGACAATTATGAGCAACCTAAAATGCACATTTGGTTACTAAATTTTCTATTGCCATCAGAGGTCCTAAATTATGGAACACTTTGTTAAATAACCAGCTGAAAAATTGTTCTTCACTTTCTCTATTTAAACAAAAACTAAAACAAAAACTTCTTAACGATGTTAATGAATTAAATTCTCTTTAAGATTCTTTACTTCGTCCTATTTTTTTTTTTTTTTTTTTTTTTCTTTTTTAACACCGATCTTATTAACTGGTCTTTAATTTAAATTTTCCTTAAATTCTTCAATTAACATATTTTTAATTTTTAGGTGTAATTAATGTTACTATTATTTTTTTTTTTTTTTTTTTTACGATTTTTTTTTTTGATTATAGATTAGTTACTGATCTTAACATACTTGTAAAATTTGTATTTATTTTTGTATCGTACAAAGTAATTTTATGTTTACATTTTAATGATTGTACACGCTTGCTGATGAAAGCACGTCGGGGCGTAGTGGTAAGGTAAATTTTGTCTTCTTTTAGTCCCGGTCATGTAAATTTTATTTATATAAAACGGCATTGTATTCTTTTTTTTTAATGACGAAATGATAGAAAGAAAAAAAAAAGCTATCGTATCATACGATAACTTGCTACTGTTTACATTATATTATTATTACTGTTTTAAATTCATTTCTAAAACACCATACGGTATAGTGTTATAGAAATGAATTTAAAACAGTTGACCTTTACACTTTGGTTTTGCAGTTTTAAATCGATTTAGTTTTACAGTTGTAAATTCATACAATTTATGACATTGTTTATATTAATATGATGTCATTAACAACTTATAAAATTTAATTTAGGTAATACAATAGCAAAGTGTGAAATAACATATGTATACAATTTATAGCTAATACTAGATATAAAGTTACTTGTTATTTATATTGTAATTTGGTCTTTTCTTTAGTTACATAACAAACAGAAATATGTATGTTTATTTTTGTATTTTTCTGTTACTTTTAATCAATATTTATTTTAACTGTTTCAAAAATACGATGTATATTAAGTGCCATTAATTTTTGGTATTAAGTTCCTTTAAGCTGTAGTAAACCTACACAGGTAATATAAAAATTTAATTTAAAAACAGTCAAAATAAATTATTTTCTTTTTTCGTTTTTGTAACTTTTATGTTTTTGCTTTTAAGTGTATGGTTATTGATGTTTGATCCTTATTTTTTAATCTATTTTTATATACATATGAAGTTTAGTTTTCATGTATATAAAAATAAATAAAAACTTGCTTGGATTAATTGTTTACAGCGAAACAGTAATTTGTTAAGTAACATAGTATATGTTAATATAATAAGTAGTAAGTGCAAACAATTTTTTTTTAGTATAAATGTCTTATATTAGGAACGGCTCATTTGTTTTATTTTAGATCTATCAGAAGTAATTGGACATGCAAGGAAGATTGCAGTAAAATGTGAAGTTGAGGAGTATCGGTAATTATCGACAGTTCGATCAAATTATGGTCAAGCTTTTGCTAATCTTAGACCTTTATATAAATATGAATTGTATTTTATTTAACTTTTATTGAAATATAAAATATTTATCAATATATAACGTATTGCAAAAACGGTCGACCTAATTTTTTACATTCCATTTTGTAATATTTTAAAATATCTCATCAGTTATATGTTTTTGTGTATACTTTTTTTGAGTGAAGTTTGACTTATTTCCACACTTATCCTCCGGCAATTAATTACGTTTTCGAACGAAGGAAGATAGGGGAATTGCAACTAATTTAAATTCTACTACGTGCTAAGTACTCGTTATAAAATAAAGTATCGAAAAAATAATAATAAAACCAAAATAACATAAAAATGGGCAATGGCAAAGCAACGACGAAAAAAAGTAATAAAAATAAATAAAAAAAGAACCTAAAATAACATGAACCTAAAAGCCGTGGCGAAGCAACGGCTAAACGCTTGTCGTAAAATGGCTGCCGTGCATTTAACGGTGAGTAAAACTTGGCTTGGGCTATGTTTGTCGGCCGATGGTTGGCCAGCAATTGCACCAATGGTGAGCCATGCATGGAGCAAGCATGGCGAGTTTGCTTGATCAATAAGCGCATTAAATAGTTACTTAGTAATAATAAAATTGCACAAATATCAAGGTGGCAGTATAATGCAACAAAAAGCAGTCGTTTTATTTTAGATAAAATATCATAATTTGTGTTTAACGTCTGCTGAAACTTTAAAAGTTTGCATATACCATACAATCTATGCTCGGATATAGTAACTTTATTCATTTAAAATTAAATTGTAAAAAAGGCATGGATCTAGCAATTAAGTTTCAAAAAATTAATCAAATAATTTTTTCTTTAATAACAATGATATATAAACCAGATGTCTAATTTGTGGGATTTTATTGAAGCCTCTTTTTTTGAATATAAATATAGTCCTCCATTTGTAAACTGGGCAAAAGCTGAATCTGATGTGTGGAATAAAAGTTGAAAATGCAAGTTTAGAGCATTAAAAGTTCCCAATAAGTTAATAATTAATAAACAAGTTTTAATTATTAAAAAATACTAACTAGCATTGGCTAGCAATTGTATAATAATAATTTTAGCACCAAATATCTATTATTGACATTACAAAAAACATCGATGGTATTGTTTATACTAAAAAGAGCCCAAATTCTGTTGAAATAAAATAAATGTAAAGTTTTAACCTTCTCCAGTAAAAATTAAGTATTGCAGATACGCGGTATTATCCAATCCTAGTTACGCGGCTTTACACTATCCCCGGAGATAAGTTATTTTTTTACAAGTATTCTAATTTCCTATTTTTGACATGAAAAGTATTTAAAATATATTTACTTCATATTTAAGAAAAGTAAAGTTAAATAATATTTGTTTACAAATATAATCCGCCATTAGTAAAAAGGGCAAAAGCGGCTTTTGAAGATCTCTCTTTTTGGATCAAAGTTAGACATCTAGTTTATATAATATACTATTACTTCAAATGATTTTAAAAAACATACATTTTTATAACAGTATCATGGTTTAAACTATTTGGTAAAAAACAAACTAGCCCCACTAAAACTACTGTATTGTTTTATAAAAGATAGCAAAGAATTAGCATGACATCATAAATCGTTTATAAAGAGCTTGGACTTAAAAAGTCTTATTATTTATAAACAAATTTGGGATTTTATAGAACTAAGTCTTAACAATCTATTGTGTAGATTTCTGAAAGAGGGTCTAGCGCACACCATGCGCTTTTTAACTTACTTAAAAAGTGGCAACAATGTTTCGATAAAGGATGTGCTGTTTGTTTAATATTTAAAAGTTTGTCAAAGGAATATGATTTAATTTCTCATGACTTTCTTATTTCTAAGTTAGAGGGATCATCTAATACATGCCTTAAACTCTTGTTCAAGGGAAATATAAATAAATGCAAAGAAAGTCAAATATGTTAAAAATATTTTATATAATACCCAAAGCTTTTAAATTTGAACAGCCATGGTGCAGTGGTAGGGCTCTTGCCTCAGATTGAAAGATCCGTGGTTCAAACCTCACCACTGGTCAAGTTTTGCGACTTAGGTTTAGAAGGAGGCGTGAAATTCCGATAAAATGCTCATCGCGGTGGTCTGTGATAAGATCGTAAAGACAACTTGGGGCACCTAAATAAAATTAAAAAAAAACTATTAATGGTTTAAACCTAAAACTTATATCAGATTTTTGAATCATAAAATCCCTTCCGTTTAGAATTCGCTATTGTAAAAAATTAATACTCCCAACAACAGTTCAACCCATAAAAAAAAGTCACGTGAAAAATCGAATCCATTAAACATATAGCGTTCGAATCCACTATACATATTTTTTTATACATAAACATAACTGTAAAAACTTTTACACAAAATTCCACGTATTTATTCACAACTCATTTAATATTCACGTTATAACTACCTATAAATCACTAGAGCAAATTAGATAAAACACTGGAGCGATGGTGCAGCACAGGACTGTGATAACATATTTATCCGTAAAACTTGCAGGTCATGGCGCCAATGACTGTTAGCGAAAAATGAAAAGTTAAATTTTTATTTTATAGCTGTGCAATATATATTGCGAAATAATCGTAGAGTTTATTACTAACACTTGAAGTCGATCATGTTCTTCACATAGCATAGTTTCAAATGTTTAATCCAAGGGAGGGACGTTTAATAATTTGTTTTTTAAAATTTTTATTAACACCATCCTCATCAACACCACCATATTTATTAGTTTTTGTTTGGTAGAAACAAAGAAACTGTATCCCTGAACCCTAACTGATAAAATCTTTAGGTAAAAATTAGCTTTTTGTAGCATTAACGAGCATGTAATATTCCACATTATAGTATAAAGCTTGCATGTTAAATCTTATAGAAAATAGTGTAACAGCAGTTATAAAATTTAGAGGTAATTCAATTCATCTTCCGTTTATTTGAACTAAAAAGAAATACAACCCCTTGTTGGATAAAAAAACAATTTCCACCCATTACATTATAAGTAATATTACCTTATCCCTTTCATTTCTACTTGACTGTGTATTAAGCATTTGAGAATACCACTTTAAATATAAAAAAATTAAAAAGAAAACTTACTTTTAAAAAAGGTTAGCTATATTAATTTCCAATAACAAAAAATAGATTGCTGGTATCAGGACCAAGCTATATGCATTTCCAATAACAACAATCGGATTGCTGGTATCGTCACGAAGCTATATGCATTTCCAATAACAACTGTTATTATTTCATAGGTTTATGCATCATAATAATAGCAACTGAAATGCCAGAATGCAACAATATCATTTAATTTTAATTCAGTGATAAAGAGGAAACATAGAATACTAAAGCATACCGAGTTTAATAAAATGTAATAAGTAGTTAAAATGTAAAAGTTTTTATAAATAAACAATATACCGAGCATAAAAAAATAATGCTCCATACCTATCATCTTACTTTTAAAAATAATAACATTGTAACATTCATCAACTATAACTTCAACAGTTTAATATATCAGGTTACATTAACAACTTGTGACATTTATTAACAGATCAAATCTTAGTTTTTTATTGTGTGCATCTGGCAATTATGATAGTTTTATAATACATCTTCCTTTTCATATGCACACAGTGCAACTTTTTGACATTCACGATGAAATCATTTTTTACACGTACAGCATTGAGCCATTTGCCTGCCAAAGCGAATCCATTAGTTGTTATAAATAAAAAGTTATAAATGAAACAATAGAATCTAAATATAACTTTTTTTGTATACTAACAAAAAATATAGTGAAACAATCACTTATAACATTACCGTGCAAAGGTAATACGGTCACTCAAAATATTTAAAAAACTAGAACATACCTATTAAAAATGTGTTCAACTTCAAGGATCCAAAACATGCGACATGAACAATGTAGAGGAATATGAAAATTCTTTACTACACATCTCCTAAACACAGAAGGGGTAATGGCAGTTGGAAAGACATCTAACCGGTTGTTTAGTATACAGTTAAGAAGACGAATCCTCATTTTACTTTGCTCAAACATAAGAGTACTTGGTGGTATCTTGTTTGTTTCAAGAACCTGTCGAGTCCATGCATTAGTATAGAGACCGCAACCTACAACATTTCTTTGCTGTTGAATTGGTAAAACTTTAATAAGAATTTTTCTTCTATGGACAGTGTAAGATACAAATTTGCCTTTTTGTCTCAATACTTATTGAACAATGAAAAAGACTGTCAAAAATATATCTCCCCAGGCTTGCAATCATATGTGGTATTGAACAATGAAAAAGTGGTGGTAGTATAGTAATTAAAAATGAAAAATTCATTTTTTCAAAAATACATTTTTTAGCTAATATAACTATTGTAGAGTCGAAATCTTATCTTGCTTTATAATAAAAAAATCAGTATATACTTCTGAAATTGCTTTTAAATTGTTCAATATCAATTTTTATCCATAGCAACGTTTTATTTACTAGGTTGCTACGGGTTTTTGCAATCAAAGTTATATAAAATAAGCGATAAAAACAGTTTCATGCTAAACTTTTATAATGAAAATTGGTAATCAGCAGTTACTTCTTGTTTATTGACTCGATTTATACGCGAATGAGCACGCTTTAATGCTATTTTATGCTCTTTATAAGTTCAATTATAAAGTCAATTTTTAAAATATCTTATTTTAATAAAAGTGTAACGAACGAAAAGAAAACAATCTTCTAAAAGAGTATACCAAAATAAGAAAAGAAAGTTTTAAGGAAACAGACATACAAATGTCTGCAAAAATAATGAAACCGTAGCCATACCTTCAGTTGAAAACATACCATGTTCCTCATCCTACAAGAAGTTGTTCAACAAAGAAGTTGTAAATGAACCTCAACAGATAATTGAAGACTTTAACTTTATTATGAACTTTGGTTTACTTAAAAAAGCAATAATGGTCTTTAAATGCCCAGAATGCAACAAGTTAGTAAATTTGCAGTTTGATTCTTCAAAAAAATATGGCCTAAGTATTGGATTTAAAATTTGTTGCAGTGATTGTGAATGGGAAACGATTTTTTTTTCATCTGCTAAAATGGATAAAAAAATTAATTGTGTTGGACGAAAACGCTTTGACATAAACACTCGTACAGTAATTGCATTTCGTGAAATGGGTATGGGATTTTCAGCAATAGAAACATTTTGTGGAATTATGAACATGAACCCTCCAATGAATAAAAACTGCTTTAATGACACATGGCACATAATGTTGGATGTCTATCAAAGTTTGGTTGACAAAAGCATGTCAAATGCAGCAAATGAGTTACTATCAATCAATGAAACATCTAAAGATATTATTTGTGGGTTTAATGGATCATGGCTGAAACGTGGATACACCTCAAACAATGGATTAGTAACAGTTATTGTAACAGTTGGTACTAGATTAAGAAACTTAAAAAAACAAAATAAAGAAACTTTATGTGATGGCAAAGAGTTAGGAGGAGCAGGTCGCTTAACAGAACATGTTGTAAATACATTGCAAAATTATTATTATAAGGCAATAAGGCAAAACGTTGGAAATTTATATGGAATGAAAAAGAGTGTTTCAGCTGTACTTTTTCACTGTTCTGAAAGTTGTGATAGCGAAACGCGTCATCAGTTTTGTTTGCGTACCAAAGATTCTTGGTGCAAATTCCAGTCTGACAAACTGACTGGCAAAATTTCATATAAAGAAAATATTTGTATTCCCGCTGCTGTCTGCAACACCATCAAACCAATATTTATAGACCTTGATTCCGATAAACTTCTTGAAAAATGTTTGCATGGAAAAACGCAGAATCCCAATAAGTCTTTAAACCAGTTGATATGGAAGCAATGCCCAAAAGATATATTTATTGAACGAACTGCTCTAAGTATAGGAGTAGCCTCAGCTGTACTAAATTTTAATGAAGGGCAGCAGTTCTTAAATAAGTTGTTTAATGAGCTTGGAATGGAATTCGGTGTAAATGCGCAAAATTACTGTTTACGTAAAGACAATAATCGAATCATTAAAGCAGAAAAACAATGTAGTACTAAAGCAAAATCAAGAAGAAAAAAGTTAAGAGCAATAAAAAAAGGTTTTTGTGACCAAAATGAAGAACTGGAAGGTGTAACTTATAAAAGTGGTGAATTTTGAACTATTTTATTCTTCTTTTTTTTTTTATTTGCGTTTTTCTCAAAATCATGTATTTAGGGTTTGCAACGTGGATTTTTTAAAAAACCAATTATCAGATTTGCTTGAAATTTGGCACACATACTCACTACATTAGTATCTACAACATACACTAGGGTAATTTTTATTGCTTCTCTCGTTCAGTAATTTTTAATCATTTTTTTTCATAAATTACCCCCAAAATTGCAAAACTTTACCCAAATGCAAATATTTTTTGATTTTTTTGACCATATCAAAATCTTCTAGTCTATGTTGCAATGCCACATGTAATATATCACCAGCCAAATTTTCAATAAAAAATATATAAGGGTTCTTGAAAAATCTCTGTCGCAGTTTACCCCATTTATGGGCCTTCAGCGATAATTATGCTGAAGAAGATTTGTCATAATTTTTTTTTTTTTTTTTGCTTATTGATGTTATATTACACATTGTAGAATTTTTTTTTATTTGAAAAAGTTGATTTTTTTTTTTGTTGCTAATTACTATACTACCACCTTAGTATTGAGACCACAATCTACAACATTTGTTTGCTGTTGAATTGGTAAAACTTTAATAAGAATTTTTCTTCTGTGGACAGAAGAAAAATTCTTATTAAAGTTTAACCAATTAACGGGCCTAACGCAAACCCAATGTTGATTTCCATCATGAAGAATTTGTACAAATGGATTGCTTGGACATATAAAAAACATAACCTTTCCTTTAATGGGATCTTGTAGACAAATATTAATGTTCAATTGAATTAACATAATTCAATAGAACATTAATATTTGTCTGCAAGACAAATATTAATGTTCATGAATGACATTATCTTTAAGCATTTTTCCTTTTCCTATGTCATTCCTTTCTTAATCTCCAATCAATAAGCATTATTAATGATAAATAGAGTGTAAATCCCTTTTAAATTGGAAATTATCTTTAACTATGTTGGCTTCATCAAACTCTTGACATATATCCGATCTTACTTTTAATTGACATACACTACTTTCAATTTTTATCAACTCATTGGGTTGGATAAACATTTCACAATTTTTTTTCTGTAGGATAGCCCCTTGCTCTTTTTTAAGAGTTTCTTCTAAGCTTGTTTCAAATCTATAAAGCTCATCAAACAAATTATCTGTTGCTATATGAGAGTCACATAAATATTTATTATTTGGATTTAGAAACTCACGACATGATGCTGGTGTGTGTCTTACCTGTTAGAGACTATGTGGTATATTTTGATCAAGATTTGAGGCTTTCCTATTTATAGAACAAATACTGTCTATTGCCTGATTATGTTCAGGTGGCACAGATTCATTCAGTAGTTTGGCATCTTCAAGACTATTTATTTTTAATGATTCATTGTTTGAATCCAAATCTAAAAAAGAATTTTTATCTGGCAATGCGTCAAGCACATAATATGCCGAGTTTCTATAAGAGAGACTAAAATCATACCACGAAAGATTTTCTTTAATAAAAACGGCAAAAATATGCTTGCACGGACATGCACCATATAACTAAGATGAACATGAACAACTTGGCAAATTTTTTGCATCACCAAGATAGCATTGGTAAGTTTCTCTACTATTACTCTTAAATGAAGCAACATTATATAATCTGTCTGTTATTGCGCTAACTCTGACTAAATCTATGCTTATTATTTTGTCTATCATTTTCATGCAATGTTTTACTAAAGGTTGTGGAAAATTTGTCAAATATATTGGAATGTTATCCTTATATTTACTGTAAGATGAATGTGGTCTCCTATTTTTATCAGCATAGCTAAAAGAAAAGAAATTATCTAGTTAGACCAAATTTTATCTTATATAATATAACAATACAATATTGGTAACAATTATATTATATTTGAAAGTTATAAATAAACATAAAATTACTGTTATTTATTTTTGTAATCAGCGGTACTACTATATAAGTGGTTTCAGCATAATTAACATAAAATAACTAACTTTTCGTAATTGTGAGGAAGAAATTTCTCTATACAAATACTAAGCATAGCTGTCAGAGAAGAATTTTTTCTTTTCTCCAAAAAACTTTTAAAGATTGTTTTTTTTGGTCAGTGCCATTGTTAGGATTAATATTTGCTATAAACGTTGCAGTTGAAATGCAAATATCTATCTCTGAAACAGAAGAGAACATAACTGCAATAAAAGAAAGAACAATTATTAATAAAAGAATTATTATGAAATAATATTAATTTGAAAATATAGTAAATAAATAATTATTAATAATGACTATTGTTTAAGGATGGATAAAAACCAAAATGTTTTTGTTTTTTGTAACATATATAATAACCTTTTGGTTACATATTCAAGAAACTATTTAAATACTCTTCTAGTTTTAGGTTACTTTTCAACTCTTCTGAATCTTTTAAAGTGTCAACAGCATTTTGGCAAATTTCCTCTGAAATTACATGTTTTAACTTAACTGCGTCTTTAGCAACACAACATCCATTAGTAGTTTTAGAACACCACCACTCCCAAGCTTGCTCTCGATGAAAAGTCACAAATTAAAACATTACACCCAAGAAAAACAGTTGGACTTTATTTATACAGTGATTCAGTTAACATTAAAAAAATTAAAAAAACAATATTATAAAGTAGCACTCCTCACTCGGAAACACTGATTCCAACGACCTTATTTTTTCATTTAAGTAATTTGTTAAACAAAACTTCGGTTGAAATGTAGGGTTCAGTTTTTTAATGCACAATAACGCTTCTGTGGTAGCAGATGTGATTTCATTTTCACACACAAAACTAGCAACAATCTGATAATCAATGTTTGTTTTAACAACCAAAAAAAAAAGCGGTAGAGCATACCTAGTTGTGTGATATGTTGCATCGAAAAAAATAAGGTCAGTTCCATATCGCAAGAGTAATCTTTTCTGTCACGTATCTTGATAGATAAACAACAATGAATCCTTACGCTCAAGATCATTACTATCAACAATGTTTACACCTTTTGGTCTAAACTTTATAATTGCTTATTGAAAAATTATTCGCCATTTATTTATTTCATCATGCAAACATTCTTGGTCTATCAAAGATCTGTGAAGCTTTCTACTTGCATTCAGCATATGATTTTGAATGCTCTTATCTATCGGAAAATAACATTTGTACTTTTTAGATTACTATTGGTGGTAAATTCTGCATGAACAAAAACTCAAGATGCCGTTTCCGATACAGTGTTTACACCTTTTTTTACTAACTCAGAAATTTTTACAATGAGATTCTCAGAAATGGGCTGACTGGGACCAGCACTTTAAACGATAACACTTCATCAATTTCATAGAAAACTTTAATAAACAAAGAAACAAGGCAAAAACAACTGTAAATTTGAAAAAAATATAACAGGAAAATATTCACTAACATTACTACTGCATATTTCTTATGAACAGAAATATCAGACAAAACTAAAATTAAAATCAAGTAAAATTTAAGCTTAAGTAAAATTTTAGGGTTAGCTAAGGCTACACAGAGTTTTTTTGATGTTTCTTTTCTTAACCGTACTGAATTATTTGGAAGCTGTAAAAATGAGATTTAAGTTGTTATAACAAAAATGAAAATATATGTCTAATTATGATATCAAAAAATTATTATTAAAGTAATACTATTTTCTTATTATTATTATTATTAAAAAAATATTATTGAAGTAATATTTTTAAAAAAATATTATTTTTATTATTAATCTGTTTTAAAGCTGTTTTTTATTATTTTGTGTATTCTATTATTAAATTGTAGGATAATACAATATTTATCATATCACAAAAAAGAATATAGTAACCTTAATATATATATCGTCCCCTCAGTATTATCTTGTTCTATCTACAAATTTTTTTTTTTTGCAAAAACCAATTTTTATTGTTTAAAAAAGTATAATGTATTATTTTCACTTATCAATAAATTATTACCTTCTCTGCTTCGTCAAGATTTATTCAATTTGACTTTGTTCTAATTACAATTTTACGTATTTTGTTAATTTTATCTTATTCTATTTCACTGTTTTAAAACATTTTAGTATTATAATGTTCTAATGCCCAAATCTGCAAATCAATGTTGTAGCGCAAGTCACGTGACTTTTTATTTTGATATTTTCAAAATGTCGTCAAGTAAGTTTATTGGTTTAGTTACAAAAGAAACAGTTGACTTTGAATTACTTAATACCGACTCGTAAGTAGTTTCTATTACTATGGTAATTTTAAAATTTGATAATAAAAAGGAAAATTTTATTTTTCCGATAATTGGATTTCATTTTATGTTCTTTTAACGATAAAATAGTCAACTATTATATCGTGCATTATCAACTATTATATAAATATCGTGCATTAAAGGGTTAAAATAACTTAAGACTAGCTCTCATACACAGTACTAGTAGTTAACTAACTATAAGTCTATATGTATAACTATATATATATAACTATATGTATAACTATATATATTGTGCCTTTAAATAACTATATATATATTGTGCAAAGTCTTTAACTAAGACTAAATTCTTTATATTATTTATTTCCTAACTGTAAAAAAATAACTTATATTACCCTGCTAATTACGATGCTTATGAAATTCCAATTGTCATTAATTTTTGATTTTTTTTTAATATTATGTTGTTTTTAAATGTAGCTAAAGTTTATACTTTTTATTCCTACAGTGTCGATTCAAGTTTCCACAATAAGCTACTACATACGGATTTAGAAATAGTTGTGCCAATAGAGCAACTCTCGACAAAAAAAAAAAGTTGGACGTAAAAGAACCAGAAATCCAGATAGCTGGAAATGCAATGTCAATAAAAAAAGGCGTCAAGCAGGCCAGGAGTATAAAAGCAGGAATAAAGTGATAAGAAGAAAGAGAGAGATCAATAATGAGAAGGACTGTACTAACTGTAAATTTAAATGCCACATTTATTTTCCGCAAGAGCAACGGGAGTTACTATTTAACAAATTTTGGGGACTCAATGATGACCTCAAAGCACACTTTTATATTGAAAATACAACACGTATTGTGAAAAAAACTAAACGAACACTTGCAATTTCATCGAGGCGGCAATACTCATTTGCCTACTTTTTTCACCTGGCAGGGATTCCCATCAGAGTTTGCAAACCTTTCTTTTTAAACACTCTTGACATAAGCCAACAAAGAATTTCATATTTTTATAAACATTTCCAAACAGATACAAGCACGCTTACCCCAAGAAAGCAAGGTAAACATACAAAAAAGAAAATTCCTGACGCGGTCAGAGATGGCGTTAGGAAACACATATATAGTATTCCGGTTATAGACTCGCACTATTGCCGTGCTAATACAAATAGAAAATACTTTGAGTCTGAATTGTCTATTAGTCGACTGTATGAGCTTAACCAAGACTTTTGTCAGCAAAAACGATTTCAACCGGCTAAAAAGCATTTATACTCTGAAATTTTTTTAACTGAGTTCAATATTTCTTTCCAGCAAAGAAAAAAAGATAGGTGTGATAAGTGTGAAATTTTTTAAATCAAAAGTGCTGAAGGTGTTTTAAGTGATTATGAACGGGCTCAGCATCTAAGTCATATTGAACAAAAAGAAGATGCACGCGAAGAGCGCAAAAAAGACAGACAGTCAGGACATCCTGTTCTCTGTTTTGATTTACAAAATGTTTTAACAGTTCCCAAGGCTGAGACATCCAACTTCTTTTATCTTAGGAAGCTGTCTGTTTATAACATGACAGCACATCTTTCTTTAGATAAAGATGTTAATTGTTGTATCTGGTCTGAAAGCCAATCTGGCAGAGCCGGAAATGATTTGGCATCTGCAATCCTACGAATTTTAGAATCTGTGCTTACCACCCATCCACAACTTAAGAACCTCAATTTATGGTCAGATTCTTGAGTTCCGCAAAATAGAAACAGTATTATGAGCACGGCAATAAAGCATTTTTTAAATGCTCATCCTGATGTTGAATCTATCACTCAAAAGTTTTCTGCAAGCGGAAATGGCTGTGTTTAAGAGGTTGATGCGGTTCATAGCAGCATTGACAAAAAATTAAAAAAAACTGAGGTATACAGTCCACTGGGTCTGATCAGAATGCTAAAGTCTGTTAGGCGACAGAAACCTTTCAATATCCTGCAGATGAAAATTGTTGATTTTTTAAATATTCAAGCTGGAGCTAAAAGCTATAACTTTACCAGAGTGCCCTTTACTCAAGTAAAGCAATTAAAATACTATTCCAATCATCCTTTTACTGTTTCATTTAAAACAAAACATGCAAACGGATTCACCTCAGTTTTATTAGGTGCCCAATCAATAAGAAAAAAGCAATCTAGAGCATATCCTATAACTGCACCAAAACTGTCAATTCAGACCAAAAAAAGCCACTTACTTTCAAAAGAAAAGAATGAAGATATTAAAAAAATGATGCCCTACATGCCTGAGATTGATAGAAATTATATGGCAACTCTTTGTGTTTAGTAATTCATGTGCATCTCCCATGTACTTTTCTTAATTATTTTATGTCTTAATATAATTGTTTCATGAAAAAAAAATGTTTTACTTGAACACAACCAAATAATGTCTAAAACAGGGGTGGATCCAGGTGATTGTCCTAGGGGGGAGGGGGTTATATGACCGAAAAAAATGATTTTTTCAGCTAAAACCACTGTTTC
Source organism: Hydra vulgaris (assembly GCF_038396675.1). Taxonomy (NCBI): domain Eukaryota; kingdom Metazoa; phylum Cnidaria; class Hydrozoa; order Anthoathecata; family Hydridae; genus Hydra; species Hydra vulgaris. The sequence continues at coordinate 333,585 of NC_088926.1, read as the reverse complement.
ATTTGATCATTTTTCTAACTAAGTTCAATAATTCTTTCCGGCAAAGAAAAAAAGATAGGTGTAATTAGTGTAAATTTTTTAAAATCAAAAGTGCTGAAGGTACTTTAAATGATTGTGAACGGGCTCAGCATCTAAGTCATATTGAACAAAAATAAGATGCACGCGAAGAGCGTAAAAAATGCTTATAAATTAGTTTACTAATAAATATATTAAATGTGTATATAACTAACTTTTTTTTGCCAAAAATTCAAATGTTGCAAAATAATAATTTTTATTTTTATTTTTTTATTAATTTCTATCAATAATATTTTGAAGATTGATAATACTTAAGATGGAGGGGGGGGGGGATACTCCAATCTTTGTTTCCTCCTTGGTAAGAAATACATTCAAAACATTCACCAAATAAGACATTTGTGCATGTTTGGACAAACTATAATTAAAAAAACCCAAAGAAATTGACATAGAACATTATACAATTTTTGTATTTTGTAAAGTTTGTCAGTAATTTGTTCTATCTCAAAAGTCTAAAATCATTTTTTTAAACACTAAATACACAATAATTTTCTAAAAATGGTTTATAAGGGTATTATATATTGATCTTGACAATTTTATAATAACAAATTTTGGTGCAAAATTTATTTTGAACCTTTTTAGGGCTTTTGAAAATTCAAATGCCTTTTTTTTAAAACCATAGTTTAGCGACATAGAACAAGATAATACTGAGGGGACGATATATATATATATATATATATATATATATATATATATATATATATATATATATATATATATATATATATATATATATATATATATACATATTAGGGGTATTCAAAAAAAGTGAATTTTCAAATCTAAAAAACCATACCCTCTAAATTTCGGGCAAATGTATAAAAAATGAGCCTCGCAAAGTTTGAGCGCTGTCCGATCACTTCCCCCCCCCCCTCAAGTTAAAAATTTAGGGGCAAATTGACTGAAAAGTGGTAATTTTTGAGCGCCTTGAGGGAGGGGTAATTTTTTTTTTTTCAATTTTTTTTTTCCGCTATATGTATATAGGCCAATATTTTTGTTTAAAAATATATGGTTTTTTTCCTACTTCTCAAAAATCTATGTTTGGTGGTATTGAAAATCATGAAAATCAGAATTTTTGTAGTTAAAGTTAGATTTATATATATATATATATATATATATATATATATATATATATATATATATATATATATATATATATATATATATATATATATATATATATATATATATATATATATATATATATATATATATATATATATATATATATATATATATATATATATATATATATTTATAAGCCTTGTGTGTATTAACATATACACACAAGGCCTCTTTAACTATTCCCAAGACATACCAGAGGGAGCAACCAACTTCATTTTGCCAAAAAGAATGAACAGTTGTCTGTTGTGACCTCAGCAATGTTGTTAATCTATATTGAAAATAACACTATTTATTTATATTAAAAAATCAAAAAGAGCAAGAATAAATAAAATTATAAATTTATATTCAAGTTTTATAACAGAAAAAAAATTTACAAATCTAATAATAATCAAGTTTAACTCTTTATCTTTTTTCGCATCACACCAAGTCCATCATTAAACTTAATCTTTGAAATTGTACCGGATTTTTGTTTTTGTGATCTGAATACAGATCGAACTTTGTCCACAGTTAGCAATCTGTTGTGCTTTTTAGTTTCATCAGAATATCTATGAATATACTGCCCCATCATACCTTTTGACCGTTCTGAATGGTCATTTACAAAAATCAAAGTTTCAGCATATTTTTGAAAATTTTTGAAGCATGACTGAGTGTGCCCATAGTTTGGTGGAAGTTAAAGCCAGTCTTGAACTCGTAGCTTATTAAACCCAATCATGTCAAAAAACAGGTAAGAAAAGACACTAACCAAGGCAGACAAGGATGGTGGTTTTTTCCCAATTTTTGTACTCATTTTATAAAGTTCCTTGCTTTACTTTATTCTCAGGCTTATAATAGTCAGAGCTAGGCATACCAAATGACAGAATTGCTGATGCAATTTTTGCCTTCTCCTCTGATGCTAACTCATCATCTAGCAAAGCTAAAGGTATCATTGTTGAATCCAAATACCAACAGTGTTTATACTGAGACTCTAGTTCAGCATCGATAGCTATTGGGTTTGTACATACCTTCTTGTACAGATGCATTTGATGTATGGCTGTAATGTCAAGAAAAGGAGCTTTGATGACATCCTCAGATTGTAGATACCATTTTGCATAAAAGCAAACAATAAATTCTGTAATAAGCTTAATTTCAATTTTCAGTTTATCATTTTCCTGAACAAACGTAAGTTGATTGGATAAAAGCCGAAGCTTTAGATAATAAATTGCTTTTCCTAAAAATCTTGCATGATAAATAGCACCAGTTTTTCTTACTTTATATGTTATAGGGGATAAGTATGTGACAACTAATTCTGCAAGCTCACTTCTATCATCTCTTATAATACCTGGTTTACTAACGTATGCTTTGCAAAATGTTAATGACTTCATAGCTGTCTTTTTTAAAAAACTGCTTTTAACCTTATTCCAATCAAACCGTAACAGTAGAACTGAATTATAGTTAAAATTAGGTTCTTCAAAAATATTTTTAGGTTTTTTGAAAAGAGGATTATCAGGTCCACTAGTTTCTTCATTGGTCACTAATTTCCAAAAGTGAAGCATTCTTAATTCAGTCACATGATGCCTACATGCTATTTGGAGAAGATACTTATCCAGTTCTTGAGATATTCTGGAAACTGATCCTTTTTTTTTTTTTTTTGTTATTTAGGTGCCCCAAGAAGACCTAACGGTCTTGTCAAAGAGCACCGCGGAAGTGCATTTAACCAAGAAGTTCACGCCTCCTTCCTTACCATGACGCGAAAATATGTCCAAAGCTCGTTTCGAACCTAGATCTCCTGCTTATAAAGCAAGCGCTCTAATCACTGCACCACGGCCGCACACATCCTTTATTCGTCCCAGTGTTGGATGATGTTGTACCAAAGCATATTCCTCTAGTTTTTGACGTAAGTTGATACTCCTTAATTAAGTTCATTACACCTAAGAACTGATCTTCACCAGTGGATGACGCTAGTGGAGGTACTCCAAGTAGGTAAGTCTGTATATTAATGTTAACTAAAACAGTCATTCTATCCCTCTTTAACATTTTTCCTTTGTTTAGCTCAAACAAGGTCTTCTTATCAAAATGAATTATACATGGATATGGAGATGCGTCTATGGCTGCTTTAACATCTTCTTTTGAAATTTTTGCCATGTTTTCATTTTCTTTTTTCATTTTTCTATATGCGGTAGACTGACTGCTTTTAACTTCTTTAAGATCAACACCTGATTGATATAGAATTGCATTTGTTACCTTATGTAAAACATTTGGTGATATATCACAGGCTATAGCAGTAAGTGAAACATTACCAGCAAAAACATCTTTTGGAGTTTTTGCAATTACTGTGTCTGGGTTTTCAGAGACTTCTATATGATACCAATCACCTGGCTCGAAATCAGATTCAATTGAAGAATCATTGCTTAGAATTGTGTCTATAAGTTCAACGTTGGGTACATCATCTCTCAAAATCTTAGGCTGTAAACGATTTTTCTTCCTGATGCTTTCTTTTGCCTAATTAACAGAAAAAATGTAGTTTTAATTTTTAATTTTAAAATTAGTGGAAAAAAGAATTAACAGAGCTTGAGAAAGAGCTAAAGTAATTAATTAAAAGTATTGAATACCTTTTTTCTATATTTAATATCCTCTGAACCAATAACAAACTTTCTTTCATTTTCTTGATCTTCAAGAAATTTTAGATCTTCAATCTTCAATTTTAGTGATCTTTTTTTATCTTTACTGATTGTGTCTTTGAGATTAGAATTACCAGCCCAAAAAAGTTTTTTTATTTCAATATCAAACTCGTTTTGTTTAGCCAAATCACCACTGTTTCCCTCTTTTTGCATTTTTTTTCAAGTTGGAATAGGACTTAGGTAATTTAAAAAGTTTTTTAACCAAACTTAAATCAGTTAACACATCAAATCCAGCTTTAATCCAGGGTCTCTTGATTTTAGACAAAATACATTCACAACAACTCTCCGAACATCTAGAAAAATTTTTTTGAGGGGGACAATCAATAATACTTGATTTTGATACAGATCGACGTTGTTCGTTATATATTAAATGTTGAAGTATATCCAAGCCTGTTGGAAGTTGTATATCTAAATAGAAAAATTTATATTTTATAAATAAAATAAATTTTTTAGCAACTAATGACTCATTATAATTCCAATATTAATAAAAATGTTTATACCTGATTTAGCTGGTTTTGCCTCTTTTATAATAAAAAGTTCCTTTTTCATTAACCTAAGTTGTGCTTCACTCATTTTTAATGTTTAATGTATGTACTAATCTGTATTTATTAGAAAAATTCAAAGTTTCAAACTATCAGAATTTACACGAAAATATATGTATATAACATTAGGCATAACAGAAAATATATTTTAAAAAATACCAATTTTCATGATTTTCAATATCACCAAACATAGATTTTTGAGAAGTAAGGAAAAAACCATATATTTTTAAACAAAAATATAGGCCTATATGTATATAGCTGGAAAAAAAAATTTGAAAAAAAAAAAATTGCCCCTCCCTCAAGACGCCCGAAAACGACCACTTTTCGGTCAATTTTCCCCTAAATTATTAGCTTAAGGGGGGGGGGGTCAAAAGTGAACGGACAGCGCTCAAACTTTGTGAGGCTCATTTTTTATATATTTGCCCCAAATTTAGGGGGTATGGTTTTTTGATTTGAAAATTCACATTGTTTATATATATATATATATATATATATATATATATATATATATATATATATAAACAATGCTTAAAGTCAACTCAAGAAGCATAAATTTTATGACTGTGTTGTTATGCATGCTTTGTATCTGTTACTGATAAATATTATTTTGGAATATATTCTTATCTTGTAACTTAAAAATCTTTTTAACTTACCGTTAAGAATAATGAAAATCTTGAAAAATTTTAAGCTTTATTTCGATAAGGGTAAACAATTTTTGTGTAACTTTTTCAAGTTTTGTCTTTATAGACCACATCTATATACATATATACTAGATTCATATACATACATATATACTATATACATATACATCACACAGAGTTTAAAGGATATAGGTTCTTAATTTCCATATTTTATACTTTTTTTTGGTCTCCTTTGTAAAGCTAAATAGTAAGCAATAATTAGGAAACAAAATATATTTTTAAGTTGATCATGTTAAGAAAGTTAAAAAACAAGGAGAAATAGTATAAATTTTCACCTCCAAAACTAAAGCAAAACTTTGAAAAATTAACTAATCTGCCTATCTAATAACAATATATATTTATACTATATACTTTATATATATACTTCAAATTATCTAATAACAATATATATTTATACTATATACTTTATATATATACTTCAAATTATCTATTAACAATATATATTTATACTATATACTTTATATATATACTTCAAATTATCTAATAACAATATATATTTATACTATATACTTTATATATATACTTCAAATTATCTAATAACAATATATATTTATACTATATACTTTATATATAAACTTCAAATTATCTAATAACAATATATATTTATGCTATATACTTTATATATATACTTCAAATTATCTAATAACAATATATATTTATACTATATACTTTATATATATACTTCAAATTATCTAATAACAATATATATTTTACTTCAAATTAAAGTTTACATAAATAATAAGTAGCATGTACTATTTTTTTTTACAACGATGCAGAACTAATACCGTCTTCAAATAGCTTTTGACGGTTTTTGATAAGACTGAGGTTTAGTGATTTAGCTGGTCATTTTATTTAACTACTTTGGTTGGTGTTGAACCAGGTTCTATAAAGTTTGAATGTATGTTCACGCTCAATGCCCTGCTGGATTTACTATTTTTAGATGGCAACTCCCGGAACAATTTTTTTTGAATAGTTTTCAATATTTGATAAATTCAACTTCATAAAGTATATATTTTATACCAATATTTTTTAAGGATAAAATGACACCTGTAGCAGATGCAGAACACACAAATATATTGAAATACTCCGGCCAACGTATCTAACAATCTACACAATTTTAACTAAATCTTTTTGGCATACTTAATTTTGAAGGGTTGTTCTGTGACATGAGCAAAACAGATCTTTCATATGACTTTTTACTAGGCCAAAAAGTGGGACCAAATTTTGTGACTTCGTTGACATATTTCAGAACTGAAATAGATTAAATCGCAGAAGGCAATAAATGCAATCATACTAATTATTTCATCTTTACACCACGTGCAGTTTTTTACATAATATGTAATATAAAGGATTTAACAGACTTTTTCTTAGATAAGGGATTCTTTAAAATCCTTTACGTAGTATCTTTATAATAGTTTATTAAAACTAAAATCAATAAACACTCTTTTGTACGGGATTTTTTCAAGTATTTTTGAAAATATAGATAAAACAAAGATTAGGTGGTAATTACTAATGTTAGTTTTGTCACCATCTCGGAATATAGGAGTAACTTTAGCAATTTTCAATTAATCAGGAAAAACCTCTTGACCAATCAATGATTTAAGAACTTTAAAAATAATATATTTCATTTGCTCAAAGCAGTCAATAATTACGTCACCTTTAATTTCATCAGGTCTCATTGCTTTGTTTTTTTTTTAGGCGTTTCGAAGGCTTCTACAAATTCGTCAAATAGTTCAGCATATAATCTGAGTAAATGCAATTACCCAATGGTATTAAGAAATCTTTAAAAGAGACGTCGGTGTTAGGAAATACTTTAGCTAGTTTGGGACCAATTTCAACAAAAATAAACTTATTAAATTCATGAGCTAGATTTTGAGAATCATATATATTGCATGGGGAAGCACAAAAAAAAGTAAATTGCAACGTATTTATCTACGTCAGAAACACGCAATCCGTATAATCAGTTTTGCAAATCGCTTCTCTCATTCGAAGTATTGTTTTATTGAAATGAGAATTCTAAATATATACCAATTAAATGTATTTCATATTTTATGTTTTGTATATATATGAATAAGTAATTTATCCTTAGACGTTTTTAAAGATTTTTTTTTTTTAAAGCCAATCAGTAAATATATTTTGAGAAATAATAATTTTTTTAAATAAACCTTTTTGTCAAACAAACTTTAATCAATTTTGAATTACCTATCGAGCACCACCTCTCTGGAATAAAATTGTTTTGTCGAATTTTAATTTTAATGTACCTAGTACTTTTTGCCTTTTTAAAAACAAACTAAGTAAGGGGTCGTCCATAAGGTACCTACGCCAAAAATTTTGAAAAATTGACTCCCTCCCCCTGTTGCCGGGCGAACTTTTTAGCCCCTTCCTCCCTTTGAAAAGTACGTACGCTTTTGAAGTACCCCCCTCAGGGTTTTGAAGTACCCTCCTCCCTCCTTCTTTTTTCTCTTTTTGTGTTGAAAAATTAAAATTTATAAAAAAAAAACATTGTTTTAGAAATTTAAATATTAGGAATCGTCTATTAAGTACGCCGGGAATGAGTAAAAATAATAAGTCATCAAAAAGTGGTGATATTCTTTATATTTCAAAACGTTCCATTTGATTATAAAGTTGCGCAATACTTTTCAAAAACAATATGAAGTATAAAAAGAATTTTGGAATTTCTTCATATTTTAATTTTTGATTAATTAACGCTATAACAGTGTTGCTAAGGGTAACAAGTTTAAAAGCTAAAGTTTTAAAGTATTATTAAATTTTAAATATTAATTTTTGAAATTGTTATGTTAAAAGTTGTTTTTACAATTTTATAAACTTTATTTAAAAAAAATATTTTATAATGAAAATAAGATACTATAAATTATTTCAAAACTAAACAAACAACTCCCGTTTGCATTTATTGTACCATGTAAATTTAAGTTGAGCTTTAAATAGTCAGTTAAAAATTAGTTTGAAGGCGGAATTATGAAAATGAATAATAATGAAAAGTACAAAATTATTTACCAACAAGTAGCAAAAGCTATGCCACAAAAATATAAGCAGGAGCAACAGAAAGAAGCTATTGTTTTTTAATAGTTTTATTGTATTAATAGATTGTGGTATATAGTTAAGCTTAACGAATTGACGTATAAATCAGTTTTAAAAGAACTTACACGAAAAATAATGGAAAGCAAAAGTCAGTTGATGTCTTTTTGGTCTAATGTTAAAACATCAAAGATTCAATCTGTTGCAATTAAGCTTCCTCTCATAAACGAAATATCAGATGAGGAACCAGAAGCTTTGTTAACATCCAATGAAGCAGATAAAACAGATTTTGTAATCGATGAAACATTTAATCTAAATTTGATATTCAAAAAAGTCAAAAACCACAAACAAAAGTACCGATAAATTTTCGCAGTTAAAAGAGCAGCTGTTAACGTTAGTACTTGTGCGCCGTGCAGGATTGATAACTGACGAACCTAAAATAAAATCAATTTTTGTAGAAAAGCAAATAAAATAAAAGAAACCCGTCTTAAAAAAATTCAACGCGAGGCAATCCGTCAAAAACAACGGAGAGGAAGTTTGAAACGAAGACTTAATGATATTGTTGAGGACACACCCTACTTAAAATCAAAACTTTCTAAATTCAATAGAGAAAAAAATGGAGGACCAGCCGTAATTGAGGATCAGCCAGATCTTTTTAATGTCATCGTTAACATTGCATCAATAGGAGCCGCTGCTAGCGATTGACGAAGATCGCAGGAGTTACGTTCATGTAAGACACTTGATGACTTAAATAAAAGCCTACTAAAACTCAGTTATTATTTATCGCAATCTGCAACTTATTTAAGACTGATGCCTAAGCGATCAAACAAACTTGAGGGAATACGTCGCATTAAGACAGGTTATTGGGCATTGGTCCAGATTCATGCTTTTATTTAAGTCTAGACGATAAAGCCAAAGTACCATAAGGATTAGCAGCTGCAACAAAACAATCACCAATTTTGATGCATCTTGATTATCAAGTATGTTTGCCAGACCATTATTTTTTAGTGGCTTCCAGACATAAACTTATACCATCTGTTTATGCAGCTTGTATTATTGGTCCAAACAAATTTGCTGACGCAGTGTCATATTCTGGACCAACGTATATTGCTATTAGATCTATGAAGCATGATAGCAGCACTGCTTTTACTCATGGCCGTGATTTATAGCGTCTTGTTTCAATTGAAAATCTTAAGCTTCACATTTGTACTCCAGAAGGTCAGGTAAAACCTATATTTGTTGTTGCATGTTATGAATGCCCTGATAAAAACCAAGGTTTCCCAAACCACTGCAAGTTGCAATTGCAAGATTTATAAAATGGGATTTGGATGTCTATCTAACAGGAACTCGTGCACCTCATTATTCAGCATATAACAGGGTTGGACGGCGTATGGCTCCGTTGAGTCGAAGTTAGCAGGATTGGTTTTGCCACATGATCATTTTAGGACACATCTAAATGCATCTTGAAAAACAATTGACGTTGATTTATAAAAAATTTTTTTGCAAAAGCTGCAGAAACTCTAGCGGAGTTATGGTCTGATATAGTAATTGATAACTATTCTGTTTGTGCTGAATATGCTGAACCTTCCTAACTCTCACCAATACCAGAGCAAGATTTAAAATGGATTCAAAATCACGTAAGACAAAGTCAGTGTTTTTTAATGATTGTTAAGTGTGATGTTCCGAATTACTGTAAACCTTGGCGAAGTTCCTGGAAAAAATATTTTCCTCAACGTTTTTTACCGGGTCCAGTAGTAATGTCCCATGTTGCTGAAGGAATTTTTATTCCTGAGCCAAAGGTAGCACGAAGTATTCCTAAACCTTACTTTTCTTCTCTAGCGCAGCGCTTGGGATATATAGATTCAAAAATTTTGACGGAAGCTTCATTTGATTTGTACTGCCCATCAATTTCAAAACAAAAAATTGATCAAAGAACTTGCAAAACCTGCAAAATTTATCACGCTTCTAAAGCAAATGTTTGTGTCACAAATGCGTGTTTAGAAACATAATCAACACTACCTATGAGGAAAATAAAAATGACGATGAAAACAATGATTCTCATTTAACAGTAAATGAAAGCGATTCTGATCAAATTCATGTTATCGGAAACATATTTGATTGGGTGAAATCACTCTTTGATTAAAACAACCAACAGTTTAAATTAATTGATTAATGAAGATTATATTATTAATTTTGTTTATACAATATTAAAACAATGTTTTGAAACCTATAAAAATAACAGTTTTTTTTTAATTTGTGATTACTTAAAAAAATTTTATCACCCCGCCCTAAACCACAATTTATACTTTAAAGGTACCAAACAAACATTCGCGCTAGTTTGTTGATTTAAAAGTTTCCTGTTTGCCAGCAAAAGCGCTTAAAGATCAACTGCACAAATTTTTCAACAAATCTTTTTTGTTTTATTTTGTGTGAACGATCTTTTAAAGGTCCGCGCAAAAAAGTATCACTCAGAATACAATCAAAGTTAGTGAACGGAAACTTTCGGCTTTGGCCGAAACCGAAACCGAAATTTCTGCTTCAATAATTTTTTATTTTTCCTGTTTCGGCCGAAATTTCGGTTCAAACCGCAACCGAAATGAGCCGAAACCATGGCTATCTAGAAATACAGGCCTTGACAACGCGCCGAATTTTTTTTTGACTGTAGGCCGATTGAATATGGCTGGATTTCCACGATATTTAATTATTTTTGTTTTACGATAGTAATACTCTCCAGCGATTGGCGTAAACACAAATTTTTAGCGACTTTGTACCGTTTTCTAATCTAACTTACGTTTTTTAATTGAAAACTTCGCACTTTTAGATAAATGTTAATGAGAAGTGCAATATATTTCAATATATTTATCAATAAAGAATTATCAAATATGCCTCGAAAATGTTGTGTACCATGTTGTAATAGTGGTTATGCGTCATCAACTACAAAGGTGTCCACTTATCGATTTCCTAGCGATGAATACGAAAAAGACAAATGGATAAAAGCTATTCCTAGGAAAAATCTGGTTGTTAACAAGTACACTGTTGTGTGTCGTTTTCACTGGCCTGTAGATTGCAAATCATTTACATCATATCGTGCAAAAGAGCGTCCTACAGAACCACCGACTGTCTTTCCTAACATACCATCTAGCTGTCTTAGTTTACCTCCTTCTAAACCCAGACCAACAAAACTTTCATCATTCACTATAAGAAATATAACATCAGATGATCAGAATATGATCTTTTTCGATTTGATAACATCAAGGAGAGACTTTTGCAGAATAATGATCTTATTGTATACAACATGAATGATAATAATGATGTTGTTTACGTTCAGTCAAAAGAATTTATATGTGGTATTGCAAAGTTTTTGGTTATTATTAATAGGGATTTAACATTGACTTCGTTTCACCTTGGATCATCTTGCAGTATTCCTTTTCTTCTATCAAGTAAGTCATCATCATTATTGTAAGTATTGGTCTGTCTTCGATGAGATTATTCGATACTTAAAAAACGAAGATATTTGCCATAAAAAAAAATATTACTCGAACATATGGAGTGTATGTCTCAAAAGAAAATTGGTGAATTTACTTACTCTGCTGATATAATTACTAGAGCATTTGAATATTTTGCAATATCCAGGTCACTGTACAGTCGTATTTCCAATGACTATAAATTACCAAGTATTAGAACTTTGACAAGAATCACTTCAAAAGTTGGATCACAAGATAGAATGGAATTTTTAAAAAATGTTTTGATGATTTATATCAAATCTATATTAACTTATCATGGAGGTACATTGTTTGGGTATTCTGCTGATCAACCCGGTGTCCTTGCCAAAACTATGTTGGCTATAATGGTAAAATGTTTATTTGGTGGACCAGAGTTTCTTATAAAAATGATTCCAATCAGTTGCTTAGATTCTGATTTTCTTTTAAATCAATGCAAAGCAATTATTGAAATGATTAACAATCAACCCAATGCAAAATTGTTATCGGTTATTGCTGATGGAAATAGAGTAAATCAAAGATTTTTCAAAATTATGAATAAAATTGAAGGAAAACCTTGGTGCGGAGATGACGAGCACACATTTTTGTTATTTGATTTTGTTCATGTTATGAAATGTGTTCGTAATAATTGGTTAACTGAAGAAAACGGAGAATTAGTTTTTGAGTTTGATGGTAATAAACATATAGCAAAATGGGCTGATTTAAAGAATCTTTATGAGTTACAGTCTGGCAATCTTTTAAAGCTTAGCAAATTGAATGATATTTCCATCTCACCAAAACCAATTAAGAGGCAGAAAGTTAGTACTTGTTTGCGAGTTTTCTGTGATGAAACAATTGCAGCATTAAAAAATCATCCATCCATTAATAAGAATGATGTTATTGGCACCATCAAGTTTATTTCTATATTTGTGAAGTTTTGGAAAATTTGTAATGTGAAAGGTGTTGGAGCAGATATTCGTTATAAAGATGAGGACCGTGCAGTTATAAGATCACACACAGATCTGTCTGTTATTCTTATTGGATGTAGCAGATATGGTTGAAAGAATTAAAAAGTCAGGCCCTAAACGTGTTAAGCAGCTTTCAAAAGATACTTCTAAATCTATTTCTCATGTATGTAGGGGCTTAGTTAACATGGCAAGGTATCTTTTGGATTGTGGAAATGACTATGTTATCCTGGGGTGGTTCACAACCGATCCATTGGAAAAAGCTTTCAGCAAGCTTAGGCAGGGTTCTGGAGGATTCTATTTTATTACTGCTCAGTCTGTCATAGAAAAAGTTAGAATCAAACATGCAAAACTTTCTCTCCAATTAGAAATGCAGTGTTTTGATGATTGTTTTAACGGTCATTCCTGTAATAATTGTTTTCGACGTTTAAATGAGCAGGAATGTGAGATTTTTGATAACTTACCAGAATTAGAAGATAAAGTTCAAGCAGAATCATTGCTTTCAATTGTATATATTGCTGGTTACGTTCAAAGAAAAAATGGCTATGATTATACTGATACAAAATTTTATTATATAAAATGTGGTGCCTATATTGATGACCTGAATAGAGGTGGTCTTGTTATTCCCTTTGATAACATTGTTCAGTGGTGCATTTTTTGTTTTATTTTGTTTGAGCAGTTCTCAGAAGAATTTTGTCAATCATTTTTGATGAAACAATTTTTATCTGTATCGGCAAAGTTTCAATTTGGTATTGATGAAAGACACTGCCGCACTTTAGCAAACATATTTCTAAAAAATTTAGCAATTATTAAATCTCCAAGATGCTCCAAGGAGTCAAGACAAAAAGTTATAAAACTGTCATGACATTCAGTCTATTTAAATTTTAATATGTTATGTTATAACTTTATTATATTTTATTAACCTTAGAACTTTATTGTATAATTTTACTTATAAGACTCCTAGATCTAATTAATAATATACTTAATTTGCTTTTCTTGTCCTCATCCACTCTATTTATTAGCGCTTCACTCGGCCTCCAGTCAAAAAAAAATTCGGCGCGTTGTCAAGGCCTGTATTTCTAGATAGCCATGGCCGAAACGTTTATAAGATTTTTTTTTAAGTTTTAATTTAGAGTGGGATTATGATGGTTTCCTAATTGTAATCGTTTGTTAGTAAATTAATTTTTAATTATAACAATTGTAGAAATTTTAATTGAAATCACGTTACATAATAGTTTTAAATTACTATTCTCAAAATCATTCTTAAAATGAATTAAGATTTAAGTAAAGCAACCCAAACCAATAGTTTCATCAAAAGTTTCTCAGTACTAAATTTTGCAATGGAAAATAATCCATAAAAAACTGGTTTATGGAATCATTTTCCGTGACAGGTTGTGATTTCAAACACGGAACTTGCAATATCTGCAATTTGAAAGTATCTCGTGAATCGCACAATCCAAAACTTCAATCACTTAGCGGACTTTCATCACATTTAAGAAGAGGTTTACTCTAAAAATTCTCTTAACTGAAAAAGCAATACAACTACCAGCAGTCCTATAAATCTCAAAAATATATTAAAACTTTAAAGAAGGTCTGAAGTTTCTTGTGCGACCGTGGCGCAGTGGTTAAAGCGCTTGCCTTTTAAGTAGGAGATCCAGGATCAAAACGAGCTTCGCATATATTTTTGCGTCACGGTAATGAAGGAGGCGTGAACTTCCTGGTTAAATGCACTTCCGCGGTGCTCTGTGACAATACCTTTAGGTCTTCTTGGGGCACCTAAATAGCAACAAAAAAAAAAGTTTCATAGATTTATATTAGAAAACAACATTAAAAACAAAGTTTGGTTTGGCAAAAGTAGCAAAGAGATTCCTTAGACCTCCACCAACATCTGCCGAAGTTAAAAGGTTGTTTTTAACTGCTGGAGAAATTCTTTCAAATGAAAGAAACAGACTTTTGCCAGAAAACATGAAAAAATATGTATTTCGCAGAGAAAATACTTCAATTATTTCCTTTAATTATTGAAATGTCTTGACATATTAGAGTTTTTATCAAACTATGTTACATGGTGATTGGCTAGATATATGTAAAATAGTTTTTTTTTTGCTTTAATTCGGTGATCATAAATAGTTCAGGGATTTTAAACATTCATTTTCAAATTTCGGCCGAAATTTCGGTTTCGGTTTCGGCCGAAACTTCGGTTTCGGTTTCGGTTACGGCTTCACTGAACCGAAATTTCGGTACTTTCGGTTTCGGCTCAAATTTCGGTTTCGGTCCATCACTAATCAAAGTCCAATGACAAAAACACGTTATTATGCGTGTATCATTTTAATTAAGTTACGCGATTTTTATTTTAACTTTTCCATTTTTATCCCAGCAAACCATGACACTCGGGTCCCGCGCCGTTTTTGTCTGGACTAGTCTGGGTTACTCAGCCTGGGTTCAGCGAGATATTAGCATCGGTTTCAGTGTGGGTCCCGTGTAGATATCCCGAACCATCGTGAGCATGAATTTCAACGCTAACATTAGAAATACATTATAATTTACTTATATTAGCAACTACATAGAATACATAGTGTTTATTTATACATAGTATTTATTTATTTGAAATGTTTATATAAACGTTCATATGTTTTATATGAAATGTTTATACAATTTAAAAACATTTAAATTTTATTTATGTTATTTTGTATAATAAAATATTTCGTTATACAAAATAGTTTAAACTATTTTGTATAACCTATGTATTTGCTATAATGATCATTGTATCTTAATGATATTATTTTATTTATTACGCATAAATTCGTGTTTCATCAGGTCATCTGTTGATTGTTTCATTAGATATATCTGATGAATCATGCGACAGATTACTTGATGATAATTATGATGATGATGGAAATTATGGTTAGCTGAAACATTTATAACTCTTGCATGTCTTAGCTAACCATAATTTTTTATTTGTATTATCTTTACAAATGTATTATTTGAGAAATAGCTGTTATCAGAAAATATTAAATATAATTAAAAATTAAAATGGCAACATTTAACGTAAATTTCAAGACGTGTTCAGATAGAACAAAAAAGAGAAGAATTAATTCAAGAGTTTCAAATATAATGACAGAGTTATTTTAGAAAGATAAATATGAAGGTTTTTCCATGCTAGACAATCCTGCTATTACTTCGAGGACTTTGGATGACGTAAGCTCTAGTAATTTAAAAAAAAGGTTTTGATCAGAATGCAAATGGACACAAAAATCAAAATGAACATTTTACTACTTTTGATAGATCACAAATTATGTATTCAGAAATGCTCTCTGATAGTATTAAAAATAAATCAAGTGTTGATTTTGATTATAGTAGAAGTGATTTGGAAGCTGATGAAGTTAACAGCACCTTAAGTGACGATATTGATGATAATAATAAAAATGATAACTGTACATTAGGAATCATGTTGCAGGATTGGGCAATAACCTATTGTGTATCTCATTCAGCTTCAGGAGGTTTATTACGTATATTGAGGCCATTACACTCTGACCTTCCCACTGATTCAAGAACTCTTTTAAAGGTGGAAAAAGATAATGAATTGCCTATAGGTATTTACCTTCCAATTTCCAGTATCAAAGATATGAATGATTTGGAGGAGCAGCTAAGAGATTGATCAATCAAGAGAAGATTGGTGATTAATAAAGACTTTTGTTTAATGTATCTTAGAACATTATTTTTTTTAATTTATTGGTTTATTTTAATTTAGGTTTGCCCCCAATCCTTATGAGACCTGCCTTGCCTCTTTTTTTAAGATCTTCCCTTTGTTATATCTTGACCAAAAAAAATTTGTACAATGTTAGACTAGCAATGCAAACGGTCATAAAATTAATAATTCAACTATCTCCTAATTTAATACCACTTATTATTTATTTTTTGTACTAAAAAAATCAAATTTGTTACTTTTTTAAGACTTGTATTGTGTCTAATATTGGTGGAAGCTCATTGGATGATGTCATCAAAAGAATGATGAAATTTGTTCTATCTAATAATCTTAGAAGATTGTGCAATCTCTCTGGACAGTCTGGAAAAGTATGTTTTTCAAAACTGGAAATATTTGAAGTAAACTGCAGTAAGTTTTGCTTTTCACATAACAAATCCTACATTATTTTAAATATATTTGAATATATTTAAATTATTATGTAAGAATAAAAATAATATATTTGCTTAAAATTAATGTTATGTGTGTATATATATATATATATATACATATATATATATATATATATATATATATATATATATATATATATATATATATATATATATATATATATATATATATATATATATATATATATAAATATATATATATACATATATATATATATATATATATATATATATATACATATGTATATGTATATGTATATGTATATGTATATGTATATATGTATATGTATATATGTAAATTATGTTAGTGTATTTTACAAATAGAATGCTCAATGTTCTTAAAGAACAGAGCAACAATAAATTAGTAAAAAACACTTATCTAACTTTTATCTTCTACTTTAAGTTTCACCATTGCTGGATCATCAGTAAAAATCACTAAATCTCAAAAAAAAAAAAAATACAATTTATAGAAAAAAACATTTTACAGGAAGTCATAAATTATTATTAAAAATTTTTCAATTACAATATTTTTTTTGTTAACGGGAAGTTACAGAAAGTAATTATTAAATAATTTTTTTGGGGGGATAGTTTAATTTGGTTATTTGTTCTTATATTTTTTTAAGAGGTATTTATTTTCGTGCCTACATTTAGAAATTAATTCAGATTTTTTATTTAATAAATTTTCCTGATTTAAATAAGTAATTATTTAAAATTTTTCTTGCAAACATAGCATACATTTATTTAAAATGTTATTATTGGGGCAGATTTTAGAATAGACCATTGTAAATTAAAATTTTTTATTTTTTATTTTAAATCCCAAATATATTTTGACAGCATAGTTTCTTTTGATTGTTTTTTATGTTTAAACGATTGCTTGTGATTAGCATAACGTTTTTTCCATTCCCTCTCGGTTAAGCCAATATATTGTTTATCAGGGTTATTTTGTAAGGAAACAATGCACTTGTAAATTACATTTTTCAAAAGGCATTTAGAGGGCAATCTATTTTTTGTTTACAATTAAAATAATCAGTTGTTTTTTTTTTTATATGTTCATTTTTATTAATTAACGCGTATTTGTGGCCTTTTATAATTCTTTCTAAATTTTTTTGTACAACTATAACTATTTCTGTTAAAAATATTATGTAATTTATTAGAGGAAGGAAAATGTTTGTCTACTAATTTTAGAAATTTTTTACCTATATTTGTTGAAACATTTTTGCTGTACGGGGGCTTTTTTACCTATATTTGTTGAAACATTTTTGCTGTACGGGGGTTGAACCATATTATGTTTCTATTTCTATTACGCTTTTTTGCAATTTTCTTTTCAAATTTTAGCTCGAAATTTTGAGAGCCACTTTTTTTAAGGGCATCTTCATAAACGGAGGGGGAGTTAAAAATATTTTTATTAAGAGAGTTTTGGTTTAGCCTATTGTAAATTGAAATTAGAATTTGTTTTAGAATTTGAGGGGGATGGTTCGAATTCACATTAATATACAATAATTCGTCATTAGGTTTTTTGCAGGGCTTATAGGAACTTTCTGGGAGGTTAAATGTGACATCAAGAAAATTCACTATTATTAAATTTATGTTTATTTCAATTTGGAAGCCAATATTTTTAAAAACTTTAATAATATCTTTTCTAATTTTATCAAGTTGTGTCCCTGATTTTTTATGCATTATTATTAAACCGTCGTCGCGATAAAGACCTAATTGATTAATTTGGATTATTTTATGAACAAAATTTGCGAATTTGTAGGTTTATATAAATATATATATATTTTTTTTAATTTTTTTTTATTCTTTATTACAATATTTATTACAATTTAAATAAATAAAACTTTATTACAATAATACAAGTTAACAAGTCAAGATATCGTTAAGAAAATAAATATTAAAATAAATATAAAGAACGCGGATTACTCAAAGAAGACCATCAGGTCTTGTCACAGAGAAACCGCTAATTGCTTGTGGATAAAAAAACAAACAAAAAAATAAATAAAAAAGAATATACATTAAATATATACATATACTAATATAGATAAAGGATTTTCAAAAAATTTTAAAATTTAAAAGTCAATTAGTATATTAGCAGTTGAAAAAATGAGTTTTTTAAGATTTTGTTTAAAAGAATCAAAATTACATTCTTGAGAAAAATCTTTAGAAGTATTTAGAACTATACTGTTCCATGGTCCGCGAAATGAAATAAAAAATTTTTCAAAATTAGTTTGAGAAAATGGTTGTCGAATTAAATTATCGTTCCTTAAAATATATTTATTTCTATCTCTTTGTAATACAAGTTACGAAAAGAAACGGGTGATAGGTGGGTCTTGAATTTATACATAAAACAAAGAATATTAAAAACATTTAACTCATATATATTGAGTACTTTCATATCATATAAAAGAGGCTTGGCGTTAGCAAAACCCACCTTGAAATTTGTAAAGCGTGCTACATGTTTCTGTTGCCGATAGAGAGGTTTAAGTTTACTTTTATAAGTGCTACCCCAAGCAATGTTTGCATAATTAATATGGCAATGAATTAACGAATAATATAACTGAATTAAGGTATGTTTATCTAGAAAGTTTCTTATTTTGTATAAAATGCCTATATTCTTTGAAATTTTATTGCACAAGTTAGCAATGTGGCTTTTCCAATTAAGATTTTCATCGAAATATACACCTAAAAATCTTGTCACTAGAACTCTTTTAATAACTATGTTATCGATAAAAAGAAAGGGTAAGTTGCAAGGCAGCTGCTGCTTTTTACTATAAGGATGAAAAAGAATCCATTTATTTTTATCAATATTTAATGATAGTTTGTTTAATCTAAACCATTCGGAAATTTTGGCTAGTTCAATGTTCATGTTGCTAAAAAGGGTAAAAATGTTTTTATGAGAAAGAGATAAGTTAGAATCATCAGCAAACATAATTGTCATTAGGTTAGAAGCTTTTCGTAGATCATTAATATAAATTAGAAATAGGAGGGGTCCTAATATGGATCCTTGAGCAACTCCACATGAAATATTTAACAAATTAGATGATACGTTATCATCTGCATAAACAAATTGTTTCCGATTATTTAGGTAACTTTTAAGCCAAATTAATATATTTCCAGTAATTCCGTACCACTCCAACTATTTAAAAAGAATTTTGTGATCAATAGTATCAAAAGCTTTTGCCAAGTCAATGAAAACACCTAAAGTAAATTGAAAATTTTCAAATGAGTCAGATATATTTCTTGTAAATTGTAAAATGGCATGTTCAATGGAGTTGTTTTTTGGAATCCATATTGATTGCTGTATACTAAATTGTTTATAATAATATGATTATAAATTTTATTGTACAAAATTCTTTCTAAAACTTTAGAGAATACAGAAAGTAGTGAAATTGGACGATAGTTACTTATATACTCAACGTCACCACCTTTAAATATTGGTATGACTTTTGCTAATTTTAGAGCTTGTGGAAAAATTCCCTGTTTAATTGATAGCGAAAAAATCTTAAAGAGTATATATTTTAAAACATCAAATGAACTTATAATAATGTTGCCGTTAATACCATCAGGGCCTACTGCTTTGTTAGACTTTAACATTTTAAATGCAATTTCAAATTCTTCAAAAGATAATTCAAAAGAGTTTAAGTAGGAGTTTAGAGGGAAACATAGATCAATCGTTAAGCTGTTTGCTATAGGAATGTTTTTTGCAAGATTTGGTCCTACAGACGCAAAATATTTATTAAACTCTTCCGTAATTTGTCTTTTATCATATAAAAATTCATTATTATGCTTAACCATGTTTGGCAAAGGGTGAGATGTAACTTTTTGCTGCCAGTAATTTCTCTTATTATAAACCAAGTGCGCCTAAAATTTAATTTATATTTATCTAGTAAATTTAAAAAATCTTTTTTTTTTGTTTTTTTTTGAGGCTTTCAAAAAGTTTAGCGTAATTTTTATATATAATTTTATTTTCATTTGTTTTACATTTTAAGTAATTAATGTATAATTTTTGTTTAATTTTTGAAGACTTACGCAAACCCTTTGTAATCCAAGGCGATTTAATACTTTTAGCTTTGAGATTTAAATTAACTTCAGGAAAATTAGTGTCGTAAATATCATAGAAAGTTTTAAAAAAGGAGTTATAAACTAAGTTTGTATTATCAGAGGCGTTAATAAAGCTCCAATCAATTAAAGATAATTGTTCTTTAAAAGATTCAAGGTTTTCATTTGTAAAAATTCGCTTTTTGAAAACTCGTTTTTCATTAGGAAGTAATTTTTTATCAATATTTATAGAAAAGAAAACAGGAAAATGATCATATATGTCATTTTTAATTATCCCTTTTTTTAAGGATGCGTTAAAAACATCAGTGGTTAAAATATTATCAATTAAAGAAACACTTGATTGAGTAATTCTTGTCGGTTTGCTAATCAAAGGAATAGCACCTTTTTTGAGAATACCATTATAAAATTTTTTAATGTTATTATTGACGTGGTATTGAAAACAATCTAAATTCAGATCACCCAATAATTAGATAAATTTATTTTCGCGGTAACTTTTTTTAATAACGTCATTATATAAAAACGAATTAAAATTTTTAATTTCACCTGAAGGTGGGCGATAACAGCAACTTAGAATTTTTTTTTTAATTTATTGGTTAAAAGTTCAATCGTTAAAACCTCTTTATCAGCATCAGTGATGCTCATGTCATGCCGGGTAAAGTATTGTAAGTTATTTTTAACATAAATAAGAACGCCTCCGCCACGCTTATTTGTTTTTCGTGCCAATAAAATTACATTAAAACTCGGCACTTCAAAATTGGTAAAAGAATTTACGTCATCCGAACCGCACCATGTTCTTTAAGAACATTGAGCACAATATTTGTAAAATAAACTAACATAATTTACATATATGTATAAATGATTGTAGGTGAGAATGTGTATGGATGTATGTGTGTTTATGTGTATATATATAAGCATATGTGTGACATATATGTATGTATGTATGTATGTATGTATGTATGTATGTATGTATGTATGTATGTATGTATGTATGCATGTATGTATGTATGTATGTATGTATGTATGTATGTATGTATGTATGTATGTATGTATGTATGTATGTATGTATGTATGTATGTATGTATGTATGTATGTATGTATGTATGTATGTATGTATGTATGTATGTATGTATGTATGTATGTATGTATGTATGTATGTATGTATGTATGTATAAGTATAGATATATTTAAATATACCATTGTTATTATTAATATTTTTATTATTGCTATTACCTTTATTTTAATTAATATCATTATTTTTAATAATATCATTATTTTTATTAATATCATTATTTTTATTAATATCATTATTTTTATTAATATCATTATTTTTATCAATATCATTATTTTTGTTAATACCATTATTTTTATTGTTATTAATACCATTTTTATCATGATAGTTATTAATAATGTTCTTATTATTGTTAACGTTATGATTTTTAAAGTTGTTATTATTTTATTTTTATGTTATTATTCATTATTATTAGGTGTTTACGCATCGTTAGTAATTATACTATTTGTAAACATCCTTAAATTGTAAAATCATGTGATTCAGAATATATTGATTAATTGATTGATATAAATAAAATAAGTAGTATTAATTTATTATTTATTATTATTAGTAGGTTAATAATCAATAATTATTATTATAATAATGTTATAATAATTATATTATTGTAGTAGTATTATTATAATATTATAATAATAATATTAATTATTGATTACAATAAAGTTGTTATCAATTTTTATCATTACGTCATTAGTTCAGATGTTTCAGATTACGATGATTCAGACATATCAAATAATGAAGCAAAAGATGACTTGAGTCTTCAGGGTGATTTGTTTAACGTTTTTTTTTTTTAATATTTAATTTTTACTTATATTAAAAACATTTAAAGTAATTATGGTTTTGATTTTTGCAAATTCAAATTTTAGATGAAAAAAATGGTTTGTATTTACAATTCTGTCGAAGAAGCTGAACACTGTCTTCTTTCAGTTAATGAACCAACAAAAATTTCAAGTTTGCAAGATTTTTAGTTATTATTTGCATTCTTTGCATTTATTTTGGAATTAATAAGATCTTCAAATTTCAGGTAAAAGTGATATCTACATATGTGATTCGGTAAAGAAGCCAATCAGTGTCTTCATAACTATGAGATAGATAACACTGTTCGCTTTGCTGCTTTTTTAACTCCAAATGATTTTGGTAGTACAGGTAAAAAGTTTTGGAACAATGTAAACTAAAAAAGTAACTATTAAATAGTCTTATTTGTTATTGTAACAAATGTTATTTAATTTCACTTAAAATTCATTAAATTAAATAGAACAAAAGTAGATGTTTATGTTTATTATAATAATAATATAAATATATAAATAATAATAATAATAATAATAATAATAATAATAATAATAATAATAATAATAATAGTAATAATAACAACATGATACTATTATTGTTATTATTATTACAGAAGTTTGTTCATTTGTACAGAAATGAATATGTCATTATTCAATACGCCAAGAAGTTTGGATATCCTGCAAAAGTTAACATGAAAGGGATTGTATATTTTACTAGTTTAAAGGTATTTTACAAAGCAGCATTTTTTTTTAGTCACATTTTTAATGAATCTATCGCTGTTAGAAAAGTTATAACAATAAAAAGAATGATCAATTCTGTCATTTTTTTTTCAGGTTGTCAACATGACAAATTATTACAAAAACCAAGTATCAAGAGATATTCGAAATTCTTTGATGAATTTTGTATTTTGTAGAAAAATTAAAGTTGAAATAAACTGCCTATTATGTCACCGAAATCATCCACTTGGAAAAGTAATTGCTTTGCGCTTTGATACTATATTGCAAGCTGTGTTAATCGTTAATTTTTCTTTTTTTAATTATTATTATTACTATATTTTTGAAACATATTTTTCAATAGTTCTATGATTTGTTTTATTGTATATTATATATGTAGTATTGTAATGCTAGTAGTAATGCTAAGCATTATTTTTATACATGTACAAGGTTACAACTAATTTTATATTATTTGTGCGTAATAATATGTACGTACCTTTCATATCTTGCTACTGTTTTATTAATTGATGTAGTAGTAATAATGCAGATAAGTAGTTACATTTTGTGTTACTTAATACTATTTTTAGAGTGAACTCCTGTCTCAGAAAATTGACCATCGATTGTCAACATAGAATTCTGAATTTGTGAAACTTGGTGTTTCAAAGTTATGTGAGATGAAGAGGCTTTTAAAAATTATGGTAAGTGATATGTTTGGAAAAATATCACTATCCATAATTTAAAAACTAAAAATATTTCCCTACTTCTAACAACAGAAGGTTCTATCTAAGAAATAATATCATTCATACGCACATAGTCATTGAACGCCAAAAGCTTAGGTAATTTTTTTTTTTAATTTTTAGTACTTTTAGATGTTTCATATTATCAAAAAGTTTTTTGATTTATTAATTTTTCAGATTCTCAAACATTGACCAAGACTGTTTAGAAAACAAAATAAATGAGTGGAAGGTTTCTGAAGCCACTGTCAAAATACATTACCATCCAAAAAGAAGTCATAGTAAGAATGACCTGTTGTTTGTTTATCAAGCTGGTTGGAATAAAAAACTTTTAAATAAATATGGTAATGAAATGATGTTTTTAGATGCAACTTACAAGACCACTAGATATTCATTACTATTGTTTTTCTTAATTGTTAAAACTAATGTCGATTTTCAAATAGTTGCAATATTTGTATCTGAAAGTGAAACTTTTGATACAATAAAAAAAGCACTTAATCTTGGAATCTTGATTTTCAACCTTTATACTGCATGACTGACGATTGTAATGTTGGGTGCCTATAAAAAAGGTATTTATTAATAAACACGAGTTTAAATAATTAAACCTTCATTTGGTTTGTATTATTTTAAGGTGAGGTATGTAAAAGTAGAATTTCTTTGTTATTGTTTAGAGATGGATCTGGTGGTAAAGACAAAATCGTCTTCTAATTAATTGCAACAGTGTTGCAATTAATTAGAAGACGACAAACAATAGTGTTGAAAGATAAAATGAGTCATTTAAGTATTGCTATTTAAAGAAATACAACAACTCCTCTTTGACAGGCTTGTTAACTTTATTAATTGAAGAACTCTTCACTGATAAACTATAAAGGTTAGTTTAAAAGAAAAGTTAAGTCAATGAACTGATGTTTGAAATGGGCTATTGTCAATTTAAAATTGTTCACAGTAATGATATTTATATAATCTTTTTATTTTTATAAAGTTTTGTTTATTCAATTTAGCTACACTGATGCCAACTTCAAAATGGATGCAAGATACACGAGATATGGCTGTTAAGTGCGAAAATATTTATATATTCACCTTCATAATTTAGTTAAGCATTGCTTGTTGCGAAAA
This sequence comes from Hydra vulgaris, assembly GCF_038396675.1. Taxonomy (NCBI): domain Eukaryota; kingdom Metazoa; phylum Cnidaria; class Hydrozoa; order Anthoathecata; family Hydridae; genus Hydra; species Hydra vulgaris. Next base: position 308,382 of record NC_088926.1, on the reverse strand, counting down.
CCTACTGCTGATTACATGGATTTGAACACAGTTGTAATGATGAAACATGGTATTTATACTGTATCTAGTACCATTGATTCTTCTACAAAATACTTTGTGCGTTTCGGTGATGAAAATATTATGCCAAAATGTACTTGTATGATTGGATATCAACAGGCTATCCCTGCAAACAATTTGTTGCTGTATTCAAAAATTATCCTGCTTGGTCGTGGAATACATTATCAAAGTTTATGTAAATTCTCCATTCTTAAATTTAGATGAAGATAACTATGATAAATTCCATGAAAAAATGCCTTTTAATTATTCAAAGTCGCTTTTACCTTTAATAGAGTCTTAAAAAAAAATACACCTGTAGAAGATCAGAATGACATATGTAAAAAACATATTCCATTTATTCTGGTGTCGATGTTAGACTCTGATGAACTTGTGATGCTACATAAAACTCTTTCCACTCTAATAGACAAACTAAACAAAGGAAGAGTAAGAGAATCTGGGATTCCTTTCACTCAAACCAATTAATAAATTAAGCAAAAAACACATTTCTTTTTCTGTTCGGAAACCAATAAAAGCTCAAGCTAAGCGAGTTGGATCACAAAAACAAAAAACATTAAATGCTTCTTAAGTGTTTATAGTAGAAGAGAGTTACTTAGTTGATTCGATTGAACATAAAATTGTTGATGAGCCTGTAAACAAAGAAAGGTTTGTTGTTGACCATGAGATAGTTATTTCACTTGACAATGATGAACATTTATTAGAAAAACTGGATTTACTTCCTAAGGCAAAACTTTCATCAGATGATATGAATGATATTACAACCCATCAGTTGTTGTCAAAAAATGTCATCCATTCAGTACAAAAAATGATAACTGGTGTTTCTGGTCTGCGGATCCAGATTTGGGGCAAAATTTGTCATTTTGTGTGGTGAAGGACTCCTTTGTACAGGTATTACATGATGAGTTTTTTCTGTTAGACAGCATGTTTAAGGGCAAAATAAAGAATTATGTTGTCTGACAAATTTGTGCAATAATGCAGTGCACTAAAGACAGTTTGAAAGTATGAGTCTTACCTGTGCAACAACAAAAAAATGGTGTAGACTGGTTTGTTTGCATTGGCGTGTGCACAGCAGATTGCTTGTACCGGCTGAAATCCATGCTACGTTTCATTTGAAATTAATGAAACAAGAAACCATTTATTTAAAAGTGTTATAGAAAACTACTTAAATCAGTTTCCAAAGACTAGAAAATTGACTAGATTTTGCAAAGAAAAAGAATTTAATTTTACTCTTTATTGCGTATGTCGGTAAATTTGGCTGGCTTCTGATAAAGTTGTCAAAGATAAGTAAGTGAATTATTTAAGTTATGTTTTAGCTTTTCAATCTAGCTTGTTACACACACACACACACTCACACACACACACACACACACACACACACACACACACACATACTTATTAATTTTATTTTATTTACACACATTACTTTTATTCACATCTTTTTGACTGTTTTTTATGTGTTCATACATAAATATTTTAGAATGTGAGAGTGCTGAATGGTTTTTCTCGCAATGCATAGTAACATTACCATGTAATACTTTAACTTAAAAGATATTTTGACTTAAACATTTATAATCCTTTTTTATGTAGTTTTAGTAGTTTAAAATTTTATTAGTTTTTTATTTTATGGTAGGCAAAAAGTTTATGCTAGATAAAAAATCTTATGTAAATAGTTTTTCATTTTCTAATTTTCTAATATATGCCCTTTAAGGAATACATGATTTTTGAATGATAGCAATGCCTAAAAAGTTTTGTTACCTAAATAAGGTTTATTTTATTTAATCGTCCCTTACGTAAGATGGTCTGGTTAAGTAAATAAGATGGTCTGGTTAAGTAAAGGTATGTTCAAGAACAAGATCAATTTTTTCAAAACTAAATGGTTCTTTTTCAACTCTGCAAGTGGTGTTGTTGTCTTTCAATTTATATATTTTTACCGTAAACACTTTTAGTTTTAGTCTAAGTATAAATCTTAGTATTTATAATAAGTATTTAATAATGTTTAAATTTCAATGAATATATATTTTTTTTAATATATATTTTCCTTTTTTTTTAGTTGTGTTTGTCATTGCTTTATTAGTTTGCCTACTGTTGAAGCATGGTTTTAATTTAGTAAATTTATATGATGTGAAATTTACTGTGTTAATCATCAGATAACAGTTAGGAAGAAATTGAAATTCTACATAATTAAGGTAAAAATGATTTTGTTTACTGGTATTACCATTAGGTGCCGATGGTAACATTACAAGACTAGTTTTTATGGTTGATTGTGTTTCAGCTCTATAGTGCAATACTATAACATTGATGACAAATATATAACAAAAAATACTGTAGCATTGATGACAAGATATAACAAAAACAACATGTTGTTTTTGTTATAGTCATTATCAATAAAAGCTTACGATTGTAAATCTTAATTATATGTTTTTTTAGCACCTATAATATTTCGTTATATCGCAAATAATTATGACAACGTAAAAAATATGGATTTACTTTTAATTCAGATATAATTTTTCAAATTACTCAACTCAAATAGTCCCTGTAGTTTAAATATTTTATTTAATGAAATCCCTTGAATTCAAGTATTTTGTTGTAAAGTGTAAGTATAGTTAATAATTGTTTTAAAGGTAACGATCGATTCGAGTTACTTGTAAATAATTGTATATGTATATGTTTATATTTGTATATAAAATAAAAACATAATTGTAAATATCAAGAAAATTAGTATATAAATTATGTTGAATTTAAGAGAGATAACTTATAAAGTTCTTTTTGATGCGAAACGAGCTATTTCGGCTAAAATGTCGACTATAGTTGATTTGAAGTTAATTCCGGAGTTTAGTGGAAACAATCAACAATCAGTCCCAAAATGGCTGGAAAAAGTTGAACTGGTATGCAAACTACAGACGTGCTGAGGCGAGGTTGTTTGAAGGTCAAACGCAACCAAATTGCAATGAATGTAAACTCCCCAATCATTTTGCAAGTGATTGTCATCTGCGAAGAAATAGTAATCGAAACAAGTCGAGTCGAAGAAGGGAGACAAGCAATGTTTTGTCTTACTCGTGCCAAGAAAAAGGACACATCAAAAATGTGTCCAAAAAACGTGCCAAGGGAGAAGATGTTTGCGCCAGTTCTCTCCCTAAACAATCATTAATGGCCTTACCTACTATACGGTTGGACATTAATGGTGTTTCTCGGATGTGTTAATCGACTCAGGATGTACCTGCTGCATCATTTATAAAAGATGTGCGCCAAAAATTACGAAGAAAAAAAGTTAGCACGGTAACTGTTAATGGACAACAACAACAGTGCGAAGGCGTTAGCCGAACTAGAATTGTCACACCTAATGGAAATCAAGTTTTTGTGGAAGCACTTGTAGAGCAAGTCCACAACGTGACAACCGTCTTTTTTTGTCTTAAGTCTTTAATATTTTAATATTAAAATAGATATAAGAATAATTTTTTTTGCTATTTAGTTAGCTCATAATAGGTGCAACAAAAAACAAGAAAAAAAAATTGGGTGGATATATTAGCCTCTCATTCATGCAATCAAATATAAAACGTCACAGCGTGACCAATATTTTCTCATTGTTTTTTAGTTTTTAGATCAACACCGTGATTCAGCTAATATAGATGAACTGAATTATTAACTTTTAACAAAAAAGGCAATAAACAAAAAGTTTAAACGTTACTCTTACAAGTTTTATAGCTAAATTACAGTTTTTTAATTAAATTTTAAACAGGCGCACCTTCAATTAACTAGTGGTAAACGTCACAGCGTGACCAGATACATTTGGTTAATTATAAACCAGGTAAATGGGCTGTTCTTAATAAATTTAAAACTTAGTAGAGACGTATTAGACAAATATATAATTACATCTTCATAAAAATAGTTCTTACATAGTAATCTTCAGAACACGCCCATACTATATATGTGTCAAATCGCGTGCATGTTATATTGCTGTCATATAAACAACGTTTTAAAGTTTTTTGGTGATTTTATCTGAATACGTAAGTTGTTTCATTAAACACTTGGCACTTGAATGGGGTCGCATTTCTATTTTCCCATTATTGTTGTTAATTAGGTTCGCTGCAATTATTTCTGATTTTGCTGATGCTTATGTAAAAAACTCATCAATTTTAAATTTTTCAATTGTATTTAAAATATCTTCCATAAAAACAAAATAGACATTTAAATTTTTAACAACTTCATGAAAAGTTATGGCATGAGTTATTATAAATTTTCTCAGGATTAATTTTTGCGTTGCTATTCTTTTAACGGTCCCACCAATAGCATGTACCAATCCTTTCCCATGTGAAGCAGCAAAAAAATTCCAGAATAATTTTAAATCATGCTGCTCTTCCAACCAGAGTATTGCTGATGCAATGAAACGGTTTTTAAACTGATTACTTGGCCCATCTGCCTAAATCTGTAGTATTTTAACACTTGATTCAATATGGTTAGATAATAAATTATGAACAAATACAAGAATAGATGTTTTTGAATGGCTTAAATCACCTGAAACTATGACAGATGACGAGAATGAATTTTGGTACTAAAATACAGCAGTAAACACAGTAACTTGCTTCTTGTACCAATGTGCTGACTACACTTCATCTTGCCACAAAGTTGAAAAATTTTCAGCAAAAATCACTTGAAGGACGACTGTGTCTGGATTATTTTGAAGTTAGATCTTATGATCACGTTGTCTTTGATTGTTTCTGTTTAATAAAATAATGCCAAAGAAATGAAGGTAAAGATCTTGAAAAGGTGCTGTAAAGATCATCAACCCCTGCCTTTTTTTTAACTTTTTTAATATATTCTTTTCCATTACTATCTGCAACTTTTTCCCATTGGAACCATGTATTGCATTTACTTTTGTCAATTTCATTCAAAACATATAGATTATGAAAATTTGCGGCATCTTTGCATGTTGTACACATATTATTATAAGAAATGTCTTTTTCACTATCACATACAATGCTAAGAGGAAATTCATATGAATACAATAGAAAATTTGAATCAAACTTTTGCAGGGCTTTAAGGATAAGAATGATATTTTGATGTCGTTGACAACAACAAATGTTTCTTGACATTTAACTAGACAAAAGAACATGTGGTGGGCGTAAACTAGCAAACTTTGATTTTCCAACTGATTCTTCAGGATAATCACCTTTGAAAACAGCATAAGCTTCAATAACATTCACATACAAATGACGTTTTTGCAGTTTTTTCTTGTTCTTTAATCTCACCACAATGGTGTCTCTTTTACCGGGTGCTTGACGGGATATATCATCACGCCGATAAAAATCAAGAACAAATTTTACAGTTAAAGCATCTAATGCATTTTCAGTAAGTTATTTTTCTGGACTAGGGGTTTCATTTATTTTTGTTAAAAGTTTTTGAACAACTTTAGCCGTCTTTCTGGGTGATTTTGGTAGTGCTGATTTGGCTCTCTTAACAGCTTTTCCAAGAGTGCTTGCATATTTGTAAGAGGGTAATGTAGCAGCTACAGATTTTGATTTTGCTATTGTATGAGACAAATTAAACCATTGAAAGATTAAAAAAAAAGGCAACAAAATAGTTATGGAGATGAACGTATTACATACAAGGCTCAATGGAGTTACAACTATCCTTTAGAGAGGCTCTATATATCCCGAAAGAGAGCCTCAAGGATAACTGAGCAAATGTTGTCTATCCAAAACATACCTATATTTCTTAGTTTTTGTAGAAAACGCAGAGAAAGTTAACTGCACAATAATGTGCCCAATTAAAGTTAATAAAAACAAAATTTTGGTTTCAGTTTAGCAGTTTTAAATATTGTTTTAAATTTTGTTTTAAAATTGTCACATCGTGACGTCACGGCGTGACATAAAAAGATTCTAAAAATAACTTAAGCTAATTATTTTTTTTAAACATGTTAGTATTTATTTAGATGTACTAGATAGAGTTCCAATTGCACTGGAATTTTGAAATCCTAAGTTTTATTGGTTGTCTTAGAAATAAAACTATTGATACCCTTATTTTCACAGCGTGGCTTTTAGTGGTGTATCAATATCTGCAACTCTTGATGTTTGTTTTATGGGAAGAAACGAATCATATTTACTTGGAGTAAGAGGTGATATTTCAAAAGATGTCAGTGATACGAATATAATAGCTCGAGATTTCACAGCTTCGTTTGAGAAACAAAATCGAGAATGGATAATTGTGTGATAATGGAATAATAATTCTCAACCTGAAACTCTTGTGAATAAAATTGCTGAATACACTATCCCTGTTGGCATAAAACACGATTACCAAAAAGAAATTGACGGGTGGATAGAGAAAAAATGGCTACAAAAGTGCAATTTGAAGAAACACGGTCCAATAAAGTGTTTGGTTCCTCTCAAGGCAGTGGTGCAGGGAAACAAAGGAAAATTACGACCAGTTTTAGACTTCAGGTAGCTGAAAACGTTTATTGAAGCATTCACTGCGAACACAGATGCGTTTGCTGACAAACGTCAAAACTAGAGACGGTTTGGAGTAAATGTTTCAATAACTGATTTATCTTTAGCATATATGCAACTAAAAATTGATGAGAAACTCTGGACTTACCAAAATGTTGTGTTCCGTGGACAAAGATTTTATTTAACACGTTTGGGATTCGAACTAAACGTTGCGCCAGTCATAACAAAAGCGGTATTGGACAAGATTTCGCAAGATGAAACAATCTGGAAAGAAACGTCATCATACATGGATGATATTTTTGTTAATGAAAACATAGTACCTGTTTGTCTCGTACTTCATCATTTGGAAATCTATGGGCTTAATTTTAAGCCGGTGGTCCGCATATCCGATGGAGCAGGAGTTCTTGGTTTAAAAGTCAGAATGGAAAACAAAAAGTTGTGTTGGAAAAGAGATAACGATTTTTGTGACATTCCGAATTCGTTAACAAGACGTAATATCTTTTTTTTGTGCGGAAGAATGACAGGAAATCTTCCAGTTTGTGGTTGGTTGCGTGTAGCGTTGTCGTATGTTAAAAGAATAGCAAATGCTCTTCCAAAAATGTCAGGCGACAATTTGGGTAGATGCTAGTTCAATAGTACTAGGCGTGATTGTTGAGTTTAATGGCAATATAGTTGAAGACGCATGTTGGTTAAGAAAACAGACACAGCACATATAAACATGTCCGAACTTGATGCAGTAATTAAAGGACTAAATATGGGCCTTAACTCGAAAATGGAAGTTTTGCACATCTGCATCGATTCAAAAGCTATATTCCATGTAGGTCAAAAGCCTCAAACGAAATGCTATTAAGAAGAATACTCAAGAGCATTGCAAATATAGTGGAAGAATATCAACTCCAAGTAGATATTAGGCTTGTCGCTTCGGAATTTAACCTGGCCGATGCTTTTACTAGGGTGTCTAATAGTTGATTAAATTTGGTTGATAAGCTTTCTCAAATGGAAGCAAGTGGCATTATTAGTACTTTGCTACCTTCCAAAGAAATTGAGCACGTTCATATATCTACAGGACATTATGGCGTGAAGAAAACATTGTACTTTGTTCGTTAAATCGACCCATCAGTGAGCAAGGAAAAATTACTACTGAAAAGAATACCTACTGAAAATTATAAAATTTTTTATACCTACTTTACTTATAATAAAAGTTATGGCGCTCCTATTGCGTAAATATATTCCATATGCGTTGCCTTTTTGGCACCCAAAGTGGTAGAAACAACCTTTAGAGCTTAACTTACTTGAAACTTACTACTGACCTCATTTCATTTTTTAATTTTTTATATTTGTGTTATTCAATAATCTGTTTGTCCCATTCAATGAGTAGTTGTAAATAAATGGGATAAATGTCTAGATCTAATAAATAGTTCTTTTTACCAAAAGTTTATAATGGTGCAAGAGTTAAAGGTCATCAAACTGTTTTCAATATATTAGTTAAGCAACTTTATGAAATTATAAATAGCATTTCACAAAATCTGTCCTATTCATTAAGGTAGTCCCCTATAAAGGTTACACAAAAGCTTTATTTATTCAGTTAAAAAAAAAGTGCCAACAACTTCGCCAATTATTGGCCACATTTTTAAAAGAAATACCCATTGCAGAAATTAGCTGAAGTATATATCACATATATAATTTAGTTATTTTTAATATAAGTTTTAGATGAATAAAAGCTCTTTCAATTTAAGTAGGAATTATCGTAATTATCGCAACATCAAATTACATATAATGCGATAATATAGATTTCAATAAATACTGGCTTTTATTTTATATCAAATACTGGCAAATGTCTTAACCATTTCTTGGCCAATGATCCGTAAATGGAAAACACATTAAACAGAATAATAGAGCACTTCAAATTTATTTATTATAATGCAATTATTTAGAAATAAAACAAAGCTAAAAAATCAATCAAGATAGTTTATTCAGTTTAACTCATTATATGCTAAGTGCAAGTAATGAACCCCCAAAAAAAGTTAAAAAAACTTATTGTTAAATACCATCAATTTCTTTCTTCAATATCTTGATAATTTTCAATATCTTAAATATTTTAATTCTTCAATCGAGGTTGATTTTTGCAAATTTAATATCTCAGCCAACTAAATTTTATAGTTCACAGTTTTTCTTTGTTTTTCTTTTAAAACCTTTTGTTATTCAACTTTTCGCTTTTCACAAGCTACTTTTGCAGGTGTCTTTAAGCTTCGTGTTGTAACATTGAAATGTGAAAAATAACAACTGTAAAATAGAGTTTTTGAGTTAATCTTCTTTTGTTTAATTTGTAATGAAGGATAAGTGAAAACTTTGGAGTCTTTGTCTATTAGACTAGATGAACCATGGAAATGAAAACTTGAGTTCTATCGATGTGTTGTGAGAGGCTATTTTTTATTACTCAAAAGGATTCAAAAAAATACTTGCAATTTGAAACCATGAAGCACCAATGAGTTATCAAAAGAAACTTTTTTAACTAATTTTGATTTATTAACTTTTACTTCTTCAAAACTTACATTTGTAATAGATCCACAGTATTGTCTCGAATAGAAAAATCATTTGAATAATTTTTTACTACAGGTTTAGTTCCTGCATAGTTGTGATGTCATATTCTACGCTTTAGAAAAAAAACCAAATAACTTAGAATGTGAAACTGTATCCCCTGGGTAGTTTTATTCATGATTGTTTAACAGACATCAGAATATATATTTTTTAGTGGCTTAAAAACTGTGCTGAATAAAGGCTGCAATCAGTTGCGGATGTAAACTGGAAGTTTTACATCTCATGTCTTTCTAGAATTAAAATCTGTGGCCTTGCAGAACTATTATTTGAAAAAAAAAAAAAATTTTAATCCCTGATTATGCTCTTATTTTAGATTTTCCATTGATAGTGGCCTGCATAGTTGAACGTGGAACTTTTTTATACTTCCTTTTTGCTGAGACATACAATTTATTACCAGTTTCATATTAGAATCTAAATTGTCTTCAGCATGCATTTTTTTAATTATACTTGAAGTTGGTTTAATGATAACCAGGCCCGGGTTTACTCCATTTGTGGCCCTAGGCAGATTCAAATTTTGGGCCCCCTAAAATGATATATTATTCCTTTATTCAAGAATCAAGAATGTACTATTAAAAGCAACTTCAAATATTGAGACTCAATCAAATTTAAAAAAAGGACTTCGGTATGTAAAAATATGTTTTATTTTCAAATTTTACATTAACTTTTTTCAACACTTTTCCTTAGCAAACTCTTCAATCAATTCGTCGAAATCAATTTTTTTCATCAAATCTACATTACTTGATAGTAATGAAAAACTGTTTAATGTATTTTGTATCATAGCTGATCTTAAATAATTTTTCGTAAGTCTTAACTTTGAAAAATTTCGTTCTCCAGAACAGAAAGTGAGCATCAAACATAAATAGATTCTTAAAATTGTTTTAGAATGTGGAAACGCAATTTCATTTTTTTTTCTTTAATACTTTTATATAATGATAAATGACTTATAGGTAAATCTTCACGTTTGCAGGTTAACTTAATATAATTATGTAAATGAAATAGTTCATTATACAAAGCCTCATCGATGTTTTGCACTGTATTGCTCCATAATTTTTTGGATGTTGATCTTTAAATCCTCGTGTGATATGTTTACATTTGTCAAAAATCCAAGTAGTACGAAAATATCCTGATAAGCTTTAACCCGTTCTTTTTAGTTTACACTGAGTATTTTCAAACTTTTCTCAAAAATATTTGTTTGAAATGCTTCATTAGGAGTCAATTTGGCTTGTGGTGTTTGAGATTCATCTGGAAATCTTTTGTTTTTTCGTTGCCTTTAAATTGTGTAGTTGGTGTCTTGAAGCAACTTTTTCGCTTCTGCTTCAATGACATTATAATCGCCAACTAATTTATCAAAAAAATCACCAAGAGATGAGTATAAATTCGAACAAGTGTGTAGGGTAATTTTTGAATTTTGTAGACATTTTGAAACTAAGTTTATTCGACTCAGGATGGTGTTCCAAAAAATTGTTTGTAATGCAAATTCAAATTCGTCCATCTTTCCAATTAGATTATGTGCCTCCGCTCTCGAATTCGAGTCAAATCTTGAATCTTCCGCGATTTTATTCAAAGAATCTTCAATGTCTTCGTAGTTACGATATATTGTATTCACAGAGTCTGCACAAGCACTCCATCGGGTTTTAGACAAAGGTTTAATACAAAGATTTAATACAGTGTAAGACATCGATGAAGCTTTGTATAATGAACTAATTCATTTACATAGTTATATTAAGTTAACCTGCAAAAGTGAAGATTACTAAAGCTATTTTTAAAAGATGGCGCCCGTAGAAAAAACATGTTTTTCAAATTAATAATTTGAAATTATGAACGTTTATGTGCAAACTCACAATATATAAAATTCAATTTTTTTTCAATACAATTGTTGATTTTTTATGAAAAGTTTTCAATTCAAATATTTATTTGTTTTGAAATTGGATCTCCTGATGCTTGTGGGCCCCCAAAATCTTGGGGCCCTAGGCAGTGCCTAGTCTGCCTATAGATAAATCCGGGTCTGATGATAACATTTGACTTTGGATTTTTCAGTATGTTTTAACTTTTTTGTTTTATCGTATTTAATACTAATTTTAACTAAAAACAAAAATAGCATATATAGAATCAAGTCTACTGTTGTCCAATATTAACTATAGCCAGTAAGGGGATTATATAACTGCCCAGTAAATGGTATATCAGGAAAGGTTTAGTTTAGTTTTGTTAAAACATTCTGTGAGGCATAACTTTGGTTTCAAAACACGTCGAAGTTACAATACACTTATTAGGTTTAGGACGGAAGAACTTTTGGAAACAGCTATTTTTAAAGCTTTTCAACATGCAAAATATAAACATTACGTCACCTAACTTCGCGCTATGGAAATATGATTCAACCCATTTAAATGGCTATGTTACTTAAGAAGTTTAGTTCTTGGGGTGATGTGATAATAGCTGATCGTTATGAAACTTTATTGTTACGTTTATAAAATTCTTGTCATAATATTATTAAAGTTAATTGATGTAATTTATTAGTCAAGTCATAACCTATTTTTGTATATAATTACGCCCTCGAGAATTTTTGTTTCTGTATAAAAGTTGTAAATAGGATTTAATAAAAGGTAAGCGATCTTTAGCATGCACCAAAAGGAGGTGCCATAGATTTTAAAATTTGCAGACTATGGAAAAATTTATTGATATCAAATATGACGCAAAGATCGTGTTAACACCATCCGAAAAAACTTTCACCATGCTTTTGAAATCAAAAATTTCGTACGAAGCTTGTTCTTTGGATTTGTACCAATATTTGTTTATTGATATTTATATTGTATTTATAAAAGTTAATTAAAATGGACGAGAACAATTTGGGAGATTGTAATGTTTGTGAGATTGTTTTTTCATTAGATCTTGAAGATTTTGTTAGTAAGATTTTATATTTAATGTAATTACATCTGTAATGTATACATAATGTAATTACATCTGTAATGTATACATAATGTAATTACATCTGTAATGCATACATAATGTAATTATATTTAATGCAATTACATAATGTAATTATATTTAATGTATTTACAAATTATTTACGTAAATATATTTGAACAAATATATTAATAATACGAACATAATATGACATCAATTGATGGATTCAATTTATTTACATTAATAATATACATTAATCAATGTCATTGAGTGTATTTAAGCCTAATTTGCACTAATATAAAGTTAAACTACTTTACAAAAAGTTAGTTAAAATGTTATTAAATTTGTTTAAATGTTCTGTAAGTATCAAAAATTGATACTTTCTGTAAATGTATCTAATGTATATCTTTAAAAGTTAATATATTTTGTTTTTTGCTTTTATATAAAATTGATGCAGGCTTTAAGTTTACCTTAAACTTGAAACTTTGCTCTAAGATACATTCTTTATGCATTTGATTTATGACATAAACTAATGAATTTTTTTATTTATGTTTTACATATGGCAAATATTAAGTAGAAAAATTTTTTAGTATAACAAACAAGTTTTAATTTTTTTTTAATTTTGAAATATAGTTATTATTCAAAGTTTTTTGTTTCAACATTTTATTTATTCACTATGAGCAGAACCAGACACAGCTGTTTCACTCAATTTAAAATTGTCATTACGTCACGAGTTTAGCAAAAAAAGTTTCCGGATAAAAAGTATTAAAAAAAATTTCGCATATAAAGTATAAAAATTCAATAACTTTAAAGTAATACTTTTTTTTTTCTATAAACGCTTTCGTGTTTAAATAAAAATAATATGATAGATCTATCTTTCCTTGTTAAATAAATATTTGCGTGAAACGGAATAAAATTAGCATTGTTAAAATATTTCATATGATTTTGGATCACTTTTCTGTTTTTGGAGATTATTACGGAAAACGTTTCTTGGGCCAACTAAGATTTAATAACATAGCTACATGGTTGTTGGTTGAAATTTGGAATACTTAGCAATGAATATCTATTCTATCAGATTCCTACATTCCGTGTAATTTTTTTACTATAACTCAATTTTTAATGCATTTATACTTTTAAATTTATTTCTTTTAAATGTAAAATATTGATTTTTTGATGGATGACGTAAGTTATTGAAATTTCAACCTTTTATGCAGATGAAGATATAAAAATTATTTTATGTACCTCTTGCTATGTTATCAAATATGTTTTTAAACTTGGCATGTTTATAACCAATTTTTTTAGTTTTATGCTTAAACTTGAGTTGACATTTCTAAGCGATGACGTAACTTTAATGCGTTACTTCCCAAGCTATTTACTAACGAATTTTATTGAAACAACTGTTTCGGCGAGACAAATTTTGGAGGTATAAAATAAACAATGTTACGCAAAGTTATTTTTCATGATATTAACTATAAAAAAATTGTTTATGACAATCCACAAAAACGAGTTATCAAATTATTTAAATATATTATGTATTATATAAATATATTATGTATATTTATAAAAAATGTGTTATTTTTCAAGAAATAATTATACGTTGGAAAGCAAAAATAATTCCAAACTTTTAACCCTTTTTTTTAAAAAAAAAAATCTTTTTTAAGAAAGTTTTTTTAACAAAAAAAAAGTTTTAATAAAGTTTTGCGATATTTTTCTTTTGCCTATTATAGTGCCTGTATCCGTTCACATTTGATGTAACTAAAATAAACATGTTTTATAATTAGTCTAACTACAGCGTTGGCCAAAAATTAAAGACCACTCATTTTTTAGTTAGTTTCTTAATCTTTAAATTAAAATTAAGAAGATTCTAATTGACATATTTAACTTTTTTTTTAATATCTTGTTAATTAAAACATACGGATTAAAGTGGTATAATTTTTTTAATCTAATTCTAATTAAGTAGCGTTTAACTTATTAAAAAACTGATGAGTACTTATAAATCTTCTTTAAATAAATTGGACAGAATTTAACGACCTATAAATTAAAATGTCGAAACCTGAGTTTCGATATCAAATAAGCATTTATTTTTTGAATTGCAATAAGGATATAAAAATATTGCAAAAATGCTTGCAAAGATCGAAGAAAAAGACAGGGTGCGGATTCACAACACTTTCGTAAGTCCAAAATTTGCGTAAAGTTTGCGTAAGTTTTGCTTAAGTTCAAAGTTACGCTAAGTGGTATTCACAAACCTTGCGTAAACAAAAACTTACGAAATTCCTAAGTTTTTACTTAAGGTTATTACTTACGCAAAAACTCTCTCATAGCCTAGCTAAAACAAGGAGAGCGACCATAGTATGGATATATATTATATAGCTTTGTAGTATACCAATAACTTATTAAATAAGTTAACTTAATAACCAGTTATTGTCACACATCAAAACTATACGATGTATCCATACTATATTAACTTATGGTTGTATCTATACTATACTATCTATACTATATTATACAAAAATATATACAATAATATTATTGAAGTATATACTTTAACTTGCATTACTAGCATAAAGAGAGAAAGAGAGAGAGAGAGAGAGAGAGAGAGAGAGAGAGAGAGAGAGAGAGAGAGAGTCTCTCTCTCATTTTATAAACTTAAAAAAAAATATTTTCTCCCTCTCTGTGTAAAAGAGAAAATATTTGTGCTAATATAGATACAATATTCACAAAAATATGTAATCAATTCATGAGTTTTTCAAATATCTATTTTTTTATTTATAAATGAGAACAAGACTATTTCAAAATACAATAATGCAAAAATTATCTCTGAGTAATTGGCTATTGAAGTAAAAAAGTAAGGCTATTGAAGTAAAAAAGTATTATAACCTAAATGTGAAACTTACTTTAAATAACGATGCTATGTTTTTCGATAATTTTAATTATTCAAAGATATTAAAGGTATAACAATATAAAGATTATTTTGAATAATAATGCTCTGTTTTTAATTATTTCAATTATCAGGAGATGTTATTAATATCTATGGATAATTTAAATTATTAAAAAAAGAGCATTGTTTTTTAAAGCCTAATTTCTTGTTAAATAATATTGTTATTTGCAAATAATAAACATATTCTATAATAGTTTAAATTGTTTGGGTAGATCATTTTTTTTGTATGTCTAAATGAAATCTCGTGGTTGTAGTTTGTTATTGCGAAGAGCAGAAATTCCATAAAAAGTTCCTTGATCCACCAGTTATTCCAAATGGAGTGATAGTGCTTTTCACAATTCAGTAGAATTATTATCTGTTGCTGTTAAAAATTGCATTACAACTCTTGAGATGACAGCATATTGTTCACACTGGTTGTGGCTATTAGATTGTACTGTATTTGGTGTCTTGAAAACCTACTATAATACTTGTTGTTGTGATTTAATCAATACTTGCTCTGTCAAAGAGTCAAACTTTTTTATACTGCATGTACCTGATTCACAGAACTAACTTTACCCTATCCATCGAATATAAAAATCATGTTTTTATTCGTGCAAATATGGTACCATAAATTCTCAATCTGAAATATCACTGCAAAAAAAATTACAAAAAACAAGTGGATTTTAATTCAAACTCAACTTTTGTTAATTAATATAATTGAAACATTTTCCATAACATATTATGAAAAATACAATGTACTTTTCATAGTATGTTATGGAAAAGTTGTTGAACTTTTGCTTATGTTTTCAAAATGTTCCTTATATTTCTGACTATAGAAATTTTGTTTATAAATAGTTTCAAATATACTAGAATGCAATTAAATGTATTTCTTGAATTTATTGAAGCAATTTCTTTATTTGAAATAAAATATATTATTGCAAATAACAGTGTTTTTGATTCAAGTCAATTATATGATAAAAGCTTTTCATTCTTACTTCTAATACCTTAGGGTATGAGAAGTAAGAATGAAAACAAGAAGTAAAAAAAAAACACTTTAGTTTAGCACTTCCATTATTTTATGAACGTGAAATTTTATGCTGAACTAAAGTATTTTGTTTTAACTTCCTGAAGCAATGCAAGACAAGTTGCATGATCTGATCAAGGGTGAACCCGTACCTTTTTTCGTACCATAGGACCGCTGTGGGCGCCAAAAAAATGCCTCAAAATATTAATTTTATGTTGTTTTTCTTTTTCTTTTTATATTAAAAATAGAAAAAAAAGTTCTTTCAAAAGCTAGTTTTCTGTATATTATAGCTAGTTTATTTAGCCAGTAATGTTTACAAATAAGGTTCGATCCAGGTTTAGAGTTAGGGTTAAATAAAACTAATGAGCATTCACTGATGGCATGATACAGGAAGCTGAATAATTATTTTATACCCAGTCGGCAAATTTAGTTGTAAATGCGCATTAGAAACTCGTTTAAATACGTATCGATGTGGTATGTATGTTAGCCATTTTATCGTGTTGAATACGCATTAGAAATACGCATTAGATGCGTATAAAGACAGGTATACAATACGACGCCTACTGAGTATCAAACTCGCATTTGAAACTCTTGTAAATACGTATAAAACACGATAATCAGAGAATATTCAATACGATATTTTCCTGGTATTACATGCGCATTCAAAACTTTCCAGAATACGCGTTATTTACGAATATTTGTTAGCCATTTTATCGTGTCAAACGCGCATTAAAAATAGACATCAGATGCGTATAAAGACAGGTATACAATACGACGCCTACTGAGTATCAAACTCGCATTTAAACACGTATAAAACAAGATAACCAGAGAATATTCAATACAATTTTATTAACTAATATGAATTCATAACATAATGATAATGACTAGCAGTAAGCAACCCGTAATACGGGTTATGAGTTATTAAATCATTAATAACAATAAAAACACATTAATAACTTGATATATTATCTAAAAAATTAAATACAAATTTATCTATAAATATTTTCACTTTGACTCCCTATCAGCAACGTCATTGCTTATAGTTAACGACGAAGACCGCATTAACATCAGTTGAGTTCTTTTTAAAATCTGTCACAACACAGGTACCAGAAATGGAAAGTCAAGTAAAGCCTGCAAATACCTAAAAAATGAAATTAAAAAAAAAATTGCAATTTTTAATTACAAAAGTACTATTTGCATTTTATTGTTAGTAGAATTAGGATAATAATAACAGAAAATATATATTCCGTGACTACAGAATAATTAAAAAAGGTTATAATAGGCTAGACAAAACAATGTAGTAACACCGGCAAATAACACCACAACTTAATAAGATATTTTATTAACTTAAATACTTGGAGTAAAAAGATTTTATTTATTACAATATTTGAACAATCAAGGGACAATTATAGTTAAACAATTTGAGCATCTATATCATAAAATAGCAAGCAACTCGTAAAATATTTCTTATAAATGGTCATTATCATTTGTGGTATTAAGAAATACGTAAGAGCTCAGTAATTACATAAGTTTTATTAAATCTCCTTCTCATCTAAGAGAGAGAGAGAGAGAGAGAGAGAGAGAGAGAGAGATAGAGAGAGAGAGAGAGAGAGAGAGAGAAAGTGTTTCCAAAGCAGCATGTTAACAAATGTAAAAAAGCACGGAATAAATACTAGTAACTGGTTTTATTATGTTACCAGTAAACAAAATTATTTTTACCTTGATTAAAAGTTAATTTCCAGCATTTCTTAATTAAGCACCAGCTTCTCTCTAACTGTTGACTAATGATTAATAGAGTAAATTTCACATCATACTAAATTTAAAAAATTAAAACCATGTTTTAACAGTTAGCTAACTAATCAAAAGATGACAAAGGGAAGACAAACTAAAAAAAAAAATGAAAAAAAGAACATTATGATAAAAATTATGATAGAAATTATAAAAAAAAAAAAAATTATTTAGATTTAAAAGTGTTAATTGTTACTATAAATAGTTAAACTCATACTTTGCTTTGTTCTGAAGTGTCTAAAGTAAAATCAAATTAACAGACATTACCACTGCTTGACACTGAATTCTGTCAAGTAAGTTTTCTGCACGCGGAGTTGCATTTCTTACATTTCAACAATGATTAATTTCATCCTGCCTAGATCTATTTTTTTCATTTGACAACTATTTTCAAGTTGCCTATTAGCATTTTACATTAATAACTTCGTTGAGCCTAATACTATCTATTTCAATTTCACTGTTTTCATTAAACATATTACCAGTAATCTTACTATTGTTACAATTGAATAAATGAACGTAAAAAAATCTTACAAATTGTAATCTTTTCTAATCAAAGACTTTATTTAAACTTAAGATTTATTAAAATCCATATCTTTTTATATGTTTATATACATAAGTCGTTTATCAAAAATATTAAGCAATATTTATTTACATCAATTATTTTTAATTTAACAAAGAATCTACAATGCACAAAACTATTTTTACCTTAATGAACAAAAATAATAAATGCACAATCTTGTATAAATAATTGAAGCAATGTCAGTCAGTATAATTTTCTCTAAAGTAATTATTTATATATATATATATATATATATATATATATATATATATATATATATATATATATATATATATATAAATTAGTAAAAAACACTTATCTAACTTTTTTCTTCTACTTGAAGTTTCACCAATGCTGGATCATCAGGAGGAGTTCAATCAGATCGATCCAGCAATGGTCAAATTGATCCAGCAATGGTGAAACTTCAAGTAGAAGAAAAAAGTTAGATAAGTGTTTTTTACTAATTTATTATTGCTCTATTCTTTAAGAACATTGAGCACTCTATTTGTAAAATACACTAATGTAATTTATATATATAAATATATACATATATATATATATATATATATATATACATATATGTATATATACATATATATATATATATATATATATATATATATATATATATATATATATATATATATATATATATATATATATATATATATATATACATATATGTATATATACATATATATATATATATGCATATATATATATATATATTTACATATATATATATATATATATATATATATATATATATATATATATATATATATATATATATATATATATATATATATATATATATATATATATATAAATATACTGAAATATAGGCAGATTTAAGTTTATAAACTTTCGTGTCAACAAATTACAGCAAGTTTTCCATGTTAAATACACAAAATATATATCTAATATAATATATATCAAATATAAAATAAATCCAATATAAAATAAAACAAAATAGTAAACTTACTCAAACCAGTATCAGTTACACCGTGTGAAGTAACTAAAAAACACTTCAGTTCTTTTCAATCACTCTAAAAAATAACTTTCAGCTCTTTCCAATAGCACTAAAAAATAAAACAAAACTTGCTTAGCTGAGTTGCCTAGTTTATAAGAATCTGAAAACAGATGAGTAAAAAACCAAGAACAAAGATGTATTTGTTAGAACTACTATATTTAAACAAATTAAATTAAACAAAGAATAATGCCAATTCTCCTTAAAAGCTAAAAAAAATTTTCAGCTCAAATTTGCTTGCAGACCTTGCTTGTAAAACCATGTTTATAAGAAACACATTTAGAAAAGCCTAGAAAAAATTCATAAAAATTTACATACCTTTGTTTATTTATATTGCATAAATCCATCATATGATAAATCTGAAATGAAAAAATTGGATAAGTAAATACAAAGAAAAACATCATATATGAATCGAAAATCAATATATCTGATAGAGATAAGATGTCATGATAAGAGAGTAGTAGTTGTTAAATATTGTTATTTCATGTTAGCTTTTAGAAAACAAATCATGTTGGTACTTCATGGTTCTAAAAATTCAAATTGAGATATAAACTAAATGTTTATACGGCAAAATGATTTTTCTTGAGTGGCTTTTAGTGAATGATTAAAAGCAGTGAGTTTCAATAATAAAACCACTTATAATTTTTAACAATAGACACCAACATAAAGGTAAGCCAAATGTAACAACATTAGTAACATAAATAACAACTTTACGGTAACTCTTGCTCAACACGTTTGCCAAGTCACACACTTTGAAAACATGGAAACAACATAATATAAACATATATAATAACTATAAAACACAATACGTCTATTTAACTTTATATAACATATATAAACACCTCATATAATATTTATATACACAATAGATACATTTTATACTATTTTAATGACACATTTATAAAACAATTATATAACACATATTACCACATACATATATTTATCAAAAACTTTTTAACTTTGAACATAATATAAACATATATGCAAACTATAAACATATATAACTTGAATTGTGCGAACAAAAAATTTTAAAATAACATGAATAAATCTAAAAAGATTCATATATATATATTCATATATAAAAACAAAAATCTCGCAATAAAATATCAAATTATAATCATGTTTAATTTAAATCAAATACTTATTGAATAAAGAGCAAAAAACAGATAGGAGAACTGCAATCCTTATAACAAAATTTAACGTTTAGCAATAATAAAATGTCAGTGTTGGCTCGAAATTTTAATTTATTTTTCTAAATTTTTTAAAACAGTACAAAAAAAAGGTAATAGCATAACAGAAATGTTAATAAAATAATAATCAACATAATAAAATAAGCAAGGTATGAAATGATAGGATTTATAATATATTTGAATTGTATTAATTTAGGACTTAATAAAACTGAATAAATTTACAAGTAGTAATAAATATTTTTATGATAAAGTTTTAGTAACTTTTTTAGTACAAAAAAGTACTGTAACTGTATTGGAGATATGCGATACTGCTTTAGCAGAACGATATCTCTTCATACAACTTTTCATGTATTCCTGACTATTCCTTTTCATTCAAGACAAACTTTTTTCTAAATTTCTCAAGGGAAAACTTTTTAATTTAAATTTTGCTTTCACAATTTCAGTTTAAGCATGCGCTTTAAAGCAATGATTTTCGTTTTTCCGTTATATGTTGATATTTGATCAAAATTGGGTACGATATCGTATCCGATTTTGATCAAATATTAAATAATACGTATTTTTGATAAATAAGTGGTATTGAACTCGAATTCGAAACTTAAAACTAAATGCGTATTTTTCTGGTATCAACAGCGGTATATTATACGTGATCAATACTCCGAGTATTTACAATACTAGATATGCCGACTGGGTATAAGCCCGGGATAATACAATTTATATTACACGTTTGGATTTGAATAAATATGCCCGAATTTTGTTAATGAGTGCTTGTAATATCTATATTTAAAATAATAGATGTAGCACTTTGTCAATAATCGATATCTCATTTAAAAAACCAACCGACTCCTATTTGTTCCAATTTTAATCCAATTATTAATTATTTTAATTATTTTGCTAATAGATACTCAAAATAGATTGAAAGATTGTTTATGCTATATATGCTATTACTTTTAAAAATAATTTCACGTATGTGCTATATGGGGCTATTCAAATAACACAAAACACTTTTTTGCTAGACTCCCTTTATTGTATATGTAGCATTTTAAACAATCTCTCCCCGCCCTATTTGTGACGTGACATTATTTTTAAACAAATATATTTTTGAGTTTATACTTTTATGCTAAAGGTTTACTATTCTGCTGTGATTAAAATTTAAATTTTAAAAATTTTGTCATGTCACACTGTGGCTAACCACCCCCTCTCCCATGTGATATTTGGTGACACTTTTAAACACCTCCACCCTATATAAGAATGTCACGTATTATTTGAATAACCCCTATACGGTTTTGCTACATT
The DNA here is from genome assembly GCF_038396675.1 of Hydra vulgaris. Lineage (NCBI taxonomy): Eukaryota > Metazoa > Cnidaria > Hydrozoa > Anthoathecata > Hydridae > Hydra > Hydra vulgaris. The sequence continues at coordinate 286,591 of NC_088926.1, read as the reverse complement.
TTTATATATAGCAACAACAACAAAATAATAATTGTAAGTAAATTTAAGCCCTGACTTTAAAAAAGAAACATTCAGTGTTTGGTCACATTGCCCTGTGTGTCTTAATAAAAAAAGAATTAGTAATACTAACTACTTCCTTTATACAAATAGTTATAAAATATTTGCCTTAAATTTTGGTTAAGTTTTTGCGTAAGTTTTTGCCTAAGTTTTGCGTAACTCGTGCGCAACCTTAACTTTACGCAAATGCTGCGAAAAAGTTGTGAATACCAAGTAGTTACGCAAAAAATATTTTGCGTAAGTTTTTCGTAACTTTTGCTCAGCTACGCAAGAGTTACGCAAAAGTTGTGAATCCGCACCCAGATACGCGGCTCTTGTATTAAAAGAAGAAGGCTAAAGCATCAGACAAATAGCAGAAAAGCTCAGAAGGTCTCACTCTTGCATTATTAACATAATTCAACGATACAAAGAGACCCGGTCAAATAATGATCGTCATAGGACTGGACGCAATAAAATTTCAAATGACCGTGATGTTCGCTCTTTAGTGAGATTAATGAAAGAAAACAGACAAACATCATCTACAGACTTGTCTACGAAATGGACAATGTCTAATGATCTGAAAATCAAGCCCTAGAACTGTGCGAAGGGTCCTCCACAACTTAAATTATTTATGGCATGCTGCTGCAAAAAAACCACGCTTAAATAAAAAACAAAAATTTGCCAAGAAAGAGTGGTGCAAACTACATAAAAATTGGTCAACAGATCAGTGGAGCCGTGTGGTCTTTAGTGATGAAATGAACGTTGAGGTAGACAACAGAAAAGGTTGCGTAATGTTGCGTAGACTTCCAAGCAAACGGTTTGATGAATCATGCAATTTGAAACGAACAAAACAAGGCAGTGGTTCAATAGGCATTTGGGTCTGTATAAGTGCCTGTGGAGTTGGCGTTTTTCATTTATTCGATGGTAGACTCAACAAAGAAAGGTACATCGAAATTTTAGAAAACTCGCTTATTCCTAGCATTGATTTATGGGAGTTGCAAGATGGATTTATTTTCCAGCAAGATATGCGCCGTGTCATAAAGCGCATGTTGTTAGCGATTGGTTCAATTCTAATAACATTTAAGTGCTTCCCACGGTGATTTAAGCGTAGGATGTTATTGTAAGCATGCGCATTAAATTACACTATGTAAAAAATAATATAAAATGACGGAGCATTTTTCCGTAAAAACTAAAAACTTAAGTGATTGATTTGCTTTCTAAATGACTATTTAGTCTTCGCAATCAGAAAAGTGAAAAAAGTTTTTAAATTATATAATTGATAAGCTCTTTATTAAATTAAAAAAATAATAATAATAAGTCTTATAATAAGAAATTTTTTTGCTTAAAATAATTAAGTTTTTAAGTGAAAAAAAACAGCATCCCCTACAATTATTTAAAGAATATCTTGCGACTAAAAATGTTTTGGATAAAAATTAAAACATATTCTTATTCTCGATACTGTAAGGAAAAATTTTATGTTAATCATTTTGACCAGTCATTTTTTTAAACCGAGATAATTTATATAACGTTAGGCAAAATTTATTTAATTTTTTTGACTAAAAAAAATGTAAGGTTTAGCTTACTTATGCCTAAGGGTTAAAATCAATGTCAATTTGAAAATGAAATTTAAATTAGGATTTTGTTTTTCTTTTAAACTTTTAAAATTTATAATAAATTTTCAACTAATTCTAAAATTCTTTTACAAAAATATTTGTAAAATTTTATAAACTCATTTTTCTTTTTTTTACAATTGGCTTTATATCTTTTGCTTTAGGGTGATTTCTTAAAAAATGTTCTTTAACAGTGCTTTCTAGCCGACTACAATCTTTCATATGCCAGAATAATCGATTAAGATTGTTGAATTCGGCGTGTAAACTTTCACCACCTTGTTCACCATACACACCGATTCCTAATCTCCATTTTTCGATAAACTGATATACATGGTTTTCAAGCAAATGCATTTTAGGTGTAACAGAAGCATCTGGCCATGTAAATCTATAAAATTCCATGAGTTTTTTGATTGCTAAATCTAAAAATTGACGAGATTTTCCATTATACAATACAGAAATAAAAATAATACTCAATAATATCATACTGTAAAAATAACTAAGGGTAGTTTAGGTTTTATAATTTACAATCAAGAGAAAAATTTACAAGAGTAAAATCGAAAAAGTCAGTTAAATATTTACCAAGCTCCTGAATATCATTATCTTTGAAATAGTGTGAACTATTCATAATATTATGACACTTAAAATAATATGAAAATAACTTTTTAAATTTCTGGCTCACATCGATAGATTGTAAGTGAACACCGGTATCTACTTTTATTACTTAATGCAAGTTCTCCAGCAAGTTTTATATCAATTAAATGACACTCGTCTTCTAACATAATAAAAAATTTCAAGAAGATGCCCAGAGATATATGTAATGCAGGCTGTGAATAATGAAATGGAAAAAGATAGAGATGATTAAAATCAGAATTGTATCAAAATTGAAAAGAATATAATTCAAGTAAAAATAACATTTTTAGTTCTAAATAAGAATTATAAGACTATATGAAAATCAATATTTATGAGATATATGTAATGCTCAACCTGTTAAAGTTAATAAAATTGTAATAATTTTATAGTATAGCAGCATTATTTAAATAAAAAAACTAATTTGCTTGATCCAGAGAAATACTAAACAAAGATTGATCAATAATATTGTTGAACAGCTTTGCATTCTTTAAAACTCCTCCAAAACTCTGAAAAGACTCAAAGTTATCTCTTAAAGAATAAAGTGTTCTATGTGAAACATTATGTTTTCGATTTTCAGGAGTTATTTTGATCTCTTCCTTTGTTATGTCACAAAAAAGGCAGCAGTGTCGACCTTGAAATGAAGAAAAAAAGGAATAAATAATGTGTTGTATAACTGATTAAAAAAATAGTTATTCACTTGCAGAAATAGATTTGTTAGGATAATTATTTATTTCATAGTTGAAAAAAAACTTACCACTAGCTCCTGTGATTCCATATACACTGCACAGAAAATCGTAATCTCCAAACATAAAAACACGACATTGGTGATTTCTAAACCAAAAAGGTTTTTTTATCCAAGACTTTATGAAGAATAAATATTTTACAGCTTTGATACAGTAATAACATCCTAAAACTAATTACAAAGTACCCACCCAAACATGTGTGAAAACTCAAGAAAAAAAAGTAATTTGAATTGTTCTGAAATATTATATTTTATTGTTCAGAACAAAACCGTGACTGTTGCAACATATTAAATTACTTCCAAACCATTTTTTGCATCTCATCAACTTGTTGTGTATATCTAGACAGTCCAACTTTCAGATTGACACGATAGTCTTTTGCTTTAAAAGTACTAAACACAAAACTATTTGATTTTGAGTTAGGCTGATTTTGATTAACAACTTGGTAACTCATTTTAAAAACATTCTGAATGTTTTTAACATTATAAACAGTGTTTTTATTTTTATTTTTTTTACTAAAATGTTTTTATTTTTAATTTTTTTAATAAAATGTTTTTATTTTTATTTTTTTTTACTGTAAATCATGAGCGGAGTGTTGCTATATACTATTTTATTGCATGAAAATGATTGTTTTTTAACGATTTTAAAAAAAGGTAAGTTTTTCAAGGTTTTTTTTATAAATTTTTTTTAAATAAAAATTTTATAAAAAATAACAACAATTTTTGAAAATTTTATAAAATTTCGCTTTTTTTAAGTACCAGGTTGACATACTTTTGAAACAATTTTTGTAAGATAATATTAGGGGCCTATTAAATATTCTAGGGTCAGTTGGGACCACTAAAAATATTTCTTATTCAAAAATTTTTATACTATCTTATCCAGGAAATGGAGGAGCACCTTTTTTAGTATGTTTGATTTGTGCAGTTAAAACTTTATACTTTTTGACCCACCCTAATATACATATATATATATATATATATATATATATATATATATATATATATATATATATATATATATATATATATATATATATATATATATATATATATATATATATATATATATATATTTATATATATATATATTTATATATATACTTATCTTATACAAACTAGTATAAAGATTAACTTTTACTTTTCTAGTAATTTATAAATTTAAGTTTTTACTAAAAATATCTCAAATTAATGAGCTATTACTTTTCCATAAGATTTAGTAGGTTTTCTATATTTTGTGGTAGGTCGTTGATATAAGCCCAAGGAGCTAGTTTAATTTCAAAAACAGCATTATTATTTTCATTTTGAAATGTAAATGGTCCATCTTAAACAACTAAATCATTTCCAGCCCATTCTTTTGCAACAACTCTTTGTTTGTTGTTTGAAGCATTTTTAATATTTTTCGAATTTAACCACCAACAATATTAATATACAAGCAATAAGTTTTGCAATTATAAACAATTGTAAAAATGAACTACAAGTTTTCAAATAAAAAACGAAATTACAAAAAGTATTTTAAGTTCCATATTTATTTTTACCTAGCCATAGTTTTCAATTTATTTCAAGGAATACCCATATCAGCTTTTAAAGCAACCATTTCTTATGCATTTAAATCTACTCTTCCAATATTGGCTTTATTTAAAATTTTATTTGCTTCATCATTATCATATGACTTTAACATTACAGCTGTTTGACATACTTTAGAGTCCTGAGAACTACCAGCTGTATGGTTGAATTGTTCCAATAAATATTTCTTAGAGAGCTATTACTACAGTCTTTTTCTTAGAGAGCTATTACTACAGTTTGCGCTATCTTTATAGGCTTTAGGAGCAGAAACGAAACAAAGTGACTGTAAATTAAACAAAAAATTACTTCAAATAGAAAATAAAATAATATTTTATATTTTTTTTTTATAACTTATATTTAATATTAAAAAAACTAAATCAAACTGATTTACTCTTGCTTAAAATATAGATTGCATTAAAATGATATAATAAAGATTAAATACTACTACATTTCTAATAATTACAATTATATCTAGCGTAATAGTAGAGAAAACACTATTTAACTTACTATAAAGTTAAAACATATTTCTTACGCTATGCCCACCTGATGAAAATTCTATTGTAGATGTTTTGGACTGATTCAACTTTTTTTTAATGATATGTAAAACAGCATCATTGACTTCTCATGGGATTTCACTTGTGTCAGTGATTTGGTAAAAACTGTTTATACTAACTAATTGGTCGTTTTCATTTATGGTGTTATTTAATAATTTTATGCAGTCGTGATTTTCAAAATTTCTGTCTTTTAAAAATACTTTTTTGTCACAAATCTTGCATATAATAGTTAAATGTTTTATAATTTCAGATATATGGACAGAATATGATAGGCTGTCAACTGTGTAGTTAGTTTTACATAATGGACAATTTGAATCATTTTTTAATTTATCTTTAATATTTGATAAAATGCACAAGCTACAGAATGAGTGTTGACAGTTCTTTAGCATGACAGGCTAATTCATAGCTTCCCCACAATTCTTACAAATGCATAAAACTATATGTGGATTTAGTTCATGGTTTAGATCTGTTAAAATTTCTTTATCTTTTTGTATAGGCAATGAATCAAGAAATGATTTTATATAAAATTTTGTCCATTTTTTAACCTTTTCTGGTCGCCCAACATTAGATAGAGGTTTTCGACCAGGAATACCAAAAACACATTTGCATTCGGCTGTTGGACATTTTACCCAAATTTTTGGAGCTTTGAAAACTTTACTGCCTCTATTTTCGATGTTTCTAAGAAAAGTATAACACTTCATGCACATTTTCTCTGGATGAATACACTGAGAATCTTCTGATACATTTATTCTAAAAGCTTTAAAAATTCGATCTATTTTACTGTCAGTTTTTAAACTGTCTTTTCCTAAAAGGTTTCCACATATTTTACACACTCTGGATAGTTTTTGTTGGTGATTACTCGCCATATTTTACGGAGTTTTTGTCGTGAAACCTACCCTATTCAAAATCATTATATTTTCTTATAAAAAAATGACTGGTAATAGGGACTATTTTTTTTTGAAAAGATAAAAAGAAGGAGTATTGTTAACAACTTACAAAAATCATACAAAAATTTTAGTTCTTATAAAATACAAATGAATAAAATATGTTAATTTCGCTAAAAACAAAGCTTTGTTGAGCCCAGTAAAGCAATTTTACTACTTCAAATTCTAATAATTACAATATTCAATCAAGTTCATTTGTGATCGGTTTTGCTTTATTTTACAAGATCAAGTTTACCAACAACAAAAAAACACAAACAAACGGGCAAATTGGTAAGCACTGTATAATGAAAGCTTAAAACAATTAATCAAATTAATGATATTTATATATTTGCAGCTAACGCATGCGCATAATAAAATCCCAAGTTTTAATAAGTATTGAATCACCGTGTTCCATGGCCTGCCAATAGTCCAGACTTGAATCCAATAGAGAATTTATGGTCGTGGCTTGATCACAAGCTTGGTAAAGAACAACTTTACAATTTGGAAGATTTAAAATCTTCTATCTCTCATTCTTTGAAAAATGTGCCTGATGAAGTAATCAAAACTTTAATGAATTCAATGCCAGAACAAGTACAAGAGTGCTTGAAAACAAATGGAGGAACAATACGTTTCTAAATTATTTTTTTATTGCTTTTTGAAATATTTTTGAAACAGGTCTCAACATTTTGTCCAATTTTTTTTCCCATTTATATTTTTTACTAGTCAGTTTTTTAATTTTTTCCATGCTTTATATAAGGTTACTTTCTATATATATATATATATATATATATATATATATATATATTATATATATATATATATATATATATATATATACATATATATATATATATATATATATATATATATATATATATATATATATATATGTATATATATATATATATATATATATATATATATATATATATATATATATATATATATATATATATATATATATATATATATATATATATGTTTGTGTGCCACAAAACTTGAAATCAATTTTTGAAAGCTTTTTTCTCAACCAATTTTGCTCAAATTTTGCACACTTAATCATTTTCGATGACAATACAAGGAGATGGAAAAATTTGACCAAAAAAAGTTAATTAAGTTAACAAAAATTTAATTTGAATTTCCTCATATGTTTTATTTATTTGATATGAATTGCGTATTACGTCACAAAAATCATTAATTTGCAAATTATTTGCAGTTTCGAAGACATTAAAGCGCAGCGATTCAAAACCTATTGTTTTAAGTTATTAAGTAATAAGTCTTAAGTTATTAAGTTAAAAACCTATTGTTTTAAGTTATTAAGTTAATAAGTCTTAAGTTATTAAGTTAAAAACCTATTGTTTTAAGTTATTAAGTTAATAAGTCTTAAGTTATTAAGTTAAAAAAGAAAAATTTAGTAAAAACAGTAATTTTAAAATTCAAAAAAACAAAAAAACAGTAATTTTTCCTTCTACAAAAGATAACAAAAAAAGAATTTCTAGGCCCAATAGAATTCTGCTTGCATAATGCATGGATTTGAAAAAAGAATTCATTTTTGATTTACTAGTTAACATTATTTTGTAAAAAAATTATAAATTCTTTTATAATAAATATAAAATACAATAAAAATTCTTTCTAAAAATGTTTTTCTTTTTTTGATTCCTTTTTCTAAAATAAAATTATACTAAGGTTAATAATAAATTTTGAAAAAAAATGAGTGGTCTTTAATTTTTGGCCACCGCTATATGTTTATATTACATATAAGTCAACAGAAATTTTATTTCTTTGATTATTTTTGCCAAAAAGTGCCATTAAATTTTGAAATTCAGCCAAGTTCGTCATTTTGTGCGTTTATTTAAGAATCAGAGCAAGCTGTAATTAATTCATTAAATATTAAAATATAAAATATTTAATTCGTGTTCATATTCTTTTTACAGAACGAAATTATCTTAAATATTTCAAAAGTTATGCAAATTTTTGTAACACCCCTTAAGTAATTATTTTGAAGAAATAACAAGAAGTCGAATGTCCAATTTAAAACAGTCGTGAGGCTATTTCAAAATGTTGATCCTGCAGGATCAACACTTTGAAAACACTTTGACCCTTTGACTTTGAAAACACTTTGACCCAACACTTTGAAAACACTTTGACCCTTTGACTTTGAAAACACTTTGAAAACACTTTGACCCTAACCCTAACCCTGATCCTGCAGGATCAACAACAATAGCTTTAGATCCCTTTGAAGAAATTCTTGAAGAACGATAGATATGTGATTTTAATAAATGTGATTTTTATAAACATCTCCTTGGTAATGAAAATTGTTTTATTCAGTTAAATGAAAAGTGTTTTTCCGTTTTAGATTCAGCATCTAATAAGGTCGAATTAAAACTTAAAGAAAGCATGTTTATAGAATGGTTAAAACCTGGTTCGAACAAACAGGTCAACCATGTCCAATCGACACTTTCTGTTTAGTTATTACTTTATATGTATTTTTATTTTTATTATTAACCTATTCTTTTGTCACTTCCTATTTGTTTTTTTGTATGACTTGTTATTCTTATAATAGTTTTTGTTGTTTTTTTGTAATTAAACTAATAGTTTGTACACAGATAATTACATTTTGTATTGGTATTGAAAAAATCACCTATATAGGTATTTAAACAAATTTATAAATTAAACTTCAACTGAAGATGACTATTGATAGTCGAGACATGTATTGTTTTGTTTAGAATTAATAAAATGGTTTTATTAATTAAACAGTTTGTCTTGTTTATTAAAATACTTACATTTTTTGTTCTAAAAAGAAATTTTGGATATATATATATATATATATATATATATATATATATATATATATATATATATATATATATATAAATTAGTAAAAACACTTATCTAACTTTTATCTTCTAGAAGACAAAAGTTAGATAAGTGTTTTCATTTATTATTGCTCTGTTCTTTAAGAACATTGAAGATAAAAGTTTGATCTATCTAACTTTTCTAAAAAAACACTTATCTAACTTTTATCTTCTAGAAGAAAAAAGTTAGATAAGTGTTTTCTATTATTATTGCTCTGTTCTTTAAGAACATTGAGCACTCTATTTATAGAATACACTGACATAATTTATATATATTATATTATATATATATATATATATATATATATATATAATATATATATATATATATATATATATATATATATATATATATATATATATATATATATATATATATATATATAGATATATATATATATATATATATATATATATATATATATATATATATATATATATAATATGCACAGCATCAAGACAAGCAGAAGTGATTTTTTTTAGCGGGTTATCAATGAAGCTTATACGAGTGTTAGTGGTTGCAATGGAGCATATATTGATTTTAAAATGTAAGGGGCAAGAGTATTCCCAAAAAAATCTGTTCTTCTGCAAAACTGAGCAGCTGGATTAGATTTACTATTTGTAATTATAAGCAAAACTTTTTTTCACTAACTGACTACCAGAAACATGATCAAAAGTTGCATCCTCACCTAAAACATAAAATTTTTTCATTCGAGGCTCAGTAGGGAGTTTTCCAAATAATGCAACCGCGCACATTTCTTTTATTGCAGTTTTATTACAAAATGCCTCTCTTAGAATTGCAAAATTTTACATTTTATTGTTCCAACAGTGAGGAAATGTTTAAACTCACTATAAAGCTTGATAAAAATGAAACAATTATGAAAAAGAATATGAAGCCGATTTCCATGATATCTACGAATAATACTTCGTAGTTGATTGTTTTTATTTAAAAACTTTACAAATCCTTTTGGATCACCTTTGACATCTATAAACCTCATTTTGTTCACGGCTAAGACAATTTTAACTGCCATTCAATCATTTCCAAATAACTAACAACTCTCACACTCAAGAGAACATTCAAGCGACATGAAACTGCACACTCAAGCGACATAAAACTGCAATTGTGTCAAGAGGGTGCAAATGGCAGTTCAGCTTATTCAAATTCTTGCCCCAGGTTGCACAAACTTTGCTTTTAGTAAGATGGTTGACTGCAACTCTGTCTGACATTGTGATATATTTTCAACAATCTAGTTATGACATTCATCAAAGCTACTTTGGTAGTTTGGTATTAATTGAAGTGCATATATGACTTTCATAATCAAATGCTGTTTCTTCTGGTAACTGATCTAGAGCAAACGCAAGACATTTATCTTAAGATGTTAAGTTAATGTTATTAATGTGGACACTTTCTTGTGTTGTAGCATCAAACCCAAGAGTAGGATTATTATTATTATGCATAGCCCACTCTGCTGCTTGCAAATCTGGAATACTGCCAAGTTCACGAGCTCTTTGCTCAACAGTACTTTGATGAGGAATATTATTAAAAATAACACCCATATAATACCCTATTTTGCTCATAAGATATGGAATGTTACTTGTTGGTTATATTACACAACAGCATATTATAAATTATTATTCTTATTTGTAATAAATATGTTTTTTCATCTTCTGGCATAATTACATTTCTTTCCTCCTTAATCTGGAGCAAATCATTCTCCAAACTAGCAATTACCCAGTTACTTGTAAAAAACAGCAGCATAATGCTTAGTTTTGAGTTGCCTTAACTTATGCTTTTCATTTAATTTCAAAGCTTTTTTTCAGCTTTAAAGTGATGAATCTGCTCACTGTTATTTTATTTTTTTGTATGTTTTTTTAGATCTGGTATTTCTGCCCTTAAAGCTTAAAAAACGTAATTGGTTTGGCATGCTGTTTAATTCAGCTTTTAAAAGAGCTACCTTGTTCCAACATTATTTGTAAGAGTTACCTTTTTTTGTTTTATAGGGCCTAATCTCACTCTAAATATATGTTTAGTTATGTCTCATTCGCTATAACCTGCAGATGTTGATGTTCAACTATTTAAAGGAGATAAAACATTCATATTGGTATATGAAATATCTGAGAAGCCTGATGATAATACAATATTAGACAAACTTGATATATGGCTTGAAAAAGGTTTATTGCAAAACTCATATAAAATCTTAATGTTCTCAGCCCTGTTATAATTTCTAGACCAATGCAATGATTTATTTATGAGACTTCTAACCTGATTTTTACATGTTTCTATCTTAAAATGTCTAGTGACTTGTTGAGATGTTTTGAGAAACGAATCACTATTTTTTGTAAATAATAAAAAAACATGCTTATTTCTACAAACTGTGTTACACTCTGTATTAGAGTCAATGCCTATTTGTGACAATTCAAAGTTAGCAGTTGAATACTTTTTGCATTCACTATGAAACACAAACTTTGTTTTTGGCCCCATGATAGCAGAAAAAAGTTTAATTTTCATAAATAAAATATAATATATTTAAATAATGGTAAATATAATGACATTAAAATCCTCCTCACTGCGAGTGTATCGCATTATTAAAGCTTAAAAAAAAATCTAATTAGAGTATAATGTTATGATGTCTGAGTATGAGTTTTTTTCAATGAAATTTGGCAGGTAGTAAGAAAAAAGGTTATTAAAGGTGAGAGAATATATTAGAAAAATGAACCAGCATTCCTTCGATATATACTTGATATCCAAACAACAACAAAATTTTACCTAATTGGAGTAGAGTTTTAAAGTGTCTGAGTATGCTTTTTTTTCAATGAAATTTGGCAGGTAGTAAGAAAAAAGGTTATTAAAGGTGAGAGAATATATTAGAAAAATTAACTAGCATTTCTTCGATATATACTTGATGTCCAACAAACAAGCAAATTTTTAACAACAATAAATTCATTATAAATAAAATTTTAACTCAAAGAATTCCATGTAAAATTAAAGTTCCATAATTCTAGTATTCAAAAAATATCTATGTTGATACATATTTCTAAAAAATAACAGAGCAAAACAAGTTCATACCATGCAACTTTTCAACTAACTTGAAAAAGAGTGTTGAATTTTGCCGAAAAAACGCCTTTGTAAAATCCGGATTTACGCGTACCTATATATATATATATATATATATATATATATATATATATATATATATATATATATATATATATATATATATATATATATATATATATATATATATATATATATATATATATATATATATATATATATATATATATATATATATATATATATATATATATATATATATATATATATATATATATATGTGTGAAAGTAACAATAAAATCATCTTTATAATAATCAATACTAAAGCTTTTTTTTAAAAATTAATTTATAAAATAATAACGCTGATTTAACCATTAATTTTTTACAATTACATAATAATAACATAAACAGTTGGTAAAAATTTTTTAGCATGCACCAAAAGTAGGTTTTTGTTGTTTTCCGTTTGCGCGTAACTTTTCAGGTACCGTAAACCGGGGTAACTTTGGCCAGCGGGGTAACTCTGGCCATTTTTAAAACTTTTAACTAAACATCTGTAACTTTTTAACAGTTAAGTAACGTTTTACTATTTTTGTTTTATTTGTAAATGCAATCTTTCTTGCTTAAATTTTGATATGAAGTTTGTTGCATATGCTCTTTACTATAAGTGTAAAAGAATGAAAACTACATCTTGGTAAAACACAATCAAAAACTGTAAAACAGAATATTGTCTGGGCAAAGATAAAAATGATAGCAAACAACTCAGTTTTAGTTCTGTTTTAAAGACAAAGGTTCAGATAAAATTAAGTGAAAAGTTTTTGGCTCAAGTAACAACATTCTGGTTTTTTTACAGGGTGGTCAAAGTTACCCCGTAGGTTTATACTCTTTTGGGGTAACTTCGGCTATGTAAATAATATTCATTTTAAAGTAGTTTGATCGTTATTTATTCTAACTATAATATTTTTTTGAAGCATGTTATCCGAATTGTTTATTTTGAAAAACAGTTTTTAGCATGAATGTATTTTAGGATTATTAAAAAAGTATATTTTCTTGTTAAACTATTTGTTGTTGTTGTTGCTGAATCATAATTTTGTTAACTTTATAACAAAATTTAGAGACTCTTATTTTTAAATTTAATTGCAATTTAATAAAATTATATTGTAGTTTAATAAATTACTACATTGCAGTTTGCTTGTGTTGTTTATATTTACTTTTGTTTAAAGCATAATGCCTCGTAAATATAACAAGCATAGTGTTGGAAAATGTGCATACAACACTTCTAATACCATTCTTTTGAAAGAGTGTATGGGTGCAATTAATGAAGGTATGTCTATTTGTCAAGCCTCAAAAAGGTTTAGTATACCAAGAAGCACTATACATAATAAAATAAAGTCAAAGCATAAAAAATGCATTGGTGCACCAACCATATTTACTTATGATGAGGAGCAGTTATTTTCATCTAGAATCAAGGTCATGTGTGATTGGGGATTTCCATTAATTAAACTTGATGTTAAAATGTTAGTAGCTGGTTATTTAAAATCGCAAAATCGTACTGTAAAAATATTTAAAAACAATATTCCTGGTGATGATTGGGTCTCAAGTTTTATGAAACGTTCACAGTTAACCCATAGAATAGCATCAAATATTAAAACAAAACGTGCAGCTATAAACAAAGAGCAATTAAAAATTTATTTTGACAATATTAGACTTGAGCTTGAAGGAGTTCCACCTTGTAACATTTGGAATTATGATGAAACAAATTTGCGTGATGACCCTAGAAATAAAAAAGTTGTTATGAAGCGTGGAACTAAGTACCCTGAGAGAATAATGAATAGCAGTAAAGCTTGTTTCTCTGTAATGTTTTGTGGAAATGGTGTTGGAGAAATTCTTCCACCATACACAGTTTTTAAAAGCACACATTTATACAATTTATGGACAAAACATGGTCCAAAAAATTCTCGCTACAATAGAACCCAATCTGGCTGGTTTGATGAAGTTACTTTTGAGGATTGGTTTTTTCGAACATTATTGCCATGCATTAAAAAACAAACTGGAAAAAAAGCATTAATAGGTGACAATCTCTCCTCCCATTTAAGTCATAAAGTTATTCATTCTTGTGAAAATATAAC